>NC_091570.1:23159487-23166987 GCF_042767895.1 Penaeus vannamei
GACAGGGGAAACTCAAAGCGAAAATAAGGAAGGAAGGAAGTGGTTGATAAAAGAGCAAAGGCGAAGAAGGGTAAGGGCAAGAATATAAAGGGACGAGAGAGAGGTAATAAGAAAATGAATGGACAAAGGGTGTATGTGTGCATACATACATGCATATAATATAATATGGTGTGCATGTATGTATACATTGGTAAACATTTTTTCCACTCTCTTCCTCCTCAACCACTTACATAATATTGCATTTACATATATATAACGCCATGCATATCATCATTTATACACACATACTTTCCCCTCTCTCTCTCTCTCTCTCTCTCTCTCTCTCTCTCTCTCTCTCTCTCTCTCTCTCTCTCTCTCTCTTTCTCTTTCTCTTTCTCTTTCTCTCTCTCTCTCTCTCTCTCTCTCTCTCTCTCTCTCTCTCTCTCTCTCTCTCTCTCTCTCTCTCTCTCTCTCTCTCTCTCTCTCTCTCTCTCTCTCCTCCTTTTATTTCCTTCTTTCTTCCTCTACTTATTTTTATTCCCCTCCGTCTCCGGCTCTCAGTTCCCCATCCTTTCTCCTTCCCTTTCCTTCCAGCTTCCCCTTCCTCCTCCTCTTTCCTCCCTACCCCTTTCCTTTCTCCTTCTCTCTTCCCTTCTCTTTCCCTTTCCCTCCTCCTTCTCTTGCCCCTTCTCCTTAGCCTCCCCCTTCGTCTCCCCTCACTCCTCCTTCTCCTTTCCTTCCCTCGTCTCCTCCTTCTCCTTCTCTTTCACCTTCCTCTTCCTCTCCCCCTCCTCCTTCCCTTTCCCTCTCAGAAACACCCGAAAGCAAACACGCCTAAAGGACGCACACACACGCAAACTTTTTTATTGCAGAAAAGGAAAAAGAAAAGAAAAATCGAAAAAAAATTGATCACACACGCAGCCCCAAAGACTCCTGGACTCACATATTTGATTACATTTGCAAAGACAATAACAAAAGAAGAAGAAGAAGAAGGAGAAGGAAAAAAAGAGTGGAGAGAGATACTGAGTCACCGGCGGATAAAGTTGAAAGCCGAGGGCGCACTCAAATCCGCGTGGCCTTTATGGATCTACGTGCGTGGATGGGCGTGCTGGGATGTGCGGATTTGCGTGGAGTGTGCGTGTGCGTATGTACATGCGTGTGTGTGTGTGGGAGGGGGGGTACGTGTGCATACGTATATGTGTTACAGATAATAGACTATCAATTCACACATTTATTTATACATACACATACAGATAGACAGATATATAGACAGACAGACCGAGAGATGTATAGACAGACAGACAAACAGATATATATAAGCACATAGAAAGACATATAGACAGATGCAAATATATAAACGGACAGATAGACAAACAGAAAAACAGACAGAGAGGTATACAGACAGACAGACAGACAAGTATACACATCACACGAGATTCACAGCCTCGCGGAAAAGCCTCCTCCAGCAGCGGCGAGCGCGGCGCGTCAGCCGGACCATCGCGCCGAGCCGCACATCCGCCGGAATTTATGTTGATTAAAGCTAAGACCCCGATGGCATCACCCGGTAATAATAACCGCT
Source organism: Penaeus vannamei (assembly GCF_042767895.1). Classification (NCBI taxonomy): domain Eukaryota; kingdom Metazoa; phylum Arthropoda; class Malacostraca; order Decapoda; family Penaeidae; genus Penaeus; species Penaeus vannamei. The sequence goes on from NC_091570.1 coordinate 23,161,046, forward strand.
TGCATTGTTGCGCAACGACTTGCAATCATATTTCAAACAAGTTCTCTCCGTGCGCCTGCTAGCTTTTAACTGACCGTTAGAGTGAGTCATGCAACAGAGAGAAGACCCGCGATCAATTGCATGGCACACTTAATCAATTCAAAGTATTACTTCTATAAGGAAAGCATAGATCGTGTCGCTGGCTGTTACATGCAAACACACGCACACATTCACACACAGAGTGACATCCAGACACAATAAACACACACACACACACACACACACACACACACACACACACACACACACGCACACGCACACACACACACACACAAAGACACACACACGCACACACACACAAATAAACAATAAAAATAAATCTAAAGATAAAATAAATGAATAAATAAACAACCTACATAAACAAAATATACGTAACAAACACAGACATGAACGAAATATAAACTATTACAGCACACAGACATAGATAAAACACAGTAGACACACGACACATAATCCCGTCACCCCCCCCGCCTCGCCAACGCCCAGGTACACCATCCTTAACTCACCCCCCCCCCCCCCCGGCTCCCCAATTCGCCCCCTCGTTAATTAAACTAAACTCGTCTAGACTTTGTGGCTCCGGTCGCCCCTTCCCCCCTCCCCCCTTTCCCCCTCCCCCCACCAAACGGACCCCGAGGCAAGTCTACAAATCTACAAGTCTGCTAATCTACTAATCTACTCTGTCTACTAACGACGTCCGCGCGCCGAAGTGTGAAAGGAGGAGGAGGAGGAGGAGGAGGAGGAGGAGGAGGAGGAGGAGGAGGAGGAGGGGGAGGAGGAGGAGGAGGAGGAGGAGGAGGAGGAGGAGGAGGAGGAGGAGGAGGAGAAGAAGAAGAAGAAGAAGGACGAATGGGAGGAAGAGGAGAAGGAGGATGGGGAGGAGGAGGAAGTGGGGAAGGAGCAGGGGAGGAAGAGGAGGGGGAGGGGGAGTGGGAGGAGGAGGAGGAGGAGGAGGAGGAGGAGGAGGAGGAGGAGGAGGAAGAAGAAGAAGAAGAGGAAGAGGAAGAAGAAGAAGAAGAAGAAGAAGAGGCGGAGGAGAAGGAGGACGAGTGGGAGGAAGAGGAGGAGGAGGAAGTGGGGAAGGAGGAGCAGGGGAGGAAGAAGAGGAGGAGTGGGAGGAGGAGGAGGAAGAAGAAGAAGAAGAGGCGGAGGAGAAGGAGGAGAATAGCTTAAGCTTCCTTGTGTAAGAGTTGTAACTTTTTTTTCTTTATTCTTTATGTTTTTACTTATTTATTTACCTATTCATCTATTCATCATCTCGGTCTCTCTCTTTCCTTTTGCCTCTTACTTTCTCCTTCTCGTTTCCTTTCCCTCCACCCCTCTCTCCACCTCGTTTCTCATTTCGTTTCTTCTCTCCCTTTTCCCTCTCTTTTCCCTTTCGTTCCACGAAACCGATGTAAAAGAAGAGAGACAAGAAAGTGAGCGAAAGGGAGAGAGGAGAGAGGAAGGAGGGAGAGAAGAAGGAAGGAAGGAAGGAGGGAGAGAAGGAAGGAAGGAGGGAGAGAAGGAAGGAGGGAGGGAGAGAAGAAAGGAAGGAAGGAAGGAAGGAAGGAAGGAAGGAAGGAAGGAAGGAAGGAAGGAAGGAAGGAAGGAAGGAAGGAAGGAAAGAAGGAAGGAGGGAGGGAGGGGAGGGGAGGGGAGGAAGGAGAGAAGAGGGAGAGAGGGAGAGAGGGAGGGCGGCAAAGCGGGAGAGAAGCGGGTGGGAGGGGAGGGGAGGAGAGGGAAGTAGTTAAGAAAAGTAAAAGGTGAGGACTGACAATAATGATGAGATGATGGTGGTGATGATGATGAGGAGGTAGTGGATGATACGGAGAAGTATCAGAAAACAAATAATAATTGGAGAGAAACAGAGAAGAAAAAAACACAAAGCCAGAAAAAGAAAGACAGAGCAACAAAGAGAAAGAAAAAATAGGGGTCAAAGATAACAAAGCACAGAGAAAAAAAAGAAGAAAAAAGAAAATCCAAACAAAGCACACCAAAGGGAAGAACACAACAAAACAGGACGAACAATGGATGAAAGGAATAAAAGAACAGACAAGAAGAGAAAAAAATGCTGACAAAAAAAAAGACGAATTGAAACATAACAACCGACAAAGCGAGGAAATGAAAGAAAGAAAAAAGGAAAGAAAGAATAAAAAAACGTATAATTAATGGAAGAAAACTTGAAAAAGAAAAGAAGAAAAAGAGAAAGATTTAAAAAATAAGAATAAAACCACTCACCATTACATAACCTAATAACCTCCACCGAAAACGCACAGCTGATCGAACATCTTAAATTCAATCAATATGCTAATAATACGACCTAGCTCCCCCCCCCCTCGCCCCCCCCCCCTTCTTAAAGTACGTATTAATATCGCTCGCATCCACGGGCAAATAACCTACTTGCGTGATGCAGCTATTCACGACTAACTTTAGAGGATCATCTAATGAAGAAGAAGAAGAAGAAGAAGAAGAAGAAGAAGAAGAAGAAGAAGAAGAAGAAGAAGAAGAAGAAGAAGAAGAAGAAGAAGAAGAAGAAGAAGAAGAAGAAGAAGAAGAAGCAGCAAGAAGCAGCAAGAAGAAGCAAGAAGAAGCAAGAAGAAGAAGAAGAAGAAGAAGAAGAAGAAGAAGAAGAAGAAGAAGAAGAAGAAGAAGAAGAAGAAGAAGAAGAAGAAGAAGAAGAAGAAGAAGAAGAAGAAGAAGCAAGAAGAAGAAAAGGAAGAGCAATAATAAGAAGAAAAGGAAGAGCAATAAGAAGAAGAAAAAAAGAAGAAGAAATAGAAGAGAGGAAAAAGTACGTCCTGGTTATCCTGCGATAGAATTAATTTAACTTGGGACTTTAATCTTTTTTTCATCTACCTATCTATTTTCCTTAATTAAAACAGTTTCTGGCTTGTACTTTTCAACTCTTTCTCTCGTAAGCTTGATTATTGTGCAATGTGTGCGATATAAAGCAAGAGATACATCAGCATAGTAAAAAAATAAACATGCATACATAGTATATTACATAGTATATTCGCATGTCAATAGATTATAATTACGATATATAACAAATGGTAGCATATGTAATGTAATCACAGTCAAGTACATTATTCCATTTCAAATCATCAAAGACCATCACAGTATTTCATATGGCAAGAGAGACATACATCACCTGGGGGGGAAACAAAGACAAAATCTATTACACATCATTTAATCAATCACAATTAAATATCGAAACCCACGTATACTCAGATCTCATAGACAAAATCGAACTTAAACACCTAACACTTATCACAAATAATAATCAATCCTACCTATTAAATAAAAATAAAAGTAAATCCATAAATAGCGATGAAAGGCATATCAGCATCATTACTCAAAGATAACGAGAGAAAAAAGACATTCTGTCTATTATTCCCGATTGTAAGCCTATGGTTCTTGGATCTAGGCCTATAATCCCCCTCTCCCTGTAATCGACCTGGTCAAACAAAAGCCTAATTATGCAAATGAAGCCCATCTTTTATCAGCAGTCTCTCTCTCTCTCTCTCTCTCTCTCTCTCTCTCTCTCTCTCTTTCTTTCTTTCTTTCTTTCTCTCTCTCTCTCTCTCTCTCTCTCTCTCTCTCTCTCACGTTGGCCTACACACTAGAAAGATTATTTCTGAGATTTTCTACACAACCTAAGGCAAAGAAACGAGAAACAACTACAACAAAAAGAGTATCAACTATAAGCCACAGCCAAGGAAACCAACAATAAAATCTAAACAAAGACGGCAATAACTCCTCTAGGAATCATATAAATGCTTCCACAAAAAAAGCCGATAATAATCACTTCCCAAACAATGAACCAGCTAATTAATTCCACGCGATCAAAATCTTCGAAACAAAGATATCATTACGCCCCCCACCCCCCATCCCACCCCAAGAAAAAAAAACAATCCGAATGCGAGAGCGACCTCACAAATAAAAAACGCCCACTTTCTCTCAAAGAAAAGAAAGGAAGAAGAAAGCAAAAAAATGAAGATTGAGAAAAAAGAAAATATGAAAGAAAGAAAAACTGAATTACATCCTCGCAAACAGCTGATCAATCCATCAACGGTGACAGAGATCTTTCGGAGCGAGCGAACAATTGTCCGAAAATGAGCGCACGATGTCCGGAGACAAACACAGTGGCCAAAACAAACATGATTATAGAAAAAAATCTAAGGAAACGAGAGAGAGAGAGAGAGAGAGAGAGAGAGAGAGAGAGAGAGAGAGAGAGAGAGAGAGAGAGAGAGAGAGAGAGAGAGACAGAGAGAGAGAGAGAGAGAGAGAGAGAGAGAGAGAGAGAGAGAGAGACAGACAGACAGACAGACAGACAGAGAGAAAGAGAAAGAAAGAGAGAGAGAGAGCGAGAGCGGCCGAACATCCCCGCCTCAGCCGACGAGCCAACACGTGAGGCGTCGGCGTTGCTCCGATAAAGTTTCCTCTTAATTACGACGCTGCCTAACCTACTTGGCTGGAAAAAGGGACGTCTTCTTTGCGGAGAAGTTTTCCCGAAGTTCCTTTGGCAGGGGTTGGAGGGGGAAGGGGAGAAGCGAGAGGGTGGAGAGGGGATAAGGAGGAGAGGGGATAAGGAGGAAGAGGGAGGAGGAGGAGAGGAAGGATAGTGAGGAGAGGGGAGATAGAGGAAGAGGAAGGAGAGGGGAGGGAGAGGAAGGAGAGGAGGATGAGGAGAGGGGAAATAGAGGAAGAGGAAGGAGAGTAAGGAGAGGGGAGATAGAGGAAGAGGAAGGAGAGGAGGAGGGGGAGAGGAGGAGGAGGAGGAAAGGGGAGTAAAGAATACGAGGAGGAAAAAAAGAGGGAAAAGGGAGAGAAGAATGGGAGGAGGAAGAAAAAAAAGAAGACAAATAGATGGTCGAACACAAGAGATCAAGTCTATAATTTCTTCCATAAAAAGTACCTCAATTAAAAATTCTCAAAAAAAAGACAAAAAAAGTAACTCCACCTTATCATTCTTATTCACGGCACCATTTCTTGAAAAAAGAGTGCATTAATCTTCCTCTTTTTCCCTAACCCTCCCTAACCCTCCCTAACCCCCTCTCTCTCTCTCTCTCTCTCTCTCTCTCTCTCTCTCTCTCTCTCTCTCTCTCTCTCTCTCTCTCTCTCTCTCTCTCTCTCTCTCTCTCTCTCTCTCTCCTGCTTTACTTCCCCTGCCCTTCTTCCCTTTCCTTCCTTCCTCTTCTTCTTGCTCTCCTATCCTTGCTTCCTTCCCCTCTTCCCTCTTCTCTTCTTCGTTTTTCCCCTTTTTCCTTTTCCTTCCCCCACCGTTCTTCCTCTCTTCCTTCTCCATACTCCTTCTTCTTCCTTCTAGCTTCTCCCCTTTTCCTTTTCCCTTTACCCCTTCGACTTTCCCACTTCACTTCCTCCTCCCTTCCCCTCATTTACCCCTTTCCCTTTCGCTTCCTCCTTCTCCTTTTCACCCTTTTCTTTTCCCCCGCTTCACCCTACCTCCCCCGCCTTTTACTCATTCCTTTTCCTTTTCCCCACCTACTTTGCCCTTCCTTGTTTTTCCCTCTTTCCCTTCCCCTTTCCCACACCTTCCTCATCTTTCCCCTTTCTCTTCCCTCCTTTCTCCCCATCTTCCTCCCTTCCCCTTCCCCTTTTTTCCCCACCTCCCTCCTTGCCTCTCTCTCCTCTCCTCCTTCCTTCCCCTTTCCCACCTTCCTCTATTTCCCTTCCCCTCACCTTTTTCCCAACTTTCCTCCCTTCTCCTTCCCCCTTTTCCCCCACCTTCCTTCCTGCTTGCTCTCCTCTCCTCCTTCCCCCTATCCCCTCTTTCCTCCCTTCCCCCTTCCCCTTTTTTTCCCTCTTTCCTCCCTTCTCCCTTCCCTCTTTCCTCCCTTCTCCCTTCCCTCTTTCCTCCCTTCCCCCTTCCCCTTTTTCCTCTTTCCTCCCTTCTCCCTCTT
>NC_091570.1:23176987-23179487 GCF_042767895.1 Penaeus vannamei
TTAACGCGCCTACATTCAAATAGGGAAGAAATGGTTGTAATTACGAACATGAACGAAAAAAACATCGAATCACATACTTCCTACCAATGATTATTTGGTAAGTCTAACTGACAGCTCTATATAAATTTCCTTAACCAACGCTATCTACAGGAATTAAAATCAATGAAATTAAGAAGTAAAATGCACTCAACCAAGAGCTAATGATCACGCTCCCTGTTTTTCCACCGCACAAAATTTACTCTTAAACGCCGTACCAAAACTAATTAACTACGTACGTGTGGCCAGTAACGGTCGTGAATGCCTGAATGTAACTCATGAGTCACTCGCGTGTTTCAATTGCCGACTCAACTACACAGACGCGATCTGCATACAAAGTACCCTTGGTTTTAGCACTCTTAAACAGACAGACAGACACGCCCGCACGCACATGTATCACACGTATGAGGACTCTTTTCATTTCAAAAATACATACAGAACGAGAGAAACGTGATAATACTCAAACACATATAGATAGATAGATAGATAGAGAGAGAGGGAAAGAGAGAGATAGAGAGAGTGTCTAACAGACAGAGAAAGAGACACATATAATAAAAATTCCCAAATTCACTCATTCACTCACTTTACTCTCTCTTTCTCAATGACTCACTAACCCCCCTCCCCCCCCCCCCCCCCCCCCCCCACCCCAGCCCCACCCCGCCCTTCCCCTGCCACGTGACGCGACGACCAGCCCGACTTCGAGGGTCGTCGCAGGACCTCTCTACTCCCTCTCTACCGTTATCCTTTGGCGTGACTCAGCAGCGTCCTCGCGCCCTTGTTATTCTTCCGTCTCTTTCTTGCTCTTTGCTGGTCTTTTTTTCTTTATCTTTCATTCCCTCTCTTTTATCTTTCTTTCGCTCTTAGCCTGTTTGTTTGTTAGTTTGTGCTTCTGTCTGTCTGTTTGTCTACCTCTCGGTCTCCTTCTATGTGTCTGTGTATCTGCCTGCCTGCCCCTCCCTCCTCCCTTCCCCCTCCTCACTCACTCACTCTCTCTCACTCTCACTCTCACTCTCACTCTCACTCTCTCTCTCTCTCTCTCTCTCTCTCTCTCTCTCTCTCTCTCTCTCGCGGTATCATCATCTCTTATTTGAGGGAGGGGAGGGGGAGGGGATGGGGTTAAGAGGAGGTGGAGGATGACAATAAGGAAAAAAATAGAAGACAAAAGCGAAGAGCATAAGAAAACAAACAGTAATAATAATAAAAAACAGAGCGAAGTCAAAGGACGACGACGGGAAATAAGAAAAGTAAAAAGAGAGAAAGAAATGGAGGAAAAAGACGAAAAAGAAGAACAAAAAACAAAAGAATAAGAAATGGAAGAGGAGAAGAAAGAAGAACAGAAAAAGAGACAAGGAAATGGAACAGGAAGAGGAGGAAGAGGAGAAGAGGGCCTCTTGCCATCCTGCCATCCTGCCACCGGAAGCGAGAGCAGCGTCTTCCTCGCAATAAATCCTTCACTTTTCCCAACTTCCTCCAACTCGAAGACGAACGAGAAGTAACGATTCGAGAAGCGAGATGCGAGGAGGACACTTTGGGTGGGGTTCAGTTCTTTTTTCTTTTTTCCTCCGCCCACCTCTCATTTCTTTCTTTCTACCTCTCCTTTCCTTTCATTTTTATTTTTTCCTCTCTTTCTTCCCTCTATTTCTCCCACTTTCTCTTTCTACTTCCACTTTCAATCTCTTCATCTCCTTCTCCTCCTCCCTTCTCCCTGATCTTCCCATATTTCTTCCTTCTTCTACTCCCTCTCCCTCTCTCTTTCCCTCTTTTCGCCCCTTCCTTCACCTTCACCCGCCTCTTTCTCCTCCCCTTGCCCTCATTCACTCCTCCTCCTCTCCCCCGCTATCCACCTTCTCTCTCCCCTTCTTCTCCTCTTTCCATAACTTGCCCCCTCTCCCCTCTCTCCTTACTTCCCAACCTCTCTGCCTCCTATTATTTCCTACTACTAATCCCCCTCATCTTCCCTCTTCTTTCCTTTTCCTTTGCTTTCTTCGTCTTCCTCCTCCTCCTCCTCCTCATCTTTCACCTCCTCTTCCTCTTCCTCCTCCTTCGTCCTCCTCTCCTCCTCCAGCTTTCTAATTCCGACATCCGAAGTTCTCCCTCTAATTTCTTGCTCTAATTCCCCGGGATCGCTTTGCATTTCCTCGGCGGCGTTGGCCATGTTGCATAACCATGCGCGCTGCAACTTGTTCCTGATATCTTCTCCAGAGACGTGCAGTTGCATGATTCTTCAGATGCAATGGTGCGTCCTCGTGCATAGACCGCCCGCCCACGCGCTCTTTTTGCCCCTGCTACTCTCTCTGTCCGTCTGTCTGCCTCTGCGTCTCTTTATTCGACTTTTTATCTTTCTTTTGTCTCCTCTCTCTCTCCTGCGCGCTGCCAGTGGATGGTAACGCAGGGGGGGATTTAGAAGCAAAGTAAAAAAGAGTGCCATAGCAAAGAATATCTATTGTAACAAATTGAATTGAAA
>NC_091570.1:23184487-23199487 GCF_042767895.1 Penaeus vannamei
TGATATCATTCCAAAATCTAATGCCAAAGGCAATGCCATTCCTGCAAATTCCTAGATGCTTACGTCGACTCCTACGAGAAAATGGCCAAACATTATTTCAAAAGATGATAGGAAGTTCTCTCTCTCTCTCTCTCTCTCTCCCTCTTCCTCTTCCTCTTCCTCTTCCTCTTCCTCTTCCTCTTCCTCTTCCTCTCCCTCTCCCTCTTCCTCTTCCTCTTCCTCTTCCTCTTCCTCTTCCTCTTCCTCTTCCTCTTCCTCTCCCTCTCCCTCTTCCTCTTCCTCTTCCTCTTCCTCTTCCTCTTCCTCTTCCTCTTCCTCTTCCTCTTCCTCTTCCTCTTCCTCTTCCTCTCCCTCTCCCTCTCCCTCTCTCTCTCTCTCTCTCTCTCTCTCTCTCTCTCTCTCTGTGAATATGGAAGAGGCTGAGGAAGTAGGGGGGCTATGAGGAGGAGGAGGAAAATAAGAAGTAAACGAAAGAGGAAGAGGAGGAGGAGTACAAGAACAAACAGAAAGAGAATAAGAAGCAGAAGGACAAAGAGAAGAAAAAGAAAAGGAAAGAAAATGCACCAGGAACAACAAAGTCTTTGAAAAGAGAAAAGAGGAGACGGGGTGAGGGATGGATAATAGGGGAGGTGAAGCGGAGGGGGAGGAGGTGGAAGAAAAGAGAAAAAGGAAAGAAAGAAGATAAGAAAAAACGGAAAAGGGAAAAGGTGAAGGGAAAAATTCGAGAGTATGGAAAAAAGGTATCATACTCAAGGAAATAACAAGGAGGGACGAAGAAAATAACGAGGGGAAAAAACGCGGAAGAAAAGGAGGGAAAGAGAAAGGAGAGAAGGAAAAGGAGGGCAGAGTTCTTCTCGAAAAGCTGGTTACACGAGACATGATCCACAATTTTACGGACTCCGCGTTTATTGAAAGAGTGGGTACGATTTCGCATGGGGTGAGCGGGGGGGGGAGGAAGGGAGGAAGGAGGGAGGGAGGGAGGGAGGGAGGGAGGGAGGGAGGGAGGGAGGGAGGGAGGGAGGAGAGGGAGAGGGGGAGGAGAAGGGGAAGAAGCAGGAGAAGGAGGGGAAGGAGGACGAGGAGGAGGAGGAAGAGGAGGAGGGATGCAAGGAGAGGGCGAAGGGGAAGGGAGGATATGGGATATGCGGGAGGAAAAATGTGGAATGCAAGATAAGAAGGGGAAAATCGGGGGGGGGGAAGGGATAAGGGAGAGGGGATTGGGAAGGGAGGAGGGAAAACGAGGAGAAGGGAAGGGTAAAATAGGAAAGGGGAGAGAGAAAAGAGGAAACTAGGGAAGAAGAAAGAAAGGCGGGGAGGAGGAAGAGCAGGTTGAGGGAGGGAAGGAAAAGGAGAAGGGAGAAGGGAGAAAGGAGGGAGGGAGGGAGGAGAGAGAGAGAGAGAGAGAGAGAGAGAGAGAGAGAGAGAGAGAGAGAGAGAGAGAGAGAGAGAGAGAGAGAGAGAGAGAGAGAGAGAGAGAGAGAGATGGGGGGGGATGAGGATGATGGAAAGAAGAGAGGGATGCAAAAGAGAAAAGAGAAAGAGGAGAAATTGAGGGAGGGAAGAGGACCCTTAGATGAAGTGCCAGAGATGAGGCGGGCGGTGGGGAGGGGGGGGAGAGCGGGACAATAATTGCCCGAAATTCCTGTCAACATTCGCCCGAGCGCAAATGTTGACAGGGCAAACGCTCTCTCCGTTAATCACATTATCAAGGCGTATTCTCTTCTGCTTGCGAAGATTATACACGACGAGAAAGAGTGAGGAGATAGGAAGATGAATGGGGGAAAATATCTCAAGATTGAGGTGTCAGGAGGAAGAGGGGGAGGAGGAGGAAGAGGAGGAGGAGGAGGAAGAGGGGGGAGAGAGGAGGAAGAGGAGGAGGAAGAGGAAGAAGAGGAGGAGGAGGAGGTAGACAATGAGGACGGAGAAGCAGGAGGAAGAAGAAAAGGAGGATATGCAGAGTAACAGAAGAAAAAAAAAGACCTAGGATAAAGAAAATGTAGAAGAAGAGAAGGATAAGAAGAGTATCAAATAGGGAAAAAAAAAACACGAATAAAGGCATTTTTCCATCTTTTTTCCTTACGTGAATTTTCCAGAGCCCCTTCCCCTGGCCTGCCCCCCCCCCATGCCCTCGTCGACGCTGACCAACGGCATCGCCCCCACGGAAAGCAGCTACGGGAAAGGCGGCTGCCAGCCTCGAAAACATGTGGGCGAAGGAAGGAGGAAGGAGGAGGAGGGGATGAAAGGAAAAGAAGAGAAGGAGAAAGGAGGAAGGGATGAAAGGAAAAGAAGGGAAGGAGGAAGGAGGGGAAGAGAGGGGAAGGAGAGAAGGGAGAGAGGGGAGGGAGAAGTGGGATAGTTGGAATAAGGAAGGAGAAGGAAGGAAAGGGAGGAGGGGTGAGAAGTAACAAGAGATAGGGGGAGGAAGGAAAAGGGTGTGGACAGAGAGAAAAAAAAGGAGAGAGGGGGGTAGGAAGGAAAGTAGAGGATACAACGAGGGAGGGAGGGAGAGGGAGAAGGAGAGGGAGAGGGGAGGGAGAGAGTGAGAGGAGGCGGAGAAGAGAAAGAGAAAGAGAAAGAGATAGAAAGAGAGAAGAGAAGAGAGAGAAATGGAATCGAGAAGAAAGGAAACTCCAAAGAAATACGAAAAAATAGACGAATAAATGCAAATTATAAAAACTTAATAATAGAAAATAAAGACGACGAGAAAGACCATTAACGGCAATCAAAAAATATAAATGCCGTAGGCGTGACACACTTACGTTTTCTATATTTCACCAAACAAAAAATGGGAGTTGCACCTATAATAAGGGGGATACTGAACAAAATAAGAGAAAAATCCCATAAATACATTATTCTAGATTCTTACACATTCTCAACATTGTATTTCAAAGCTATATTCTTCAAACGTTATTTTGAGTTACTTTTTTTTACTTTCAATTTTCAGTTTCTTTACTTATTTCTCCTCCGTTTCTCTGTGTTCTTTTCTTTCTTTTCCATTCTCCTTTCTCTATGTCTTCCCCTTCTCCTTTCCCTTTCCTCTGACATTCCTTGTCTCTTTCTCTACATTCTCATCTTTGCTTTCTATCTCGTCGCCATGTCCTTCTGCCTTCTCCGGTGTTTATCATCTCTCTCTCGTCTTCACTTTCCCCTCTCCTGCTTCCTCCACGTATCGGCACCGCATTCCTGTCTACGGCCACTTTTACCTTGTCTCCTTTTTAGTTATCCTTTGTTCCTTGCCTTATTTCGCATCTCTCTTTTCTCCTTCTCACTTCAATATTTCCCCTTCTTCCTTTCTCCTTTCCTCCATTTCTCTCATCACCCCCATCATCCCTTCCCTTTCCCTCTTCTCTTCTCCCCCACTATTCCTCCCCTCCCCTTTCCTCCACTTCTCTCTTCATCCTTCCCTTTCCCTCTTCTCCTCCTCCCACCTTTCCTCCTCCTCCCCTTTTCCAAGCTCCTCTCCTCGTCTCCCTTCCCTTTCCCCCTCTGCCCCTCTCCCTAGTCCCCTCCCTCCACCCCTCTCCTAGTCCCCTTCCCTCCACCCCTTTCCCCCCCACTTTTCCCTCCCTCTCCTTTTCCCCCCTCCTCTACTCATCCCCTCTTCTCCTGCCCCCCCCCCCCCCTTTCCTCCCCCACCCCTCTCCTCGCCGTCGCCATCAACAGCATCCATCTGTCAGCGCCCAACTTCATTCTGAACTTCACACGCCCGCTCTTCCGCCTGGGATCCTGCTTGTTGAGGGAGAAGGCGGTGCCACGGATGGGCTTGGGTGCCGGCAGTGCCACCCTTGCTTGATTGGATAACGCTAACGACATTATCAAATGGCATTTGTCATGTCACAACTGCAATAATAACTAATTGATATAACGACAATAATGATAACCATTGCAATAAAATATATTATGACATTAAAAATAGTAATAGTAAAAATGCAAACAATAAAATATAGCAATGATAATAATAATCATAAGAAGAAGAACAAGAAGAACAAGAAGAAGAAGAGGAACAACAACAACAACAGTACCAACAACAGCAACAACAACAGTACCAACAGCAATAACAAAGGAACCGGGCAAACACATGTTGCCGTCAGCGGAGGAGGGGAAGAACTTTTACGAGCTTTTCGCCCATGTTAAAATTCAGGGAGAAAGGTTTTCAAGGACTCTAGGTGTTGCAAAGAAGGGAGCTGGTTGTTGCAGAGAGCGGTTATTAAGGTAGCGCATGACGGCGCCTTTTGGTGTTGCAGGACGGGTCACTGGTGTTCCTGGTTGTTGATGGATGTTGCACGGTGATACATCGGTTGTTGCAATGTGGGGAATCTTTGGGGTTGCAGTCACTGGTGTTGATAGGCTGCAGTTATAATGACGTAGCAGGGGTGAAGAATTGAAGTTACAGATTAAGATCTTGATGGTGCAAGACGGCAGTTACCTATTGGTGTTGCAGACCGAGGGAATAGTGATAATGAGTTACTGGCGCTGTTGAGTGAAGTGCTGGTGTTGCACCATATGGTATAGGCGATAGAGTAAAAATTTTGGTTGACAAAGAACGGTAATTTGGCTTTATAAAGTGCTGTACGCAAATTGGTGTTGCAAAGTGAGATATTGGTGTTGCAAAGACATTGGTGTTGAGCAGTGCGATATTCTTTCTAGTATAGAGGGGCAAACACGTGGATCTAGTCTTGTTGATTGAGGTATTAGTATTGTAAATAGGGGACTCACACTGCAGAATAACAGTTTAAACTTGCATCATCAGACTCCAGTGTCACTGGGTACGTTACTGCACATGCAACGGCTCTAGTATTGCAGAACGCGGGTTTAGTGCTCAAGGATTGAAGGTATTGTAGTTCAGCGGCAGCAGTAGGGATAATAAGAATCATAACAATAACGAACGTATTTCACAAGTTTCACCGGAACTAACAGAAGAATAAGTAAAAAAAAAAAAAATCCATTAATTAATCCAAGAAGGAAAAAAATATCTGCCCGGTTTCTCCCCCTCTACCCACTCCCCCCAAAAAAATCCTATCAAAAATTACTTCAATAATGAATAAGTGCAACTACAATAATATTGACAACTGGAATAACAATAACATGTAGCATGAAATAACAAAGAACAACAACAATAATAACAACATTAGGGGAAAAAATGTAAGAATACCGCATTTATAAAAAAGACGTAGAGCTAGGGAACGAAAAGTTGTCTCATAACGCTACATGGCGGCAGGCGAGGAGTTCTAACACCGTCTCCTACCCACTTCCCTTCCCCCTACCCCTTGCCCGCCTGTCCCCCTACCCCCTGCCCATCTCCTTTTCCTAGCCCCATCCCTCCACCCGTTCTCCTATCCTTCTGGGCCCTCCTTCGTCTTGGCATTTCCACTACTCCCCACATCCCTCCCACTCTCCATTGCCCCTCTACACCGTATCCTACATCTCTCCTTTTCTTCCCGCTTCTTTTCCTGACTCTCACCCCCTCCTCTTTCTTTCCCCTTCCTCCTGCTGGACCCCTCCCCTCCTTCCTCCCTCCCTCCCTCCCTTCCTTCTTTCCTCCCTTTCATCCTTCATTCCTTCCTCCCTTTCATCCTTCATTCCTTCCTCCCTCCCTCCATCTTTTACTTCCCTCCCTCCCTCCCTCCCTCCCTCCTCCCTTCCCTTCCCTTCCTACCTACCTACCTACCTACCTACCTACCTCCTCCCTTCCTTCCTCCCTCTCATCCTTCATTCATTCCTCCCTCCCTTCATCCCTTACTTCCCTACCTACCTACCTACCTACCTACCTACCTACCTCCCTCCCTTCCTCCCTCTCATCCTTCCTCCCTCCCTCCCTCCCTCCCTCCCTCCCTCCCTCCCTCCCTCCCTCCCTACTTTCCTTCCTCCCATCCTCCCTCCCTCCCTCCCCACCTTCGCCTCACTGGGAAAGTTGCCAGCCTGAAATCCGTCGACCTCCGTTTCCCAGGCGAAAGGAACATCAAGGGACTCTATCTGCACGGCGGACTGGTCGGCTGACAGATGGATGGATGAAGAGATGGATAGTTGGTTGAATGGATCGATAGTCGGTTGGTTGGTTGGATGAATAGATGGATAGATGCAGAGTTGGTTGAATGGATCGATGGTTGGTTGGTTGGATGAATGGGTGGTTGGAAGAATAGATGGATAGATGCATAGTTGGTTGAATGGAGAGATGGTTGGTTGGAGGGATTGGTGGATGGATGGATGGAAAGATGGATAGTTGGCTGACTGGATATATGGTTGGATGGATGGATGGTTGGATGAACAGATGACAGTTACCAAGAGAGAGAGATAGGGAGAGGGAGAGGGAGGGCGAGATAGATAGATAGATAGATAGATAGATAGATAGATAGATAGATAGATAGATAGATAGATAGAGAAAGAGAGAGAGAGGAGAGAGCACTAGTTACTCATTCCGGGCGGGGAGAACATTAGGCAAGACAGATGCATCCCACACGTCCCATACATCGCCCAAACACGCTCTGCATCGCTTCCCCGACAGCCATGAATCCTCGCCGAGACTAACGAACTCTCGCACACTCCTTGTCTCCCTCTCTCTCTTTGTCTCTCCTCTTTCTTTCTCCCTTTCCTTCTTTCCTCCCTTTCTTTCTCCCTTTCC
Source organism: Penaeus vannamei (assembly GCF_042767895.1). Lineage (NCBI taxonomy): Eukaryota > Metazoa > Arthropoda > Malacostraca > Decapoda > Penaeidae > Penaeus > Penaeus vannamei. The sequence continues at coordinate 23,191,107 of NC_091570.1, forward strand.
TTTTTTCCTCTCTTTCTTTCTCCCTTTCCTTCATTCCTCCCTCTTTCTTTCTCCCTTTCCTTCTTTCCTCTTCCTTTCTTTCTCCCTTTCCTTCTTTCCTCCCTAGTTCTTTCTCCCTTTCCTTCATTCCTTCCTCTTTCTCCCTTTCCTTTTTTCCTCTTCCTTTTTATCTCTCTTTCCTTCTTTCCTTCCCCTTCCTTCCTTTCCTCCTCCCCTCCCCTCTCCTCCCTTGCCTCTCTCCCTCCCTTCCTCATTCCCATACTCACTCTCGCTAATTAATCCCATTAGCCTATCAAGCCGGACCCGAAGCCAGGGCGTAGCAGAGACGACCTTGTAAATACGGCGGCGCTTCATTAACGTCTCTTAGTGGCGCTGATGACGTCTGGGTGGACGGACGCGCGCGCCCTCTCGTTCCGCCGCCATTTCTTCGGAGGTCTGCTTGCTTGCTTGCTCGTGGTGGATTTAATATTTTTTTCTGCCCATGAACGTGTTTTAGTTTTTCGCTGTTTCTGTCTTTTGTTTTTTATTCTCGTTTGTCTTTCTTTTTTCACTCATTCGCTCTCTCTCTCTCTCTCTCTCTCTCTCTCTCTCTCTCTCTCTCTCTCTCTCTCTCTCTCTCTCTCTCTCTCTCTCTCTCTCACGCACACACACACAGAACCTTACTCAATCTCACTCTGTCTCTCCCCTTTAACATATCGCATCTCTCCCTCTCCCTCTCCCTGCTGATAGATTGCGCCCACTAAGTCCCCTCTAATTTCTTTGCAACATTTAATGAAGATCTCCATTTATCACGGCGATGGACAGGTAAGAAGAGAGGAAATGGAAAGGGGAAACAGGGAAGGATGGGATAAAGGGAGAGGAGAGGGCAAAGAGGGAAAGACGTGGGAAAGAAGAGCAGGAGAAAGGGAACAGAGAGATAGGTCAAGAAGATGGAGATGAAAAAGGGAAGGGGGAAAAGAGGAGAAAAAGATGTGGGGGGATGAGGATGGGAGAGGACGGAAAAGGAAAAGAGGAAGAGTGAGGCAGGTTGAGAAGAAGGAAAGGAGAAAGAGGGAAAAGGGAGGAAAAGAAGAAGAGAGATGAGAGGTGCGGGGATGAAAGAGGAAGAGAAACAGAAGAAAGACACAGGAGGAGACGAATGCAAGAGGAAAGGAAAGTGGAAGAAGAGACAGAGAAAGAGAAGGAAAGAGAATGGAAAACGGGAACAGAAGACATAATGTAAAATCATCGAAGAGGATATGGAGGATAATGGATAAATTAGGGATAGGAGCGAGGGAAGGGGAAGCGACGGGAGACAAGGGCGATACACAAGCAGATTCCAGACTTTGACAAATCTGATAAATAATCTCATTACGAGAAAGAGGAGGAAGTGGAGGAAGCAGAAGATGACGACGACGACCACCACCACCAGGAGGAGGAGGAGAATGAAGGAGAGGAGGAGTGAGAAAGAGAAGGAATGTAGAAGGAAGAAGAGGAGGAAGAGAAGGAGAGTGGAAAACGAGGAAGAGAAGGAAAGTGGAAGGAAGACGAGGAGACAGAGAAGGAAGAATAGAAGGAGAAGTGAGAAAGAAAGAAAGAAGGCGCCGGAGATGAAAACGAGGAGAAAGAAGAAGAAAACAGAGCGAGAGGCAAAAGAGACAAAAGAACTGGAGCCAAACATCCAAGCGAAATGGGCATCTCGCAGGGACTTCAACCGAGCCGATATCCGCCCTCGCCCCGACTGCAACGACCCGCGGTGTCTCATTACGGTTAAAACTCGTTCATCTAAATTAGATGGATGCGCCGGTCGCCCATCCTTAATATCGGGCCTCTCGCCGGTTGAAAGTTGATGGATTGTTGCGCATATGTTGCACAGCATTTCCGCGGTGCAATATCAAGGCGGAATATTACACGGGCGTCACGACCAATCAATCGGCCAAGAGAGAGCTTTCATGGAAGTAATGCAACCTTAGGCTAAGTCAAATATCCACATCTGTAGTTAGCAGGATGAGTGGGTGGATAGATGGATGGATGGAAGGAAGAAGGGAAAGAAGGAGTGAGGAGAGTGAGAGAAGGAAGAGGGGGAGGAGGAGGAGGAAGAAGAGGTGTATATAATGTCACATTAAATACTGCCATATTACATAATATGCCCACATCCACATTCAGAACCACAAAACCACATTCAGTCCCCATATCCAAGCAGGATATCTATAATGCATGGCCTGCAATCAATAAAAAAAATAAAACAATGCGTTTTGTGTACACGTATGAATATTGATCTTATTTCCGTTTTCCCTTCTGAAAAAAACTGCTTGATAGAGAGAAAACATTTTTCAAAACTTACATCAACTTTCCCCTCTCGCTTAAGTCCTTCAACTCGTTTTCTTCCATCCCTAAACACTTCGTCTTAAACTTCCCCTCCTTCATTAACGTCTTACGTCACAAGACAATTTAGCCAAGTCCAAACAGCCCGGCTTCACAAAAACGTTCTTTAATAAGCATATAGAAAGGCAAGCATATAGAAAGAAAGAAATCAAAAGGGAGAGGAAGAAACAGATAAATAAAGGTAAAAAAACGGAAGGAAAGAGAGGAAATAGATAAACAAAGGCAAAGAGACATAAAGAAAGAAAGAATGTCACGTGTCATGTCACTCCCTTAGGCCGCTTTCACACCATGGTGACACGTCGCACGTGGCACGCCATTTTGGTGTGAAAACGACCATAAACCCATTCATCCCCCCCTCCCCCCCAACAACAACCCACCAATCCAAAACAATCCCCCATTCTCCACTAACACACCTTACACCCACCCAGCCACCCTCCCTTCCCTCTCTCCCCCACACCCAAACCCACAACCCCTTATCCACCCTTTTATCCATCCGCTCCCCGTCCAAACCTCAATTCCAATCCCCTACAACAACCCCCTCCCCTCTCGCTCCCTTCTTCCCCCAATCCCCAACCCTTAATCCAATCTCTCTTCCGGAACATCTCATTTATCCAAGTCACCCCTGCCAATCACTCTCCCCGGCATAATCAAGAAGAAAACGAGGGGCGGGGAAACGCTTGCGAGGGTGGGGAGGGAAGAGGGAGGGGGCGGAGGAGAAATCTCAGGTTGGGGAAAGGGAGGGGAAAGGGAGGGGGAAGGTGGACGCAAAAGGGAGGAATCTGGGAATAGCGGAAAGGAAGGGAAAGAGGGGAGGGTGCAGGAATCTGGGAATATTGGAGGTAGAGGGAAGGGTAAGAATCTGGAATCATAGGAAAGGTGGGAAGGGGGAGGGATCTGGGACAAAGGGAAGGCAGAGGAATCTTGGAATAAGAGGGTGAGGGGAGGGGAGGGGTGTGCAACCTGAGTGAGGGGAGGGGAGGGAAGGGGAGTGCAACCGGAGTGAGGGGAGGGGAGGGGAGTGCAACCTGAGTGAGAGGAGGGGAGGGGAGTGCAAACCTAAGTAAGGGGAGGGGGGGAGGGGAGTGCAACCTGAGTGAGGGGAGGGGAGGGGAGTGCAACCTGAGTGAGGGGAGGGGAGGGGAGTGCAACCTGAGTGAGAGGAGGGGAGGGGAGTGCAACCTAAGTAAGGGGAGGGGGGAGGGGAGTGCAACCTGAGTGGAGGGGAGGGGAGGGGAGTGCAACCTGAGTGAGAGGAGGGGAGGGGAGTGCAACCTAAGTAAGGGGAGGGGGGAGGGGAGTGCAACCTGAGTGAGGGGAGGGGAGGGGAGTGCAACCTGAGTGAGAGGAGGGGAGGGGAGTGCAACCTAAGTAAGGGGAGGGGAGGGGAGGGGAGTGCAACCTGAGTGAGGGGAGGGGAGGGGAGTGCAACCTGAGTGAGGGGAGGGGAGGGGAGTGCAACCTGAGAGTTAGGGGAGGAGGATTCAACCTGAGAACAGGAGGTGGGCAGGAGGGGTGGAGTCGGGGGAGGGGGAGGGGTAATCTAATTTATCAACGCTACTCCAACGGAGGGGTCTTGTGGCCTGATTGACTTCCGGGTTATCCCTAGCATCTCCCTTCGCCCCCCCCCCCGCCCGTCCCTCTTTCTTTACCCCGGCCTATATTCATCACTTTGGCTTAATTACTTCCCTTCTACCTTTCGCTTAATTATTTTTCTTCTACCCTCCCTCCATTCCTTGCTTCCTCCTTCCCTCTCTCTCCTTCCTACCTTCCCTCCTCCTTTCTTCTTTCCTTCCCTCCTTCTTTCCTTCTCCCCCTTCCTTCCTTCTCCCCCTTCCTTCCTTCCCTCCCCTCTCTCCTCATCCTTCCTTCCTCCTTCCCCCTCCACCACCTACCCATCCGACCAACTCCTCAAAGACAAACTACAAACACGACACAATATTCCCCGCGCTTGAAACATACATACATACATACATACACACACACACACACACACACACACACACACACACACACACACACACACACACACACACACACACACACACACACACACACACACACTAAAAAAATATTTAAAAAATAATAAAATTTAGAATGATCTATACGATTCAGGTCGAACTTCCAATCACCATTAATTACATAGTTAATAACGGTAGGGAGGAGAGAGGGGGTGGTAGGGGGAGATGGGGAAGGAGGTGGAGGTGAGGGGAAAGGAAGAGAACAGAACGAAAGATGGGAAGAGAGGTAGGAGGAAAAGAAAGTGTTAAAGGGAAGGAGGAGGGAAGGTAGGGAAAAGTGAGGAGGGAGAGAGGGGTAAGAGCGAGAGGGGAAAGAAGAAAGAATGGGGAGAAGGGATAGGATGCGAAAGAAGGGGAAGCTGGGAGGGGAAAGCGAAGTAAGCGAAAGAGGGAGAAGAGAAGAGAAGAGAAGAGAAATGGGAGAGGAGAAGCAATGAGAATACGAGAGGGGGAGCGTGAAACATGGAAGGCAGAGTTGCAAATGATTTATGATAATTTGAAATAGGAGTAACATTAAAGATGGTAATGACAGCAGCCCGGCATTGCCCGACGGCGCCGGGGAAGGGGACGAGAACGAGGCGTCGCATCGAAAGGCAAAGCGGGAATGAGATATACTGAATAAAAGAGAGAATGAAAAGACCGAATAAAAGTGGGAGCGAGATAAACTGAATAAAAAACGAACGAAATAAAATTCACGAAAGAGTGAATAAAATGGGAAAGAATAAGATTCAAATTGGACATATAATTTACTGAAATAAACTTAACAAGAGAACGAAAGAGATTCGTTACACAAAAAATATAGACACAGAACAAGAAAAAAATGACAAACGATAGAATGAAACTGAACGAAAGAGTGAATGAGCCAAAGCCAAACATGGGCCTGAAAATAGATAAGAATCAACTATATGAAAAATGGAAGAGACAAGAAGGTCAAAAAATAACAGGAGAGACAAAAAAAAAAAAAAGCAAAACGAAACAATGAACGAACAATAAAAGAACGAGACAAAAAAAAAAAACATAAAATAGAGAAGAAACGTCCTTGAAGAAGAAAAAGAGAAAGAAAAAAGAAATACAGAAAGAGAAAATACACAAAAATAAAGACTCAATAAAGGTGTTATGAAAGGCATTCGTTCAGGTAAATACAAAACAAGGTTGACTGACTTCTTCCCCCCCCCCCCCTTTAATAATCCCGAAATAAATGTGATCGTGAAGAGTGAGGGTGATAGAACCATAAAAAATGAATAATAATACATATATTAATTTCTTCAAACAAAATTTCAGACTGCGACCAATAACATCAACTGGTAAAAAATAAAATAAAAATTACAGAAGAAAAAGAAGAGTGATGAAGAAGAAGAAGAAGAGGGAGACGTGGAAGATAATGAAGAAGAAGAAAGAAGAAAGAAGAGAAAAGAAGAAAAAAAATAAGTGAGGGGAAGAGGCGAGCGGAGAGGGGAAAGGGGAAAAGAGATCCTTCATCCCCAAACTGCACGCCCAGTCACGTCGCGGCGCCCAGTGTCATCCTGCAATCCTTAGATCCTGCGCTAATTTGAGCCTTCGACGCCACACAGACTCAAGGGACTTCGGGCCGAGATGGTGGTGATGGTGATGACGATGATGATTGTGATGATGGTGATGGTGATGGTGATGGTGATGGTGATGACAATGACGATGACGACGACGATGATGATGATGATGATGATGATGATGATGATGATGATGATGATGATGATGATGATGATGATGATGATGATGATGATGATGATGATGATGATGATGATGAGAGAGAGAGAGAGAGAGAGAGAGAGAGAGAGAGAGAGAGAGAGAGAGAGAGAGAGAGAGAGAGAGAGAGAGAGAGAGAAAGAGAGAGAGAGTGAGAGAGAGAGAGAGAGAGAGAGAGAGAGAGAGAGGGAGAGAGAGAGAGAGAGAGAGAGAGAGAGAGAGAGAGACAGACAGACAGACAGAGAGAAATAGTAATAGAGTCATAGAGTCACACAAGAACGAAAGCGACAGACAGACAAAGAGAAAGATCCAGATAAAGAGAGGGGTAGGGGACGAGTGAGCGAGAACGTGCCTCCGCACACGCACACACAAGCACACGCGTATGCATATTCGCACGCCCGCATTCCTCGCCGCGCACTCCCGCCCGCGCCAGTAAACTTCCCGCCCTCATGTGAATCGCCCTCAAGTCCACTCACGCCCATTAAATCGGAGTTCCAACCCCTCGGCCGGGAGACAAAAGTTAAACAGACAAAGTACTGACATTAATCGGCGCATAAATCCAAAACAGACATCTCACCTTCTCTCTCCATTCCTCTCTCCCTCCTTCTGTCTCTGTCTCTTTCTTTCTGTTTCTCTTTCTCTCTCTCGTCCTTTTCTTCTACTTTTCGTTTTTCTTTCTATTCCTTGATCTCTCTCTCCCTCCTTCCCTCCCACACCTTTCTTTCTTGTTGGTCTTGATTCCCTCTATACATTTCGTTTATTTCCTTTCCCATTTCTGTTATCGTTTATTTTCTTTCTTTCTATTTCTGTTATTGTTTATTTCCTTTCTTTCTATTTCTGTTATCGTTTACTTTCTTTCTTTCTATTTCTGTTATTGTTTATTTCCTTTCTTTATATTTCTGTTATCGTTTACTTTCTTTCTTTCTATTTCTGTTCCCTATCTTCTATTTTCTACTTCCTCCCTCCCTCCACCGCACACCAAAGGTCTCACCTCGTCGTCTCCATATTGCTCTAGCGTCTCCCATTATCAGCTCCATCTAGGTACCGGCGCTGGCTGAGAGTACCTGATCCTCCCTCCTTCCCTCCCGCTCCTCCCTCCATCACGCCTCTCATTCCTCCCTCCTTCCCTCCATCACGCCTCTCATTCCTCCCTCCTTCCCTCCCGCTCCTCCCTCCATCACGCCTCTCATTCCTCCCTCCTTCCCTCCCGCTCCTCCCTCCATCACGCCTGTCATTCCTCCCTCCTTCCCTCCTGCTTTTCCCTCCATCACGCCTATTATTCCTCCCTCCTTCGCTCCCGCTCCTCCCTCCATCACGCCTCTCATTCCTCCCTCCTTCCCTCCATCACGCCTATTATTCCTCCCTCCTTCCCTCCCGCTCATCCCTCCATCACGCCTCTCATTCCTCCCTCCTTCCCTCCATCACGCCTATTATTCCTCCCTCCTTCCCTCCAGCTCTTCCTTCCATCTTACTCCTTATTCCACCATCCTTCCTTCCATTCTACCCTTTGTTCCTCCCTCCTTCTCTCCCTCTCACTCTTCTTCCCTTACCATTCTATCACCTTCGCCTTCATCCTATGCCACTGGATTTCCTACCCCGTCTCCCTCTTATCTTTTTCTCTCCTTTCTCTCCTCTCTCTTCCTTTCTCACCCTCATTCTGTCCTCCACCTTTCCTTTCGTCGATCTTTACCCTCTCTCCCTTCCTACTCCATCCCCGTTTCGGCCTCCTTCTCTCCATCTCTCTCCCTCCCTCCCTCCCTCCTTCCTTCCTTCCCTCTCCCAACCATCCAACCCCCCCCTCCTCCCCTCCCCCAGCCCCCTTCCCTCACCACGCCCCTCCCGCCCCCGCCACCCACCGCCCACTCCGCTCCGAACCGGTCCAGCGAACCCTGCAATGGGGGTTCCTGGAGCGGGCGTCGCCGATCAAGAAGAGATCTAACTGTTGCAATAAACCAGTTGCAAGCCTCTTGTCTTCTCTTCGGGGGTTATTTACATTAACGAGAGGTTTGTTAGGGAGGAAGAGGAAGGAGAGAGAAGAGGAAAATGAGGGAAAAGAGGAAGGAGAGAGAGAGAAGAGGTAAATGAGGGAAAAGAGGAAGGAGAGGGAGAAGAGGAAGATGAGAGAGAAAAGAGAAAATAAGAAGAGCATATGGAGCGAAAAGAAGATAAAGGATAAAGAAGAACATAAGGAGGAGGAAGAGAAAGGGGGAGAAGAGGGTGGAGGAGGAGGAGGAGGAGGAGGTGGAGAAGAGAAAGGAGGAGGACGAGGAGGACGAG
>NC_091570.1:23219487-23226987 GCF_042767895.1 Penaeus vannamei
TTTCTCCCCCTTTCTCCCCCTCCCATGTTTCCCTCCCTTTCGTTATTCACAGCATAAACATAAATATTCTACTCTAGACATATGGTTGGCTGTATTTTCGTTTTATAAGTGCGTGTGTATGTGTGTACGTGTGTGTGTTTACGAGTGTGTGTGTACGTGTGTGCACGTATAGGTGTGTCTGTACGTGCGTGCGTGCGTGTGTGTTTGAGAGGGAGAAAGAGAGAGAGATTATATTCCGTATACTCTATTTTGCATTTCTTTTTGGTTTTATTTTGTTTATATCCTTGACTTTCTACTTTTTACGCGTGGCTGTGTGTCTGCTTGCTTTAGTGCTAGACTCTGCTTGCAAAAGTTCGAATGCCCATTTTCCTGCTTGTCTGATTACTTGTCATCATGCATTCCTGTTTGCCCGCCTTCCTGCATGGCACTTGGCCTACATAATAACTTAAGTTCTAGCTCTTCTTACCGACTCTATGGCTGTTTACATGTCTACTTCTATTGTCTGCATGTCTGCATCTTCCACTTTTTCACATCTTTGCTTCCCTTATTTACAAACCTGCATCTACTGTGCCTGCATTTCATTATTTTTATGTCTGTTTTATTCTGTTTTTCCTCCAGTTTACTTGTCTGTGTATTTCTGATGAGGATGTATTCGAAACCGGTTAAATACATCTCTTATATTGTGAAGATATTCATTCTCATCCACACCTTTGCTACATTTGTTTGTGTTTATCGTTTGCGTATCTGATCCCATCATTTACTTGCCTATTTCTCTTTGTTTGTATTTCTGATAGTTCTTGTTTGTATATATGCTTGCTCTGTTTGCATGTCTGCTTCTCCTGTCTGCTTGTCCTTGTTAGTATGTCTGCTCTCTATTGTTTGTGTGTCTGCTTTCTGTTGTTTTTATATCTGTTCTCCCTTGTTTCCCCGTCTGCTCTCCCTTGTTTCCCCGTCTGCTCTCCCTTGTTTGCATGTCTGCTTTCTGCTCCCCTGTCTTCTCCTCCTCCTTCCTCCCTGACAACCCGCCACCATCTATACAGGCACCCCATTACGAGGCGGTGAGACACCCACACGCCTTCCCTTTTCCTCGACATCGGAGGCTCCTTTCTGAATCACAAAAAAGACTTTTCTGAGTCAGAAGAGAGTGAGAAAAGTGAGAAAAATAACCCCAAATGAGGCACAGATGACTCCTTTTCTGAGTCAAAGGAGAGTTTGAGTCAAGAGAAAAAAAAATCCCCATTTGAGGCACAAACTCCTTTTCTGAGTCACAGGAGAGTTTGACTCAAGAGAAAAAAATCCCTATTTGAGGCAAAGAAAAACGTCAAGCCCCAGGACGTCGGGACTGCTCCTCCCGCCGCGGCCGAGGAACCTTAATGAAGTCGCTGTTATATTTCGCGTTTTTATCCGTATTTCCGTTCGTTTGGGTCAAGCTTTAGATTCAATATTGGAACAAATTTCTTAAAAGTTGATTTTCCTTTCAAAGTATTCATCCAAACATTTCTTTTAATATTGTATTTTTTTCTCCACACTCACTCTCACTCACTCACTCACTCACTCTCTCTCTCTCAATCCCTTCCCCTTGTTCTTCATTTTCAGTTCTCCCCCTTCCTCTTCATGTACTTTTTTTTATCTTTTCTCCTTAATTCTAATTGGTTTCGTTCTCCCCTCCTGTCACTCACTCATTCTCATTCTCATTCTCATTCTCATGCACTCTCACTCTCTCTCTCTCTCTCTCTCTCTCTCTCTCTCTCTCTCTCTCTCTCTCTCTCTCTCTCTCTCTCTCTCTCTCTCTCTCTCTCTAAGCTTCGCCAATCCCACCAATCACGTTATTTCAATCCCTATTACCCGTTCCCCATTCCCGAACGCCTCAAGGACTGGTGCGCAGCCATCCCCCGCCCATTCCCATTCCCATTCCTATTCCAAGCACAAGCACAACCGCGGCCCAGATTTCTATCCTTGTCGGCTGTACTATCAATACGCAGAGTCCGTTTTGTGCAGCGGGCGCCCGGGGTCTGGCGCGGCGGTGCTCTGCTCATCTCCCTCTTTGTGGTCTGTCGCGTGTGCGTGTGTGTGTGTGTGTGTGTGTGTTGTATATGTGTGCCTGTCCTATTCACTTGTACGTCTTGCTGTCTTTTCTCTCCCTCCATCAATTGCTCCCTCTCCCTCCTTCACCTTCTCCCTCTCCCTCCTACCCCTTCTCCCTCCTTCCCCTTCTCCCTCTCCCTCCTTCACCTTCTCCCTCTCCCTCCTACCCCTTCTCCCTCTCCCTCCTTCCCCTTCTCGCTCTCCCTCCTTCCCCTTCTCCCTCTTCCTTCTTCCCCTTCTCCCTCTCCCTCCTTCACCTTCTCCCTCTCCCTCCTTCACCTTCTCCCTCTCCCTCCTTCAGCTTCTCCCTCTCCCTCCTTCAGCTTCTCCCTCTCCCTCCTTCCCCTTCTCCCTCTCCCTCCTTCACCTTCCCGCTCTAACTTCTCCACCTTCCAGCTCTCCCTTCTCCACCTTCTCCTTCTTCCTCCTTCACCTTCCCGCTCTCCCTCCATCACCTTCCCGGTCTCCCTTCTCCTTCCTCCTTCACCTTCTCCCTCTTCCTCCTTCACCTTCACCCTCTCCGTCTCCCTCCCTCAGTAATCCTACAAATCCTCCCGCACTTACATTCGCGCATTTAATATCCTGCTCCTCCTCTCGCCCGATCCAGGCGAGGGCACTGGATCCCTGCCGATTCACGGGCGCGACCCTGGCCATCGCTCACGCTCTCTGGCACTCTGGCACTCTGGCACTCTGGCACTCTGGCTCGAGGGCTCTCTGTCTGTCTGCTTCTTTGTCGGTGTCGTTCTTTTTCCGTCTTTGTTTGTCTGTCTGATTCCGTCTGTCTCTGTCAATCCCTGTCTATCTCAGTCTTATTCTGCAGAGCATCTATTTGTCTGGCTGTATACCTGTCTGGACCTGTCTCTTTAATCCACAGCCCCAGTCTGTTTGTCTGTCTGTCTGCCTGTCTCTTTCCCCCATTTTCTCCTTCTCGCGTTTCCTCACTCTGAATGACGGAGATAGACAAACCCCGATATTGACGAGAAAGCATGCAAACAAAGGCGGACATAGAAATTCGGATTGGGAAATGGGACAAGAGAGGAAGGAGGAGTGGGAGTGGGAAGAGGGAGAAAAAGGAAGACGGAAATAAATAGAGAAAAAGCGGGAGGCGGAGTTGAGGGAGGAGGAAGAGCGAAAAAGCGAGAGGGAAAAAGATGGAATAGAGAAAAGGAGGAGTGGGAGAAGAAGAGGGAGAAGAAGATGAAGAGTGAGACGAAGTGGGAAGCGGACATGGAAAGGAGGAGGACGAGGAGGAAGAAAAGAGTTGAAGGAAGAAGGTCAGTGGGAGAGAAAAGGAAGGGGGACATGTAGAGGAGGAGGAGGAGGAAGAGGAGAAGAGATAGAAGGAGCAGGTAAGGGAGAAACAAGAGAAAGAAAAAGAAAGCCGGAAAGGAAGAAAAAAAGAGGGGGAAGAGAGAAAATGAAAGAGGGATAAGCTGAGGAAGAGGTGAAACTGGGAGCAGGCAAACACAGTTTAATCTGCAGCGAGCGAGCGAGCGAGCGAGGGGAAGCGACAGACCTGGAGAAGGGCCGAAGTAAAAGTAAAGGAGAGGGAGAGAGAGAAAAAAGGGCCGCAAATGCGCATTACACATTCACGGCCCATTTCCCTTAAAACTTCTTTCGGTTCGAAGTTTAGAATAGGCCTTAAACACCACCCGCGAAGAAGGGCGTCATCATCACCGCCCGAACACCTATTTCTCTTCACCCTTTCGCTAATCCTCACCTCCCTCCGGCACCGCCATCACCACCACCATCACCATCATCATCGCCGTCACACTCTCTCCCTCCTTTCCCTTCCACTCCTCTCCCCCCTCCCTTCCCTTCCACTCCCCCTCCCCTCCCCCCCTCCTTCCCCTCGTATCCTCTCCTGCCAAATTCTAATATGTGTCTGGCAGTGCGTCCAAACTCCCTACTCTCTCTGCCTCCTGGGTTCTTTCCCCTCCCTCTCTTCCCCTCTTTCTCTTTTTTCCCTCCTCCTCGCAGCTTATATCCTTAGCTCCTAGGGCTTTCTTCCTTCCTTCCACCCCCCTCCCATCTCCATCTCCATCTCCTCCTCCTCCTCCTCCTCCTCCTCCTCCTCCTCCTCCTCCTCCTCCTCCTCCTCCTCCTCCTCCTCCTCTCTCTTCTCCCCCTTCTCTCTCTCTCTCTTTCTTCTCTCTCTCTCTCTCTCTCTTCTCACCCTCTCCCTCCCCATCGTTTTTCCCTTTGTCCGTTCCATCCTTCTCTTCCCCTCATCGCCTTTTCCTCTCTCTCCCCCTCCCTCCCATCTCCATCCTTTCATTCACCCCCCCTTTTCTCTCTCTCCCCCCCCCCCATTTCTCTCTCTCTTCCCTCCCATCCCTTCCCTCTCTCTTCCTTCCTCCCTCTCACATCCCCCCTCTCCCCCTCCATCCCTCAAGCATTGATCGCTTTCCCCCATCTGCTCCCCATGCCGCCACCTCCCTCCCCCTCCTCCTCCTCCTCCTCCCACGCACACACTCTTTGCTCCGTATTAGTAGTCTTGCTGGCATCCTCTCCCCTTCCTTATCTATTTCTCTAATCCTTCTCCTCTCCCTTTTGGCTACTACTTTCTCTCCTAGCCTCTATTTTCCCATTCTACTAGCACCTAACCTCCTCTCTCACCTTTCCCTCCTTTATATACTTGCTCTTCTTCGTTCTCCCTTCTTTCATTCCTACTTTCCCTTTGTTCTCCCTACTCTTTTCTTTGTTTCGCCTTTGTTAATACACAAAATTCTAAGTAATACATCAGTCACGCATATTTCTAATTAGGTGTCAAGCAAGCGAATCAACGAGCCAGCAGCAACCAGCAACCCAGCCACCAAAATCAACTGACAATCAAACAAGTTCAGCAACGACGTCACCGAGACAGACCGTTCAACTAAAGACCCCCTTCAAAAAAAGTAAATACAAAAGGTAATAAAAAACAAATAAAATAGATACGAATAAAGAGTCTTCCAAACCCAAGCACACATTAAATCTAACCCACCTCCCTCAGCGCAAATAAACAACCAAAGAATACCTCCACCTTCTCTCCCACTCCTCCCCTTTACTCCCTTCATCCCCCCTACTCCTACTCCAATCACCTCCTCCTCCATACATCTCTACTCCCTCCCACCATCCCCCCCTTCAACCCTCCCCCTATGATACTCAACACACCTCCACTCCCCATACCCTCTCACCAAATCCCTTCACCCCCCCCACTACCACTTAACCCCCTTCCCAGTAGCCCCTACCAGGTAAGCAACCATCCCTACCCCCTTCCAACACCCTCACCCTACCAACCCCTGCCCCTCACCTTTTACTCCCTCCCCCTCCTCTCCCTACCCCCTACCCCCTTCAGCACCCCCACCCTTCCAACCCCCGCCCCTCCCCCTTTACTCCCCCTCCTTTCCCTACACCCTACCCCCTTCAGCACCCACCACCTAATCCCGACCCCACCACCCTCCTCAACTCCCTTCCATCAACCCCCTCCCAGATCCTTCTTTGGCACCCTTTCCTTCCTACCAACCCCTTTCACCCCCACCTTACCCCTACCCCTACCCTCTGCAGCCGCCAAGCCCCCCCCCCCCAACCCCCTACTACATGATTCAAGTCCCCCCCTACCCTTTTCAAAACCCCACCCCTTACCGCTTCCCCTGCCCCTATCCTCCTCAACACCCCTCTTCAGCACCCCCTCCCCTCCCCCCTCCCTCCCCCCGAGTGCCGAATCCCATTACCCGAAGCGTAAAATATGCTCACCTTAAACGGACGCGAGAGTGAAATGCGCGCGCCCGTGAGTTTTGAGTGTGAGGATAAGAGTGAGAGAGAGAGAGAGAGAGAGAGAGAGAGAGAGAGAGAGAGAGAGAGAGAGAGAGAGAGAGAGAGAGAGAGAGAGAGAGAGAGAGAGAGAGAGAGAGAGAGAGAGAGTGTGTGTGTGTGTGTGTGGGGGGGGGTAAGCGTGTGAATGGCCGTGAGCTCTGAGTGTGAGTGTGCGGGCGACGATAAGGGTGTGAGTTGCTTCACCCTTACGCGTGGAAGGATGAGGGTGTGGGCGAGTGCGTGTGTGGATGAGTTTTGAGTCCGAGCGTGAGGGTGAGGATGGTCTGAGCTTCGAGTGTGTGCGCGTGTAAGGAAGAGGGTGTGGGTGAGAGTGAAGGTGCGAGTGTGATGGAGTGATCGTATGAGGGTGTGTGTAAGTGTGAGTGTATAGACCTATGTGTGTAACACGGTGTGTGCATGTGCGTGTTTTCTCCTCCCCACACACCCCAACTCACTCACTCACTCATATTTTCTCTCTCTCTCTCTCTCTCTCTCTCTCTCTCTCTCTCTCTCTCTCTCTCTCTCTCTCTCTCTCTCTCTCTCTCTCTCTCTCTCTCTCTCTCTCTCTCTCATCCCATTCTTATCCGCGTTTTCAATCACCAAGGCCCTTTAATGACCCGTGCCAGGTGTAATTAGCATGGAAGTGTCGCAAGGGTAAACATCTTGAGGTCATTATCGTTAATTAGTCCGAAATTAAGTAGACAAGTAAGTCTTAGTAATGTGGAGGGAGGAGGGAGGAGAGGGGAAGGGAGGAGGGAATACAGGAGATGGGGAAGGGAGAGGAGAGACAGCAAACCAAACCAAAAACAAAAAGACAATAAACTCACGCCCAAACACAAACAAAAATCATACAAACAAAGATCAAAGACAAAAATTCAAAAATTCGAACAATAGACACAAACAAAAAAGAAACATACAAACAAGCAAACAGCAAAACAAAGACAGCCAGCAACCGACACGGCACGCCGAGCCGAAGAGCACCCACCCCTCGCGTGCCACCGCGCCGGTTCACGATCAATGCAAACCTCGGTCTTCGTGAAAGTGATCCCCGCTGCTCTCCTCCGCGAAACGCAACGTGATGCGACCGAGAGCAATTAAAGAATGAGTTATCATGAGGAGGATTTCGAGGGCGGTGGTGAGGGTCATTAAGATACTGAGGTAATCAAAATCATTAGGCTTAAGAGGAACAGCGGCAGTAATAGTGAGAATAATGATGATGAAGATGATAGCATTAAAGGTACCTGTAAAATGAATTGTATTACATCACATATATGCATACATACATACATACATACATACATACATACATACATACAGATAGACACAGATAGATAGATAATACATACAATAATACATATATCATATATATACACATATATATATACATATATACATATATGTACATATACCTATATACATATATACGCACACGCACACACACATATATATAATATATATACATACATATATACATATACATGTATATATATGTATATGTATGTATATAAATGTACATATACATATATATATATATATATATATATATATATATATATATATATATATTATAAATATATCATATATATAAATATATTATGTATATAAATATATATATATACA
>NC_091570.1:23231987-23236987 GCF_042767895.1 Penaeus vannamei
TGACGTCTGCAGCTCAATATGCAACGAGAGAATACCCAAACGCGTATTACCCTAATATGTATTCCACCCAAACCTATTTCAACGATGCAACTGCAATGCCCTCCCCCAACCCATCTCCCCTTCCCTACTCGTCTCCCCCTTCCCCTCTCCCCCCACCTCCCCTTATAATCATCTTCCTCCCCCCTAACCCCCTCTCCAACCATTAGTCCAATCCCCCACTCCTCTCCCTTTTCTCCCACCACTCCATCTTCCCCTTCCTTTTCTAACTCCCACCACTCCCCTTCCCTCTCCTCCAACCCATCTCTCCGACTCCCCCACTCATTTCCCTCTCCCCCTGCCCATTTCCCCTCTCCCCACCCTTCCACTCTATCCATCTTCCCTCTCCCCCACCCACCTGCCCTTCCCACCACCACCCCTCTACCCACCTGCCTTACGCCCAAGCCATTCCCTCTCCTCCTCCTCCCCTTCCCCTTTCCCCAACCATCCCGCCTACCCGCCCCCTCCACCCCCCTCCCCCCTGCTGCACACACACACAATATCCTAAATACAAAGTTAACTCAACCTACTCGTTATACCTAAAAAAAGAGAGAGAAAGAAAGAGAGAAAAAAAACATATTGCATGAAGGTAATTTTCTCACCCCCCCCTTCCTCCTTCCCTCCGATACAAATGAAAAAAACAACTGAATCGATTATGTAAAATTTGAGACTCGGAGGAAAATGAAAATGAGAGATAGACAGGCCGAGGGGAGAATGAGGGGAAGAGGAAGAGAGAGAGAGAGAGAGAGAGAGAGAGAGAGAGAGAGAGAGAGAGAGAGAGAGAGAGAGAGAGAGAGAGAGCGAGAGAGCGAGAGAGAGAGAGAGAGCGAGAGAGAGAGCGAGAGAGCGAGAGAGAGAGAGAGAGAGAGCGGAAGAGAGAGAGAGAGGGAGAGAGAGAGAGAGAGAGAGCGAGAGAGCGAGAGAGAGAGAGAGAGCGAGAGAGAGAGAGAGAGAGAGAGAGAGAGCGAGAGCGAGAGCGAGAGCGAGAGCGAGAGAGAGAGCGAGAGCGAGAGCGAGAGCGAGAGAGAGAGCGAGAGCGAGAGCGAGAGCGAGAGAGAGAGAGAGAGCGAGAGCGAGAGAGAGAGAGAGCGAGAGAGAGAGAGAGAGAGAGAGAGAGAGAGAGAGAAGAGAAAGGGGGCAAACAGAGGAAGAGGGGGATGGAGAGAGAGTAAGCACTGGGGAGAGGGAAATAGAGAGAGAAAGGAGAGAAAGGGAGAGGGAAAAGAGGGAAAGGAAAAAGAGAAACAAATGAAAAAAAAATATAAAAAGATACAGAAACAAAAAGGCAAGTAAGGAAAAAGAGGCAAAAAATACCAAAAACAAACAACCACACACACACAAAGAGAAACAAAAAAACCCCGCTGACCCACCTGACCCACCACCCACCGCCTATCCACCCACCCATCCGCCCACAAACAGTGATCGCCAACTACAAACCCCAAGCGGCCAAATTAGACGGCAAACTCGCATTCCACGAGTATTTATCGGTAAAGTTCAAAAGCTCAGAAGCACTCGCTGCTTGGCTTACCTTCACCTTACCTTTATGATTTTCACTTCTTGCTTTCTCTTTTGAGGCGTCTTCATAATTTCTTTCCTTTTTTAAAAAGTATATTTTTTTCTTACTCTAATCTTTGTCTTTGTTTCGGAGACGCATTCTTATCTTCTTTTATCCTTCTGTAATATACTTTATTCTATTTTATTTTTTCTCTGATTTTGAGGCGCCTTCTTATTTCTTTCCCTTTGAAATAGTGGAAGCACCGACATTCATTTCCAGGAAAATGAAAAAAAGTGAAAATCCCGATTTTTTCAAATTTCCCGCCGATATTGGGACATCCGCGAAAGAAATAGCAAAAAATGCATACAAATCAATTTGTCTATGATTCAGTGTGTATGGTATCGTTTCCTCCGCCCCACCCTAAAAAATAAAATATATTTGGAGGAAATACCTTACTGGATATGAAATGGAATAATGAATTCCATTTCATATCCAGAAATGAAGAGCCCCTGTCCTGCCTGTACAAAATGTCAAAGTACATATATATCAATTTTTTTCTGAATATTTTTTTTTATTTTGATTTCCAAAATAATAAATTCTGCTTGAAAGAATTATTTGTCTGTTTTCATTCTACTCCTCGAAGAGTTCTAGTAAGACCGAAGTATACTTCCTCCAAGTAGAGCTGGAACTGATGCATTCCTTTACTTCTGATCTTTGGAAGGTAGGAGGTATATATAGGTCTTATTTTGGCGCTGGGATTTTATCTTATTTATCATAATTTATTTATTCATTTTATTTTTATTTTTTCCCTCCCACCTACATTTAATTATCACCAGACTTGCTCGCTTTTTAAGAAAACAATAATTGCCTTACCCAACTTCTTATAACCTTCTTTTATGAATATTCTCGTATTTTCCCATTACCTAATTCATCCCTTTTCTTTTTTATATTACTGCTACTACCACCACCACCACTACTACTACCTCTGCTACTATTACTACTACTACTACCTCCACTACTACTACTACTACCTTTACTACTACTATTACTACTACCTCTACTACTACCTCTACTACTACTACTGCTGCTGCTGCTACTGCTACTATTACTATTACTACTACTACTACTACTACTACTACTACTACTACTACTACTACTACTACTACTACTACTATTAGCACTACAACTAATACTATTATTTATCATTATCCTACCACTACTGACGATGATAAAGTTAATAATAATAATAATAACCATGATAAAATATAACACTCCAGACTATAATCACTATAAAAATTAATAATAATGAAAAAAACAGTAATAACAAAATCAATGGAATCATTAACTTTGTATTTAACATTATATCACGACAAATTCTTGTCGCAACAAAGGGAAATATAAAGACACAATGAAACTGGCATAACAAATACTAATAATGATGCGAATTAACAAAACAAAATGGAACATAAGCAAACGCATCAACAACAAAAATCAACAATCCCTCCAGATCAGCTGATACAACTGCGCAAGGACCCAAGAGAACCCCCTTCCCCCCTCCTCTTTAAAAACAGCTGTGTGCGGTCAAGGACGCGTCCCTGGGAACAGCTGACTGATGGTGCCGGCTGCTGCACGTCAAAGAGCTGGCTGCTGACTGCTACTGTTTTGTTGTTGCTGACCGCTGAAGATTGCTGCCGCTGTTGCTGCTGTTCTTATTATTATTGATACTGTCGATGTTGCTCTCATTGCTGTTGCTGTTCCTTTTTATGGTTTCGGTTGATGACACTAGACTGCAGTTGTCATTTCTCTCTCTCTTTTTCACACACACACACACACACACACACACACACACACACACATACACTCTCTCTCTCTCTCTCTCTCTCTCTCTGCGCCCCCATCCCTTCTCCTTTCTCACACTAACGAAAAATCGACAGGTGACACCACCATTAACGAACCCAATCCAGCTCAACTTCTCGAAGTCCGCGGAACCGCAGCGCGTGATCGGCGACGGTATGAGGCCAGTTATGACGTCACAGCCTTATGATACCAGTGTCTCGACAACACACACACGCAAAACACGCACGGTGGTTCTTCCGCGCTCTGCATATACATGACATACCTATACTGTCTATATCTTTCTCTCTCGGTCCCTGTCTCTCTGTCTTCCTCTATCGTTATGTCATCTGCCTATAGCTAACGCTCTCTCTCTCTCTCTCTCTCTCTCTCTCTCTCTCTCTCTCTCTCTCTCTCTCTCTCTCTCTCTTTCTCTTTCTCTTTCTCTTTCTCTTTCTCTTTCTCTTTCTCTTTCTCTTTCTCTTTCTCTTTCTCTTTCTCTTTCTCTCTCTCTCTCTCAACACAAGCAAAATACAACAACAACAGGGCCATGCAACATTCGCAATCGAGAGGCCGTCGTGTACTTCGCCAGGCAGACTTCCATGCAACGGCGCCCGAGCGAATAAAGCAACGGCACAACGCAGCGACATCTGAATCTGCAATCGAACCGTTCTGGAATTTGCAACGAGAGATATAAACATGGGCGTTTCTCATGCAAACCAAATATAACGCTGACGAAATAAATACTCGTATTAAAAACAACAACAGAGATAAATGTTTTTAAACTACATCGGGGATAATGTTGATGAAGTGAATATTGATATTAGCAACATCAATTGAGATATACATGGCTTTATGCAAAACGTTTTTCTTTTCTTTCTTTAATGAACGCTATCATTGACAACAAGCACAGATGAACATTTCGATAGAAAATAAAGACGTTACCAATATTTCAAAACGGATGTTCCTCACAACAAAAATATAATCTAATGTTTGAAAATAAACATTGACAACAAGAACAAAAGCAAAAAGCAAAAAAAAAAAAAAAAAAATGATAATAACAATAATTAAAATAATAATAATAATAACAATAACTAATATAATTATAACAACAACAATAATCCTAACACCGTCAACACCAATAACAGCACCAAACAAGCCGCAGCCCAGAGCGCGACGCAGCCCAATCCGCGGCCGCCCAGAAGCAGGCCCCGCCGGGCGCCGACTCCCAGTACCCGCAGGATCCTAACCAGAAAGACCTTGGAATATCGCATAAAATATAATAAAATCAAATAAAAATAGAATGCGCAATCAGAATAAGATAAAATAGATATAATAATGTAGCGCCATTGCACCTTTTTACGACATGACCTCAACACGCAGGCACACGCGTCCCCCCCTCCCCCCTCGCCCCCATACCCCTCGGCCGCGACGAAGCTGCAGACATTCAGGGAAAGGAAGAAGGGGGATGGGGGAAGAAAGGGGATACGAGAAAGAAGGGAGGGATGGGAAAGGGGGAAGGGATAGAGGAGAAGGAAAAGGAGGAGGAGGAAGGAAGGAAAGGGGACAGGGGGAGGAGGGGGAAGAAGGGAGAGAGGGAAAAGGAGGGAGAGGGGGAAGGGATAAGGAGGGAAAA
>NC_091570.1:23239487-23249487 GCF_042767895.1 Penaeus vannamei
GAGGGGAGGGGAAAGAGAGAGGGAGAGAGAGAGGAATGGAGGGAGGAAGGGAAGGAGAAGAGGGGAGAGGAAGGAAGGAGGAGGAGAGGGAGGGAGAGGCAGGGAGGGAGGGAGGGAGGAGGGAGGGAGTGGGAGAGAGAGAGAGAGAGGGGGGGGGGAAGAGAAAGAGAGAGAGAGAGAGAGAGTGTCTTGCAAGGCACTCCAGTGAAAGGAAGGGAGGGAAAGAGAGGGAGAGAGAGGAATGGAGGGAGGGAAGGAAGGAGAAGGGGAGGAAGGAAGGAGGAGGAGAGGGAGGGAGGGAGGGAGGGAGGGAGGGAAGGAGGGGAGGGAGGGAGGAGGGAGAGAGGGAGGGAGGGAGGGAAGGAGGGAGGAAGGCAAGGGGGCAGGTAGAGAGAAAGAGAAAGAGAGAGAGAATCATGCAGACCCAGTTGTCCTGCTCTGCTAACGTTACCATTAGAGTGAATGAAACGCTTGGAAAGAACACGCAGAGAAATTAAAGGGGGAGGAAGAAAGGAGGAGGAGAAAGAAAAGGAGGAGGAGAAAGAAAAGGAGGAGGAGGAAGGAAAGGAGGGAGGAGGAATGAAAGGAGGAGGAGCAAGGAAAGGAGAAGCAGGAGAAAGAAAGGGAGGAGGAGAAAGAAAAAAAATTGGGGGGGGGGGATGGCGGAAGCGAAGGAAGTCTTGAAACGGAAGGAGGAGGAAGTGGAAGAAAAAGAGATAAGAGAAAGAGGAAGGAAAAGGAACACAAACAAACAAAAACAACAACAATGGCAAATGAAAGGAAAATAAGGTCTAGCGATAAAATCAAGAAGAAAAATAAGAAAAGAAAGAACAAGAAGGAAAGGGAGAAAGAAAGAAGGAAGAGGAAGAGAGGAAGGAATAGAAGGGAGAAGAAAGTAAAAGGAAAAGGTAAAGAGAACAAGAAAACAAAGACACAAAGGAGAGGAGGAGTAGGAAGAGGAAGAGGAGGAGGAGTAGGAGGTGGAGGAGGAGGAGAGAAGGGAGGAGTAGGAAGAGAGGGGGAGGAGGAGGAGGAGGAGGAGGAATAGGAGGAGAAGAAGGAGGTGGAGGAGTAGGGAGGAAGAGGAAGAGAAGAAGAAGGAGGAGGAAGAGAAGATGGAGGTGGAGGAGTAGAAAGAGGAGGAGGAGGAGGAGGAGAGATAAAATAAAAAATACAAAGGGAGCTATATCACTTTCCAAACAAATAAACAAAAAAGAAACATGAAACTCAAAAGAGAGGAAATGTGTCAAGAGCGCAATTGTGTCTGAAAGAAGAGCAAGGATAAGTCGAAGATGAAGAAGAAGGAGAAAGGACGAAGAAGAAGAAGAAAAGGGACGAAGAAGAAGAAGAAAAAAGGACGAAGAAGCGATTGAGGATGAAAATAGAGAAAATAGAAGACGACATAGAAGAAGAGGAAAAGGAGGAGAAGAACACGATAAACAGAAAAACGAAAGACACAAATATGGATAAGAAAACGGAACTGAAAAAAAGAAAAACAAGAAAAAACAAACAAACAGATAAAACTCAAATAATCAAACAAAGAAAAAGATGATGAAGAAGAAGAAAAAAGAGAAGGACAATGAGAAGAGGACGCAGAACAAAAGGCGATAAAGAATACGAAGACGAATATAAAAAGCAGCACAAAACACTCATAGGAGAGAAACAAAGAAGCAACTGAAAAAATAAAAATCTATATATAAAGCGAGGAAGGAAAAGGAGAAAGAGAAAAATATGCTGAAGGAGAACTGAAGGAGAAGAAATAAAAAAGAAGCAAAGCATAATTAACACCCATATATATAAAAACGACGATCAAAGACACCAACTCTCATCACAATGACCAAGAGCAAAGAAAAAGAAAAGAAAAGAAAGGGAGAGAAAAAGAGGGAAACGCGACACCCCAAAGAGAAGATAATGTGTCAAGAGCGCGCAAATTGTGCCTGAAAGGAGGAGGAGAAACTCGAGCCGAGAGCCAGAGCCGAGAGCCAGAGCATCCTTCGCCGGGAGCATGCGAGATGAAATAGAAAACGGGGGACGCTGCGGCTCTCCCCGTTTTCTTTTCATCTACTTCTTTACTCGTTTTCCTGTATTTTCTTTTATTCGTTCACCTTTTTCTCTGTTCATCTAATGATTCATTTTTCGTGATCACAGGGGATACGGAGAAGGGACAGGGTGAGAAAAAAAAGAAAGAGGTGTGAGATAGATACATTGACCGACAAAAAATAGAAAGAACGAGAGCGAGCGAGCGAGCGAGCGAGCGAGCGAGAGAGAGAGAGAGAGCGAGAGAGAGAGAGAGAGAGAGAGAGAGAGAGAGAGAGAGAGAGAGAGAGAGAGAGAGAGAGAGAGAGAGAGAGAGAGAGAGAGAGAGAGAGAGAGAGAGAGAGAGAGAGAGAGAGAGAGAGAGAGAGAGAGAGAGAGAGTGAGAGAGAGAGAGAGAGAGAGAGGGTACTCAAGCATGCAAGGACAAACCCATGCCCTGAACACTCCATGCTGACAACGCCATTCACCGTGCGTGTTTTACTATGCACGCCATCTACACATCACAGGTGGATCGAGTAGATTTGTACATTTGCACACACAAAGACATAGTCAGCAGACAGAAAGACAGACAGACACACACACACAAACATTTTACTTTCATTTGTTGAAGTCTTAAATGGTCTTCCTCTTCTTCCTTTTCCTCATTATTTCTTCCCTTTTCTTCCTCATCCTCCACTTCCTATTTCTCTTCCTCCTTCTCCCCCTCCTCCTCCTCTACCTTTTTCTCTTCTTCCTCCTCCTTCTCCCTCTTCTCATTCTCATTCTATCTCTCTTCTTCTTCTTCTTCTTCTTCTTCTTCTTCTTCTTCTTCCTCTCCTTCTTCTTCTTCCTCTCCTTCTTCTTCTCCTCTCCCTCTTCTTCCCTCTCTCCCCTTCTTCCCTCTCCCTCTTCTTCCCCCTCTCCCTCTTTCTCCCCCTCTCCCCTCCTTCTTCCCCCTCTCCCTCTCTCCCTCTCCCTCTTCTCCCCCCTCTCCCTCTTCTTCTCCATCCACCTCCTCTTTCTCCACGTCGGCGCCGGTTTCCACCTGTTTCTTTACCCAGCGAGGAAAACCAGCAAAATCCAATCCCTACAAAGTGGCTGCGTGGATCACACCTTCCGCATGAATACCAATTCATGCAAAACTCAAAAAGTATAAATTTCAAACAAACATACGAACATACATACATACTTCCTATAACGATATAGTATCATCATCACTATCAATATTGTCATAATTATCATAACTATTACCATCATCACCATTATCGCTATTATCATCATCATTACTATCATATCATTAATTTTACATCTCATTTTCCATTCAACATATTTTTCCTCTCGCTTCTTACTTACGATTAAGACTAAGCTCATTTACTCATCATCATGCAAAGGTGATTCACACAAGCAAAGCAAAAGGTCTTAAGCAAAAAGAGCACACTAGTTTCCTTGAGGGTAAGCCATTCAGCTCTTAGCCAAGACATGCACGTCTATTGGCTTCAGCTGATCCCAATTAATCAGAAGGAAGAATTAAATGGGTCAACTGAGGTCAGGACCATTTTTCATGTGATTCACATTTGATCATCTTTACATATAATATATATACACATACATATATATACATACATACATATATATATATATATATATATATATATATATATATATATATATATATATATATATATATACGATAATGAGTCTTATACATTGCACGGGATGGATTACATCGCAACCAAGATAAAAATACTAATAATTCAAATATGTCAGAATTGGTCACGCCTATTTTCGGATTTTATTTCCAAGGCTCGTTATAATTCAGGCTATATACACACTCCTATTCTATTTCCTTCCACCATTTTCACAAATGACCCCACGCAACCGCAGGACTGAATCAGCCTGGTCAAAACAAGTCCCACGTGTATCATATCAAAAGTTCGATTTTATTTCAACTCATAAACATTTACTTTTATTCTTTATATACCATACTATATTGCGTGAGTCATCGACACAGCCTCCGTGTCCACCAAGCAAAATAATGCTGAACATGGCTTTCTTCTACTTTCTCTTGTTTTCCCCCTTCCGTAATTTCTCCTTCTGTCCTTTATTTCTTCTTTAATGTATATTTCTTCTCCCTCCCTCTCTCTCTCTCTCTCTTTCTACACTTTCATTTCTTCTCTTAATAAATCATTTCCTGTTCTATTTCCTCTTCCACTTCTTCGTCGTCGTTTTCTCCTCCTCCTCCTTTTTCTACTCCCCCCCTCCCATTTAATTTCCCCCCTTCCTCCTTTTCTACGCCCCCTCCCTTTTAATTCTCTTCCTCCTTTTCCTCCGTCACCAATTTCTTCATCTTCCTCGCCAGTGCCAGCTCCAGTGCCAGCTCCCCCCCCCAACCAAGCAGCCCCCGTGCCCCGCCTCCGCCGCCCAGCAGTGTCATGGGGTGGCATCAGCAGAAACACAAACCCAGGGCGAATATTCTCGAAGGCTCCACCGTTTTACGAAGGTCTGTCCTGGGTCTGCTGAACAACGCGGGAGGTAGGGAGAGAGGGAGAAGGGAGAAGGGAGAAAGAGAGAAAGGAGAGAAGAGACGTATGGAAGAAAAACTGAAAACAGGAATATAGAAAAAAACGAGAAAAGAGAAGAAACTGGAGAAAACACGACCTTCACAAAAGAAAAGAATAAAGTGAGAAAGAGTAAGTAAGTAATAATGACAAGAAAATAAATGTGCTAGACATCAAAGGTCATATAGCACTAATTGTGAGAAAGAGTAAGAAGAGAGAAAGCGCAGCAGAGGAGAAGCAGGAGAGAAAACATGGAGGCGAGGGGGGCGAGAGGGAGAGAGGCAAGTGAGGCGAGAGAGAGTCGCTTGCTTTGAAATCTGGCATGGGAGCCTTCGGGGGCGTTGCCGTGCCGGGCATTAAAAAGCAACTGGATGTAAAAACACGTACATGGTGACACAGATACACGCACACACACGCATACTCAAAGACCTAGACATACGGACAAAGAAAAAGACGCGAAACATATACCTGTTTGCTGAGAGATATACAGATACACATGCACTCAGATACACACAGACGTACACTCACATACACATACACACGCACACACGCGCAAACACACACACACAACACACACACACCTCTTATCTGTTCGCAAGCACAGACATCCCCCCCCCAACACCCGCACATATCTCGCAATCGTATATCAAGTTCCACAACTTAACCGAACATAGGATATTATGTAATATGCATAGGCCTAACAGATCCAAATGCGGGATCAAGAAACCGCTTATTCATATCACAACGCATGACAAAGCGTGTCTACGTGATTGTGTATGTTTGTGTGTCTGTGAATGGAGGCATTACAGATTTAGAATAAGAACGAGGAAAAAACACAGCAACATGATACATGATGAAGATGATAATGATGATGATGACAAATGATGATGACAATAATCATGATGATGATAACGGTAAGAATAATAATAAGAAAAAAATACAAAATTTCATAGGCTTGCGTCTCCACATACAGCATATAAACACATACATAACGGCACATTAATATCTGTCAGAGAACTTGAACAGTTCATCGCCTGGGCGCTGCGTGTTCAACGTGTTCTCCTAAATTTGCAAATCGATGAGTCACCGACCTTAACATTAATACTTGAGAGAGTTTACAAGCACGTCTCCCTATTATGTCAGATTTTTTTCTTTCTTTTTTTGAGGCGCACAGCGGAGCGTGCATTGGCTAAGCAAGCGATTTTTTGAAGATGGAAAACACGGTCGTTAAGATGAATCCTGGGCGCCCGTGCCTCCGGGGATCAAAAGCATTCAGGGGGATTAAACGGCGTGTGCTTTATGTCGATTTTATTCTCGGTCGTTTGAGAGTCTCAGGGTGGAACTGCTTGCCATTCTGCTTGCACAAAGGCATAAGTGACTCATTAGTTGTTTATCTACTCGGTAAAATTGTCATGCATGCGCCTACATGCATGCATGTATATTGCACAACCCGTCTGCATGAAAGCATATTTACAAACACAATCGAAGGCAAACAAAGGAGGGTCTGCATGCGCCTCTTTCCCCTTCTATCTTTGTTTCTTCTCCTTTTTCTTTACTTCCCTTCTCCATGTTATTTTTCCTTTTCTGTTTTTCTTCTCTTTTTCCCTTATCCTTTGCTCCTCCCTCTTCCCTTCCCTTTATATTTCCTTTTCTTGTTGTTTTGTCTCTTTTCCTTACCTTAACCCCCCCCCCCCCCCGTCTCCCTGTCCCTCATCTTCTTCCCTCTCTTTCTTTTCCCACGTTCTACTCTCCCCCTTTCTCGTCCCATCTTTCCCTGTCTCTTCCTCTCTTTATATCTCCACCTCCCTCCTCTCCTCTCTCCCATTACTCTCATTCTCTCCTCTTCTCCCTCGCCCGTCCCCTACTCTCTTTTCCCTCTTCCTTATCCTCCTTATCTCCTTCTGCCTCCCTCCCTCTCTTCCCATCCTCTGTCTCTCTCTTTCTTTCTCTTCTCTTTCTCTTCTCTCCTCTCTCTTTCTTCTCTTCTCTCCTCTCTCTTTCTTCTCTTCTCTCCCTCTCTCTCTCTTCTCTTCTCTTCCTCTCTCTCTTCTCTTCTCTCCCTCTCTCTCTTCTTTTCTCTCCCTCTCTCTTCTCTTCTCTCCCTCTCTCACTTTTTTCTCTCTTCCCATCTCTCCATCTCTCTCTCTCTTCTCTCATTCACTCTCCTCTCTCTCTCTCTTTTCTCTCACTTTCTCTTCTCTTTTCTTTTTTCTTTCTCTCTTATCCGCTTCCATAAAGCACGAAACTTTTTTGAACAAGAAAAAATGCTGCATGAGTTTTCTTCAAATTGAAATCATCGAGGAATTTTGTGAATTTAATAGGAAGGAGAATAAGAATGCGAAGAACGAGAGGAAAGAAGAGAAAAAAGAAAGAAGAAAAATAAGGGAATCAAGCTGAAAATGGCGATTATGAATAACATGATAATACTGAAAATGATAAAAAAAATTATATAAAAAAAACAATATTAATAACGATAACGTGATCACTA
Source organism: Penaeus vannamei (assembly GCF_042767895.1). Lineage (NCBI taxonomy): Eukaryota > Metazoa > Arthropoda > Malacostraca > Decapoda > Penaeidae > Penaeus > Penaeus vannamei. The sequence goes on from NC_091570.1 coordinate 23,246,550, forward strand.
ACAGTAATGACATCAATTCAAAATGAAAATGAAAACATAAACAATAATAATAATAAAATTAATAATATAACTACAAATAATAAAAACAATGAAAATACAATATATGTAAACAATTTATTTTTAATCATACACATGAAAATAAAAAATAATAAAAAATAATCTAAAAAAAACAATAAAGATCTAAACAAATATAACAAAAATAACAATAAACAAATAAATAGATAAATAAAAATCGCTCAAGACGCACTAACGGCAAAACCGACATCCTTTACAGCATCCGCAGCCACTCAGAGTCCCCAAGCAACGTGATGTAAACATGGCCCCGAACCCGACAGATTTGCACATCACGATCCCGGCTCAGCTGACGTGTCCTGCCTTCTCGGGCTTCACTGCATAGTTCAGACTACCGAGGAAAACATGTATTAAAAGCTATATCATATGTTACATAAAATTCTAGTTACGGGAAATAAAATGCAGAGGTTAGTGCTGAAGTTGGTGTTAATTGGAGAAACTTTTATCGAAATCCTCTTAAAAACCAGGCTGATATTGTCAAACTTTCTCTGTCTCTCTCTCTCTTCCTCCTTCCTTCCCTCTCTTCCTCCCTCCCTCCCTCCTTCTCTCTCTCACTTCCTCCCTCCCTCCTTCCCTCCCCCCCTCTCTCTCCCTCCTTCCTTCTCTCTCTCCCTCCATCCATCACTCTATATCTCTCTCCCTTCCTCCCTCCCCCTCCTTCCCTCTATCTCTTCTTCCCTCCCTCTTTCCCTCTCTCTATAACTCCCTCCTTCCATCTATCTCACCCTCCCTCCCTTCCTCCTTCCCTCTCTCTCCTCCTCCCTTCATCTATCTCCTCCACCCTTTTTCCTCTCTCTCTCCGTCACCTTTCCTCCCTCCTCCCTCCCTACACCCCGTTCCCTCCCTCCCTCCCTCTCCTACACCCCTTCCCTCCCTCCTCCTCCCTCCCTCCCTACACCCTTCCTCCCTCCCTCCCTCCCTCCCTACATCCCTTCCCTCCCTCCCCTCCCTCCCTCCCTACACCCCTTCCCTCCCTCCCTACCTCACTCTCTCCCCCTCTCCCTCTCTCTCACAAAAACTGCAGCATCGGCAACCGCCATGCACCACCCTTGCCGGCCTTAACCTCGACGTAATCACCAAAATGACCGCAGCTGATCAGTGACGCAACGCAACGAACGCGGACAACCATTCATCATCGGATCAGAACAAAAGAAAAATGAATAAATAAAAATGATAATGCCATAAAAGAAAAAGAGAGAAATGAACTCGATAATCCGTTGGCTAATATTTGTGTTTACGTAAGAACTGGTCGACAGGGAAATTACATTAGTTTCGGCTTTGGCGACCTTACGTACTTTTTCTCTCTGATTCTCACTGTCTGTCCGTTTCTGTCTCTCTCTAATGGCAATGTAATGTTAATATCAATAATAATGATAATGATAATGACGATGATGATGATGATCACCATCATCATCACTATTATCTTTTTATCATTATTATTATTATTATTATCATCATTATCGTCATCATTATCACAACAATGATATTAACAATAATAATAATAACAATAATAATAATAATAACAAAAATAATAACACATCATCATTAATAATAATAATAATAATAATAATAATAATAATAATAATAATAATAATAATAATAATAATAATAATAATAATAACAATGATGATGATGATGATGATGATGATGATGATGATGATAATAATAATAACAATACCACTGATAATAATAGTAACGATAATACTCGCCAATTTCTTGCTTCGCCAGATTTAAATGGAAGCTAATTGCATACTAGAAACTGGCCAAACATTTCACTTAAATTGCATACAATATCACATGCGATGACCTCTGCAATATTGCACACAAGTTACCCTATCCCGTAATTAAAATCTTGCACTATACGCTGACTTTGCAAAATGCACGATGGAAACGGCCCTTTGCATCGCCCTGTGTTGCAGATAATTGTTGTAATTCAGTGAATGATCTCAACGTAGATAAATACGGTCGATTGCAATACAAACTTTGTTCATAAGCATACAGGAAGTACCAGCACATTCGCTTGCATGTACTTACACATGCAAGGTTAAATGCACAAATGCATGGTTTAATGCGCATGCTGCCTCTCTCTCTCTCTCTCTCTCCCTGCCTCTCTCTCTCTCTCTCTCTCTCTCTCTCCCTGCCTCTCTCTCTCTCTCTCTCTCTCTCTCTCTCTCTCTCTCTCTCTCTCTCTCTCTCTCTCTCTCTCTCTCTCTCTCTCACACACACACACACACACACACACATTCATATTTCCCCCCTAGCTTTCCCCCTCATCACCGGAAGTCGACACCCCGTCCATTCAGACTTCTAAACCGCCGAGTCATAGGCCTACCGAGTTTCTATATTGCCAATCACAGTTACCTTGAAATTCCTCGTAATCATAAACACAATTTAATGTTCTCTCTCGGGAGTGAAAATACCGGATCAACTTGAAACTTGCAATACCTCATGTTGCCTCATAAACACATACTCCCTTACTTCTCGCTGGGTTTATCTTTCCATCTTGACATTTTGGACCAGATCATTATTATAATTCAGTGCATTAAATGGTTGGATTTCATGACTTGCATTCTCTCTCTCTCTCTCTCTCTCTCTCTCTCTCTCTCTCTCTCTCTCTCTCTCTCTCTCTCTCTCTCTCTCTCTCTCTCTCTCAGCGTGTGTTTCTGTCACTGCCTTTGTCTTTTCGCTCTTCTCTCTCCTTGCTCTCTCGCGCGCACGCTTACACGCACGCACGTACACTAAAAGTATATGCATGTATATCTATACACCCTTCACTATATTCTACCAGTATATCTAGTTCAATCTAACAACAAAAAATAAGTATAAAATATTTAACTTAATAAATTCCCAACTTCTTTGATGATAC
>NC_091570.1:23254487-23256987 GCF_042767895.1 Penaeus vannamei
GGCGTAGGTGGGGGTGGGTGTGGGCGTAGGTGGGGGTGGGGGTGGGCTTAGGTGGGAGTGGGTGTGGGCGTAGGTGGGGGTGGGGGTGGGCTTAGGTGGGAGTGGGTGTGGGCGTAGGTGGGGGGTGGTGTGGGCGTAGGTGGGGTGGGTGTGGGCGTAGGTGGGGGTGGGTGTGGGCGTAGGTGGGGGTGGGTGTGGGCGTAGGTGGGGGTGGGGGTGGGCTTAGGTGGGAGTGGGTGTGGGCGTAGGTGGGGGTGGGTGTGGGCGCAGGTGGGGGTGGGGGTGGGCTTAGGTGGGAGTGGGTGTGGGCGTAGGTGGGGGTGGGTGTGGGCGTAGGTGGGGGTGGGTGTGGGCGTGGATGCAAGTATGAGTGCGGATGTAGGTGTGGAGGGTGTGGTCGAATGGATCAGGAGGGAGTTTTTATGTGTGTGAGAGTGCGAGGGGAGTGAAGGAGCGTGTAAATGAGTGAGTGAGAGTGAGTATGTGGGTGGGTGGGTGGGTGGGCGGGTTAGTGAGTGGGTGAGTGAGTGGGTGAGTGAGTGAGTGAGTGAATGAGCGAGTGAGTGAATGAGCGAGTTAGTGAATGTATGTGCGTACATGCATACCCGCCACCCCCACATACATGCTAACTTGTTTACAATTCCGAGTCTAATATATATATATATATATATATATATATATATATATATATATATATATATATATATATATATATATATATATATATATATATATATATATATATATATATATATATATATATATATATATATATATATATATATATATATATATACTCCCTTAAACGTCCACCCACATAAAACACAAACAAACAAAGACACACCGCAGCGCCAACGAATGTAGGAAGAGCAAGAAGCCGATAATTAGGAAGAGCAAGAAGCCGATAATTAGGAAGAGCAAGAAGCCGATAATCATATTCCAGCGTCACACCCACAGCGATGGCCAAACCAGGCCGCCCCTGCTGCCTGATATCGCCATTCTCTTCATTAAGGGCAACGTGATATCATGCATGGCTTTGACACGCGCGCCCGCATGTGCCGCTGCTTCGCTCTTCACTCGATATATTCAAATGCCTGCCGTCATTTTTCCTTTTTTCTCTCTCTCCTTCTCTCTTCTATTTATCTTTCTTTTCTCTTTCTCTCTTTTCTTTCCCTCTTCTACCTTTTTTTCTTTTTCCCTTCTATTTTCTTTCTCATCCTCTCTTCTATTTTTTTCTTCTTCTCTCCCTCTTCTCTTTTTTATACTTCTCTCCACTCTCAGTCTCTGTTTCTCTGTATCTTCCTTTCTTTGTTCCTCTTTCTATGTGCTCTTCTCTCTCTCTAATCTCCGTTACTTCTTGCTGTCTCTCCTTTTATCTTTCCGTTCCCCTTCTTTATTTCATTCTTCTTATTTCCCTTTTATTTTTCCTTTCTCTTCTTTCATCTCTGCTTTCTCTCCAGAGTGTAACTGTGCATTTGTGTGTGCATGCCTGTACGCCTTAGCATGTGCAAATGCATGAACGTATTTGGGCATGTATGACTTAATCCATGATGTATGTATGCGCTTCTGTGTGTATGTATGAGTTAACCCATGAGTACATGAGCGTATGAGAGTATGAGTTAACCCATGATATGCCTATGTGCAAACGCATGAGTTAACCCATGGTCCGAGTATATATGAGTTAACCCATGATGCGTATGTATGCGTTAACCCATGTTGTGCGTATGAGAGCATGAGTTCTCCGATCCAAATGGCTTTCGACGGAGACGGCTCTTATCTCTTCACGCTCCGTATCTCCACGCCTAATCTCCGTCCTTCGCGACGTACTCTACCACGCCGGCATCAAGTTATCTCTCTCTCTCTCTCTCTTTTTATCTCCTTTAACTCTTGTCAAGCTTGCTCTTTCTCTCTCTCTCTCTCTCTTTATCTCCTTGAAATCTTGTCTTGCTATTTCAAACGCCCTAGCTTCCTCTATGTTGTTCATCCTCATGTTGCTCCTCCACATGCCACAAGGGTTCCATGACTAGCACGTTCCGGTTCGCCCGCGATGCCTCTCTAAATGTCAGCATCTTTGTCACTGTTCTCGGGGTTTATCTAGCGCAGCTAATTAATCATCGACTTTTTATATTATTACCCGTTATTCTATGTACCTGCACTATTCACAATACCATTTAAACCATCATATCGAATATGGCTTTAACAAAAACTAAAACTATTACTACATCATCTACATCCGGAATTACCATTATCACTATTACTATTACAACCCTTTACTACTACTACTACTACTACTACTATTAATAATACAACTAATACTACATCAACGCCAGTAACACCACCACCAAGAAGAGCGACTACTACTAGTACTCCTATTACTTCCACTATTTATATTACTATTACTACTACATGAAAGCTTCTACTACTACCAAAACCGCCATCACGGCTACTACTACTACAATCACAAGTACCACTCATAATGCTGCTTCCATGGCCAGCGAAT
>NC_091570.1:23284487-23291987 GCF_042767895.1 Penaeus vannamei
AGGGTGAGTAAGCGGAGAGAAGTAGAACAGAAAGGCGAGTAAATGAGTAATTGGAAGGGAGAAGAGGAACAGAGAGAGGAATGAGCTTAAGTGAATAGGAATGGAAGATCAGAAAGGTGAGTCAAAGCGTCAATGGAGAGAAGACAAAAGTAAGGGGAGAAAGAAATAAAAAAGAATAGAAGAAGGGAGAAAGAAAAAAAAGAGGAGTAAATGGGTAACAAAATATAGACGAATAAAACACAAAGAATAAACAATGATAATGATGAATTTAAAGAATAATACTGCAGAATTGAAAAAAAGGAAAAGGAAAATATGAGAAGACCAATAAGACCTATCGACCCACTTTGTATATTTCTTATCGAGGTGAAAACGCACGTGACGGGCAGGCGATCACAGATGACAGGCTGACAGGCCTTTTACGATACTGATTTGATTACTGACAAGTCGGTGATAATAATAATATGAAAAACAGCGATACCATTCGAACACGTTTGCTTCAACCAATCCTCAACCTCCCAAGTGCAAAAGAACAGTCCTTTATCATATCTTTAATCACTACCAGACAGTAACGTTTCGCAAAATCTTTCGAACGAATATCTTGGTTACATTGCAATATCACAAATAATAAATAAATGAATAAATAGATAAGTACATAAATAGGTAAAGAAAATGAATACATCTATAAACCAAATAAACGAATGAAAAACACTTAATAATCAAATATCAAAATAAATACCTATATAAACCAAACAAATTAAAAGAATAACTTTAAAAAATAAAACAGACAAATTAGACATATAAATACCTCTATAAACCAAACAAATTAAAAGAATGACCTTTAAAAAAAATACAGACAAATCAGACAAATAAATACATCTATAAACCAAATAAACAAACGACTGAATTGCCAAATAAATGAAACAGATACATCAATAAACCAGACAGATTACATAACAAACTGTGTGACTGAAACAAACAGGGGGTGGCAGGAGCGAAAGAAAGAGCACGGAGAAGGGGGAAGGGGAAGGGGAAGGGGGAAGGGGGAAGGGGGAAGGGGGAGGGGGAAGGGGAAGGGGGCCGGGGGGAAGGAGCGAAGGGGAATAGAGGGGATGGGGAAGAAGGGGGAAGGAGGGAAGGGGGATGGGGGAGAAGGGGGAAGGTGGAAGGGGGGCTGGGGAGAGCGAGGTAAGGGGAGTAGAGGGGAAGGGGGAGGGTGTCGTAATTGCATCACGCTGAGGCTTCATAATACAAAAGAGGGGGAGAGGAGGAGGGGGTAAAAACTGAGGGGGGAGGAGGATTTGTCGTGGCGGGGTTGGCAGGGGGGGGGGGAGAGTGGTAGTGAAAGGTAGGGGAGGGGAACCCGAGGTAGAGTGGTAGGGAAGGGAGAGTTGGGGGGCAGTGGCAGGGGCTGGGGAGCCTAAGGGAGAGAGGGGGGGGCCTGGAAGGCAGAAGGGGGGGCTGAATAGGGGGCAAGGGGGAGGGGGGGAGTGTCGCCTCGCTCTCACTCCAAGCTGACCTTGTGCACGCGCGGCCGTCATTCTCTCTCGTTGTCTCGTTTTTCAGCGTCCAGTTTCTTCTCTTTTTGTTTCCGAGTGAATGACGAACAGATTGGTGTCACGTCGTCTCGGTACGCTCATTAATTACTGTACTAAGAAGAATGTGTACTCACACGCACGCCATGTATGTACAGACATACATGCATGTCTAAACAACATACATGTGTATGTTCACAAACACATAAATACATCGCTATATAAACACAAACACACACACACACATATTCACTCTCACACTCACACACACAAAACACACACAAACATATATTCACTCACACGCACACACAAACCAACACACACACACACACACATTCACTCTCTCTCTCCCTCTCACACACACACATTCATTCTCTCTCTCTCACACACACACACACCAAAATTAATTACGGCAACATTTAATCATTACACTTACGCTCCATGCCCCCCCCCCCCCCCACCCGACCACCACCACACCCCATCTCCTCGCTTCAGAAAAATGGCCTCATGGAACACTTTCACTGTTCCATTACACAAGGTCCCCCCCTTCACCCAGCCTCCCCCTGCCCTCCCCACCCTCCTCCTCCCTATTCTCCCCCATCCTCCTCCTCCCTTCCCTCTTTCCTCATCTTCCCCTTCCACTCTCCTCCCCTTCTTCCACTATTCTTTCTTCGCCTCCCATTTCCTTTATTTCCCCATTTTCTTATCCTTTACCACGCATCACCCATTCCCCTTCAGCTTCCCCCTTTCCTAATTCCTCCCCTCTCCCTTCCACTATACCCTTATCCCCAGCTTCCATCCCCCCACTTTTCCCTCCCCTGTTTCTCCCTTATTTCCCCTCCCTTGCTTTAACTCCCCTCTTTTCCCTCCACTACTTCCATCCCCCCAATTTCCCCTCCCCCTACATAACCCCCCCTATTTCCCCTCCCATCCCCTTCGTGTCCTCCTATCCCCCCTATATTGACCCCTCCCCCCTTCGCTCTCCTTACTGTCCTCCCGCGAGCCAAGCTAGATAACAGACACAGGACGCACTTCGCACTTGAGATAACGCAAGCCGCGCCTTACATATAGAAGAGGGTGAGGGGGAGGGGGGAAGTAGGAGGGGAGGGGAGAAGTAGGAGGAGGAGGGGGGAAGTAGGAGGGGGAGGGGAGAAGTAGGAGGAGGAGGGGGGAAGTAGGAGGGGGAGGGGGGAAGTAGGAGGGGGAGGGGGAGGATTAGAAGAGGATGGAAAAAGGTGGTGGTTGTGGTGGTGGGGGCGAGGAGGAGGAGGAGTAGGGGCAGGAGGAAGAGGAGTAAGGGCAGGAGGAAGAGGAGGAGGATAGAAGGAAGAGGAGGAAGAGGAAGGGGAGCAAAAGGAAAATGATGAGAGGGGAGGAGGATCAAAAGAGCTGGGAAAAATTGGTGGAAAACAATGAAGGTGGTGCAAGGGGAACAGGAAAAGGAAGGGGAATGGATGGCTGAGGAGGAAAATGCGCAAAAGATAACAGAATGAGAGGAGGAAAAGAGGAGTGGGAAGGTGAAAGCAAATAAGAATAAGAATAATAAAAAACATAAAAAATCGCTTTTTTCCCCTCGCACTTTCCACCTCCGAAACGCGGGTGCAAAACCCATTGGGTCGTCAGGAAAGTTTCCCACGGGAAGAGGGGGGGAGGAGGAGGAAGAAAAAGAAGGCGAGGGGGGAGGAAGAGGGGGAAAGAGGGGGGAGAGGGGGCAGAGGGGGTAGAAGGGGAAGAAGGGGAAGGAGGAAGAAGAAAAAGAAGGAGAGCGTGAGGAAGAGGGGGGGGTGAAGGAGGAGGAGGAGGAGGGCGGGAAGAAATAGAATAGAAGAGGGAGAAAGTGGGAGGAGGAGGAGGAGGAGGAGGAGGAAAAATATGATAAAAAAGACGAGGGAAAGATTGTGGGGAAGACGAAGCGAGGAAGAGGATAATAATAAAAACAGCGGGAGCAGAGAAAGAAGACAGAGCAGGAACCGAGACCGGAGGACTAGATGAAGGCGAGAGTAAAACGAAAAGGGAAAGAGAAAGGAAGGAAGAACCGGAATAAGGAAGGGAGACGAGACGAAGGGAATCCCCCCCCCCATTTTCTTCAATCAGAACCTCATCTAACGGAATAATGATCCCGTTAACGGTAAAAAACGGCATCGTTTCCCCCAATTACATTTACCGATTCCTCTCCACCGCCGACGAAAAAAGGGAAAGGATGACCGGGCTTCTTGGTAAAGAAAAGGGAAAGAAGGAGAATAAATGGAAAAGAAAGAGAGAACAACGAGGAAAGAGAAATAAAACAAAGGATGAAAAGGATAAAAGAAGAGAGAGAAAAAAGGGAAATTGAAAAAAATAATAAGGTACTAAAAAAGGGAGAAAATGAGAAAGAAAACAGAACACCTTACTTCCACGCCCCACCAACCTCACCCAGAAGACACAACCTCAAAACCAGCCTTGCAGCCGAATTGCAAGAGGCACGTTCGATGACATCCATCCTGACACACCCTCCCCCTCTCTCCCCCTTTCCTTCATCTCCGTCTCCTCCTCCTTACGAATCCCTCTCTGTCTGTGTCTGTCTGCCTGTCTCTCCCTCCCTTCCTATCTTCCTCCCTCTCTATCTTTATCCCTCCCTCCCTCTCCCTCTGCTTCCCTTTCTTCCTTTTCTCCCCCCTCTCATCCCTCTCCACAACCTCCTCAAATCCCCAAACCATCTAAGGGAAAACTAAAGTATTTTCCCTCTTCCATTTTTTAAAAATCTTTTTCTTGCCCCCCCCCCCCCCCCCAACATGTTTTCCCCTCCTGAACTTCTCCATCCCCAACCATCGCTTATGAATCCTGATTTCTTCTCTTGATCCCCCTACATTTTTTTAAGGATATTACCCTCCCCCCTTGAGCTCCTCCCCTCGGGCTTTTTATCCGTATTAGCTGAGTCATTTCCCTTCTTCTTCCCTCCCTCCCTCCCTTCTTTTTTCCCTCTCTTCGCTCCTTCCTTCCTTCCCTTCTTCCTCCCCTCACTTCCCCTTATGAAGTATTTGCCTTAATTATCCTTCGCTTGTCCTTCAGTTATTTACGTGTACTTCGAATATCCATAATTTATTTGCTTCAATTATTCAAACTTGAAGAAATTTTGAACCTGCTTATATTTACTTCAAATATCTATATTCACTTTATTTTTTCACATTCACTTTATTTCTTTGTATTTGCTTGTTACTCAGATTCACTAAAAATGTTCACATACAATTTATCCGTGTATATATGCTGCAATCACCTTAACTTCATTCTTGCTTCAGTTATTCATATTCACTTCAATTTTTTCACATTTATTTTCTCCATTCATAATTGGTTCAATTATCAATACTTATTTTTTACACTCACTCTACATACTCACATTTGCTTCAGTCATTTAAATCTACATTTCTTTCACACAAACTAAATTCACGCATATTTGCTGAAGTTATTTACGTTTAGACCTTATTTATTTAGTCACAAGGAAAAACTACACATAAATACATCAACAAAATAAAGTAATACACACACACATACACAGATATATATATATATATATATATATATATATATATATATATATATATATATATACATATATATATATATATATATATATATATATATATATATATATATATATATATATATATATATATATATGAATAAACTACGAAATAAAAAATAAAACAAATGAGAAAAAATCGTAAATATACCAAAATAATAAATAAGTAAAACAAATGAAAAAAGTCAATACATCAAACTTACTCCCCAAATCAACAAACTCCTAATTTCAGGTTGCAGACACTTGCACGCGTCGCACGAACGCAAACCGAGGCCCGGCAACCACGCAACATGTCACTTCGGGAACTACGCGCCTCCAAGCCTCGCATAGGCCTACTTTTGAAAGATTGAAGAGTGAACGAGTCAACATGAATAAATGTACTGCGAAGAAAGAAAATGAATAAATTACATGAAGGAAAAACTCGAATAAATAAGACTTAAAAATATGAATAAATGTATTGCGCCCCCCCCCCCAAAAAAAAAAAAAAATCCACGAATAATTACACAAAGGAAAAAAAAACGAGGAAAAATACAACGGAAAAGAGTGGACTAAAAGACAATGAAAATAAATAAACACAGTAAAACAGCTGGATAATTACTGAACGTCAAAAAACAACAGAAAATGAAGAAAATAGGAAAGAAAAAAGATATATGAATGAAAAGCGGAATAAAAAATAGAAAGGAAAACTGCACAACGATGGAGATGAATAAAACAGAAAGGGGAAAAATACGCACGAGAAAAATACCTAAGTGAAACATTATAAATACAGAACGAAAAAAAATGAATATTGAAAAAGTCAGAATGATTACTCGCATTACAAGTCAAAGTGAATATTTGTCTGTCTGTCTGTCCCTTCCTTTCTTCCTTCCTCCCTTCCTAAGGACAACAATAATAATAATAATAAAATGCTGCTAATAGTAATAACAATAATAGTAATAGTAGTAGTAGTAGTAGTAGTGATAACAATAATAATAATGGAAAATTTATTTTCGGTGAAAGGGAAAAAAATAGTGAAAAAGAGGAAGAGAGAAAGAGAAAGAAAGGAAGAAAGAAATAATGAAAAAACTCGAACGAAAAGTCGATAAGAAGAAAAGAAAATATATACTAAGTGAAAAATAAAAATATAAATGGATGAAAAAAGAGGAAGACTGAAAGAGAAAAACAGAAAAAAAAAAAATGTCGAAATCCTTGGTGAAAAAATATAAACATGAACAAATAAAATAGAAAAAGAGAAAGAGAGAATGGAAGAAGAAAGAAAAAGAAAAAAAAGAAAAAAAACTAGACAAAACGTAATAACAGAAACAGAATAACATGGCGATATAACCTCAACACACGATGGCAGAACAAAATAACTCGATAAGACAAAACTGAACAAAAAACACTAGAATAACAGAGAACTTGGGATAAAATGAACAAGGTAGACTGCCGGGGCTGAATAATATGGACAAAGTGAACAAAAACACATAGCACAGACAAACACACAGACAGCACTACTGCATATATTACGAAATTAATAGAAACACACGGACGTAGAATTAAAATGAACAGAGACATGGGCAGAACTGAGTGAACAAATACACGCATTACTAAAATGAACAAAAAAAGCATACAGACAGAAGAACACAAACAAAACATATAAAACCAAATAAACAAATACACACTTTACAAAAATGGACGAAACTAAATTTAAGAAACATACATCTAATAACAGTACAAACCGATCACAACAACAAAACGCAAAGAATCGATCATTTCCACGAGACACAGACACGCAAACAAGCACAAGCAAATGAAGGCACGCAAGCAAACAATCACGTGACACATCGCTCAGACCTTTTGGAAAATAAATGAATCATCAAGCAAGGAATATAAGAAACAGGTATATAGATATAGAAAGAAAGAGAACTGAAGGATTGAAGAAAGAAAGACAATAAAAGAAAGACAGTAATTATATATATATATATATATATATATATATATATATATATATATATATATATATATAATTACTGTCTTTCTTTTATTGTCTTTCTTCCTTCAATCCTTCAGTTCTCTTTCTTTCTATATCTATATACCTGTTTCTTATATTCCTTGCTTGATGATTCATTTATTTTCCAAAAGGTCTCCGCCATTCCATGTGGATCTGATGCATTTTCCATACAAGTCAAGGGAGGAGAGGAGAGGTGAGGAGAGGAGAGGAGAGGAGTGAAGAGGAGGAGAGGAGAGGAGAGGAGAGGAGAGGAGAGAAGAGGAGAGAAGAGGAGAGAAGAGAGGAGAGGAGAGGACAGGAGAGAACCGGAGGAGAGGAGAAGAGAGAAGAGAGAAGGGGGCACACAAAGAGAGAAACAGAAAAAAAAGAAAGAAAAAAAGAGAGAGATGGGGGCGGGAATGAAAAAGTCTCATTCACAACCT
>NC_091570.1:23306987-23321987 GCF_042767895.1 Penaeus vannamei
TACAAAAACAAATAACAGACATTTATCTTTAAGTAACTGCTAAAAGACTAACAGGTTTTCATAGACAATAAAGTGAAGTGATTTAAACGTGAAATGAACAAACAAATTAATAAAAGAGAAAACCAATTCATAAAACAATCAAATAAACAAACACACAAACCAAATATAATCAGACAAACTAATAGCAAAAAAGCAGAAACCAACAAAATAAATAAATAAACAAACAGATGCATATTCAACTGTCGCCGCCCACGCTCTTCCGCTCAACCTCTCGCCGTCGATTACTTCCCGCCCATCAAACTCTCCTTACCCAACCACACAGGTGTCTTGTCGCCAGTCAAGTTTCCTTGTCAAATACAAGTTTCTCGGTCATGTTTTCCTGTCAAATTTCTCTTTCAACTTTCCTGTCAAGCTTCTCTGTCAAGTTCCCTCCTGTTCTCACAGTTGCCCGCTGTCTCCTCTCCTATCTTATTCGTCATTTTTTTCTCTCTCTTCCTCAACTCATCTCCTCTTCATCTCTCTCTCGTCATTTTTTCTCTCTCTCCCTCCCTTCCTCCCTCTCCCTCTCCCTCCCTCCCTCTCTCTCTCTCTCTCTCTCTCACACACACACTCTCTCTCTCATTCTCTCATTCTCCCCCCTCTCTCTCTTTCTTTCTCACTCTCCTCTGTATGTGTTAAAAAAGAAAAAAAAGGGGGAAAACCTTTCATCTTATTCCCTAACTCCCAAGTCATGCTGTAAGCAAACCCGTGAAATCAGGCTCTGCATCAACTGGAATGATGTCATCGCACCGATCTAATCCATGACGTCACCAACATGAACCAACACCCGCATGACGTCACCACACCATATCAACAAACCAGTGACATCTCACACCAAAGCCTATGACATTATGCCAAACCAACTCCCCTATGAAGTCATCATGCCGAACCAACTCCCCTATGACGTCATCATACCAAACCAACACCCCTATGACGTCACCCATGTCTGAAGGGCCCTACGATGACACAGCGTCGACGACCCTCCTGTTCTTACCCCTCCTCTCCCTCCATCCTTCCCAGCTCCCCCCCCCCTCTATCCATCCCTCCTGCCCCCACCCGCCATCCTTCCTAGCCCCCTAACCCCTCCTAGACGGCCAGCAATTACCCGTCTTTCAACGCCGAAGAATTTTCCATAAATAGCCCCCAAAAAGGAGAGGAAGGAAAGGTGGGGAAAGCTAAGTCCACATTTCAGTTTCGAACAATTTTATGAAATATATCTACGTACCTTGACGCATACGGCACGGAATATATTACAACTAAATGCACAAAAAAGAAAACGAAAAGAAAAGAAAAAAAAGCGAAATCTCATCCACTTCACACTACGAAAACCATCCAGCTACAAAAAATGCTACACAAATTCCAAAATAAAAGAAAAAAGAACGTAAAACCAAATAAAACAATAATCCACGCCCCCCCCCCAGGAGATGGACCAACATCGATAGACATTAGACTCAAACGAATCGATCGACGGGGCCTTCAAATAGGCTATGAAGGCCTACTTGCCAGGGGACGAGTCACGAGCCTAATCAGCTGATGCCATTGGACACTCGAGAGACCAAGACCCTATCCCTTGAGAGAGGTAGAGGGAGAAGAAGTAGGGAGAAGAGGGAGGGGAAAGGAGAAGGTGAGGAAAGGGAGGGGAAAGGAGAAGGTGAGGAAAGGCAGGGGAAAGGAGAAGAGGGAGGAGAAGGTGAGGAAAGGGAGGGGAAGGTAAGGAAAGGGAGGGGAAAGGAGAAGAGAGAGAAGGTGAGGAAAGGGAGGGGAAAGGAGAAGAGGGGGAGAAGGTGAGGAAAGGGAGGGGAAAGGAGAAGATGAAGGGGCAGGTGAGGAAAGGGAGGGGAAAGGAGAAGAGGGAGAATGTGAGGAGAGGGAGAAGGTGAGAAGAGGGAGAAGAGAGAAAATGGAGGGGTAAGGGGAAAGGGAGGAAGAAAGGGGAGAGACAAATAAAGAAAAAATATGTAGATAAAGTGACAGAAATAATTTTAAAAACAATGAAGTAGATAGACGAAATAATAATATTTAGAATCATCATCATCATCATCATTATCATAATAATAATAACATCAACAACATTAAGACTATGACTCACAATGATGATGATGATGATATCAATAATAATAATAATAATAGTAATACTGAGATTAAGAAAATGAGAAATCTATGAGGGCAGAGAGAGCAGGAGTAGGAGGAAGTGGAGAGGGGAAATTCCCATGAGGTTTATCCACCCCATCAAAAACCCTCGCGCAATGATTCCTCCTTCCACCCCCACTCCCCTCCCTTCCCCTGACCCCACCACTCCCCTCCCCTCTCTTTACCCCACAACTTGATTCCCTTCCCCCTCACCCCACAACTAGCCTTCCCTCCCTTCACCCCGCTATCCCCTCCCTTCCCCTCACCCCACCACTCTTCTCCCTCTCCCCCTAACGCTGCAACTCCTCCCTTCCCCTCCCCTCCCCCTACAATCCCCTCCCTTCCCTCATACCAGACCCGCGGGGAGGATGGGTTGAGGAACGGGGGAGGGGGGGAAGGGGAGAAGGGGAAGAGAGGGAAGGGGAAGGGAGGGAGGTGAAAGGGGGAAGAGGAAGGGGAAGGGAGGGGAAGGCGTCTTGGGTGCGGAGATGAGGTCCACCCATCCTGGACTCTCGTGCTCGCGTCATCGACTAAAATCACTGCAAATGTACCGTACGACCTAAGGCTAGGAGGGGGGAGGAAAGGGAGGGAAGAGGAGGGAGGTGGAGGGAAAGGAAGGGAATGGGGGGGAGGTGGAGGGATGGGAGGGAGAAAGGAGGTTTGGAGGGGGAGGGAGAGAGGAGGGAGGGGGATGGAAGGAAAAGAAGGGGAGAGGAGGTAGGGTGGGGAGGCGTGGGGAGATAAAGGAAGAGGGAGATAGGAGGATAGGAGGTGAGGAGGGGGGAGAGGAGGTGGATAAAACGAGGGGGGAGAAGGTTTGGAAGTAGAGGAAAACGGCAGGGAGGGGAGAAGGTGGAGGGAAAGGGAGAGGAGGGAAGGGGGGGAGAGAGCAGAAGGGAGGAAGAGGGGAGGCAAAGATAGGAGAAGGTCGAGTGAAGACAGTGGAGAAAAGGAGGAGAGGAATCGGAAGGGATGGTTGCAAGTCGAACGTTACAGATAGGGTTGCGTGTCGGTCTTTCTCTTGCCTGTCGCTCCCTCGCGCTCTCTCTCCCCCTCTTCTTCTCCCTTCCTCTCCCCTATCTCCTCTTCTTTGTTTTTCCTCTCTCGTACGTGTCTGTCTTTCTCTTGTCCGTCGCTCCCTCGCGCTCTCTCTCCCCTACCTCCTCTCCTTTGCTTTTCCTCTCTCGTACAAGCTAACCCGAGCCCTGGATTCCTGCATCAACGGAGCTTTCCTGGCCCTTTCTCATCCGTTTACAGGTCATTTCTCTTGCGAGTACATGTCTTTTTGTGGGGGTTAGCAGGTCCGTTTTTTAGGGGGCTACAGTCCATTTTTTCATAAGTTTACAGGTCTCTCTTTGGGGGGGGGGGGGCTTAAAGGTTCTTGCTTTTAGTTTTACAGGTCCCTTCTTTTGCGTTTAGAGGTCCTTGCTCTTGTATTTACAGGCCCTTCCTTTTGCGTTTACAGGTCCCTTCTTTTGGGTTTACGGATATTTGCATTCAGGGTTTGCAGGCCTCTTCACTCGGGGCCATATCATGGTCCTACGCTCAGGGGCCGAGTCATTGGGTCTACAGGGCACTCCCAATGCGCTTCCTTCTCTCTCGGATCTATTGGTCTTCTTCATTCTCTTCTTTCTCTTCTTGATTTTGCACGACTACCCTTTCCTACCTCTCCCCTTCCTCAATCCTCGTCTCCTCCTCCTCCTCTTTCTGATTCTCTTCCCCCTCTCCCGCCCTTCCCATATTTCCTCTTCCTCCTCCCTTACTCCACTACTCTTCCCTCTACCCCCCTCCTCCCCCTTCCCCGACCGCCATAAATTCACGCAGAACCAATAACGCGTTTTGCAGCGTTCAAGTCGGCTGCTTGATGCCTCTGAATATCGATTCGCGATCTTCGCAGCACTGCTATGCATCTCCAATCTCCCTATCTCTATCCTTTTACATTTCTTTTCTCCTCTGTCTCTCTTTCTCCCTTCCTGCCTCCTCCCTCCCTCTCCATCCCTCCTCCCCCCCTCTCTCTCTATCTCTCTTTCTCACTCTCCTAATTTTTTTTTCACATTTTTCTCCCTCTCTCCCACTCTCTCTTCCTACCGATAATGTTCGGTTGCTCTCCGTCTCCCTCCCTCCCTCCCTCATCACGCCCCTTCGCCCTAATCCCCGCACATTCAATAACAAACATTGACACCTTGCAAGGCATAAAGCCGAGTACTCCAGATCATCGCCCTCAGGGGGTGAGAGAGAGAGAGAGAGAGAGAGAGAGAGAGAGAGAGAGAGAGAGAGAGAGAGAGAGAGAGAGAGAGAGAGAGAGAGAGAGAGAGAGAGAGAGAGAGACGAGGGGGACAGGGGGAAGGGAGGGGAACAGAGGTTGAGAGGAGTGCCAAAAAATATCCTCTTCTCTCCACCCCCCTCTTCCTTTCCTGTTTCTCTTCTTTCTCTTCTCTATTTCTTCCTTCCTTCCCCTCTCTCTCTTATTGCATCGCCTTACTCAATTCCCTGCTCTCTCTTATCCCATCGCCTTCCTTCCTTCTTTCCTTATTCACCTACTTCCTTCTTTCCTCTCTCCTCTGCGTTCATTTTTTTCTTTCCAGTTCTCCTCTTCCGCCACTCTTTCTCTTCCCTTTTCCTATTCCCTATCATCATCCCTCTCTCTATTCATTCCATTCGCCGAAGACTACTGGTATAATGGCAAGTTTCAAAGCGTCGGTCCTCGAGCGATAAAACGAATGGGGAGAGGGGAGCGGGAGGCAGGGAGGAGGAAAGGGAAGGAGGGAGAAAGGGAGCAGGAAGAAAGGGAAGGAGGGAGAAAGGGAGGGAGGGAGGGAGGGAGGGAGGGAGGGAGGGAGGGAGGAGGGAGGGAGGAAGAAAGGAAAGGAAGGAGGAAGAAAGGGAGGAGCAAGAAAGGGAAGGAGGGAGGAAGGAAGGGAGGAGCAAGAAAGGGAAGGAGGAAGGGGGAAGAAAGAAAGGAAGGGGAGGAATAGAGGGAGGGAGGAAGAGAGGGAAGGGGGAGGGAGGAAGAAAGGGAAGGGGGAGGGAGGGAGGGAGGAAAGGAGGAGAGGAAGAGGAATATAAAACTTGGAGAGGGGGGAGGGGGAGATGAAAAGGGGTGAAGGGGAGGCGGGAGGGAGGTAGGGAGGGATAGAAAAAAGAAAGAACGGAACCAAGGAGAACCAGGAAGAAGAAAGAAGATTATGGATCATACTAAAGACAGAATGATATAGAGAGACACACAGAGAGATAAATAAACAGATAGCCAGACACAGATGCAGATATATAGATAGAGCTAGATAGAGACAGACACACAAACAGACAAGAAAAGACAGAAAGAGAGAAACAATAAAAACCACCACCACCTTCGCAAGTGTACCTCACAAATACAACACTAACAACAAACACAGAGAGAAGTAAGGGAGATAAGAACCGAAACCCACAATACGTGTAGAGGGGGGAGGGGGAGGGGAGGGGGAGCAAGGGAAGGAGAGGGAGGGAACCGCCAAAGGGATAAAACAGAGAACGGAGAAAGGAGACATAGAAGGAGGGAATCAGAAGGAGGGTTTAAGGATTTAGGGAGGGGAGAGCTAGGGAGGGAAGGGTAGGGAAGGGGAGAGGAGGGGAGTAAGAAGTGGAGAGATGTAAGGAAGGAAGGAGACAGAAAGAGAGAGAAGGGGGGAGGAGAGAGAGAGAGGGAAAGAGAGAAAAAAACAAGACAGAAACGAAAACGAGTGAATATGAAAAAGGGAAAGCAGGAAAGAGAAGAAGGGAAAGGGGAGAGAGAGAGGGAAAGTAGAAAAGAAAGAAAGAGGAAAAGAGAGAAAGAGGAAAAGAGAGAAAGAGCGAAAGAGAGAAAGAAGGAAAGAGAGAAAAAGAGAAAGAGGAAAAGAGAAACGAGATGCAGAAAAAGAGGGAGACGGGGAAGCGAGCGAGGGCAAGATAGGTCGCGACGGAAGAAGCGCAATTTATATACAGTCGTTTGCCGGGTCACGAGACTGGATCCTAAGACCCCTCCCCTCCCTACCCTTCCCCCTCTCTCTCCTCTCTTTTATCCTCCTCCTCTCCTTTCCTACTTTCTTCTCTCCTTCTTCCCCTTATTCTCTCTTCTCCCCCTCCCTCCCTCCTCTCCTTTCCTACCTTCTATTCCCCTTCTTCCCCTTATTCTCCCTTCTCCGCTTCCCTCTTCCTCTTTTTCCCTACCTTCTCTTTTCCTTCTTCCCCTTATTCTCTACTATCCTTCTTCTCATCTCCCCTCTACCCATCTCTCCCCGTTCCTTCATTCTACCCTCTCTCCTTTCCTACCTTCTCCCTCCTCCCTCCTTCGCTCCTCCCCTCTTCTCCCTCCTTTATTCTACTTCGTCTACTGCAAGAGACCCCTTCATATTCCATTTCTTTCACTCAACCGAAGGGGAAGTCGGCCCCCAACCTGACCCCCCCCACACTCACCCCATTCCCCACCCCTCCTCACTTCCTCAAATAAATGAATAAATGAAAAAAAAAATAAAAAATAAACAACCGATATGCTTCAGTAAGTTAATAAATAAAACATAACTAACAAACGATATCAACAAGTACATAATCTCGATTTCCACCCCCCCCCCCTTTCCACCCCAATCTTCTCCCTCCCTTCTCCCAGCCACTGAGGTCGAGCCGGGTCAAAGGAAGGAATGAGAAATAGCAAATGAAAAAAAATATATATATGCAAATGACGAGGAGAACAGGGAGGGGACAGGAGGAGAAAAAATAATGGGGAGCATTGAAAAAAGGGAAAAAAAAGAAAAAAACAAGAAAAGAAAAAAGAAGTGGATAAATCACAAGTTAAAACAGTAAGAAAACAAAACATGTATAGAAAAGAATAGAATGCCAATACCTAAAAAAAACTGATACCAACAACAGTGATAAAAATAACAACAGTAATGATGATGATGATAACAAAAACACGCTACAAACACAAGCAACAATAACAATAACAAATCCTAAATCTGAAGCGGCGAGCACTGATTTCATTCCATCGCCTTCTAGCGCAACTCCAGACGCCCCAAGTTTTTCCACGGCTTCGGATGACGGCTTCACGAGAAAAGGAAATGGTAAATGATAAAGAAATCTATAATAGATTCATAATAAACAATGGACGATGAGGTTTACATGAAATACTAAAACTGAGAATAAGGGAAAATATTTTTTTTTCTAGAATATAACCACATAAATAATTGGCAAAAATGAAAGCAATTGTTGTTGATTCCTTTCTTCTTTTCCCTCCTCTTCCTCTAATTCCATCTAATCTCTCCTTCTCAGCCCTCTCTCTCTCTCTCTCTCTCTCTCTCTCTCTCTCTCTCTCTCTCTCTCTCTCTCTCTCTCTCTCTCTCTCTCTCTCTCTCTCTCTCTCTCTCTTTCTAACCATCCCCTTTGTCAAGGAGGAAAGGAGTAAGGACACACACCGATAAAGAGCGCACGAAAGTTCAAGAAAACAAAGAGGTAAACAATGAAGGGAGAGAAAGCAAAACGACATGTAGGACGAGAGAGAGAGAGAGAGAGAGAGAGAGAGAGAGAGAGAGAGAGAGAGAGAGAGAGAGAGAGAGAGAGGGAGAGAGAGAGAGAGGGAGAGAGAGAGAGAGAGAGAGAGAGAGAGAGAGAGAGAGAGAGAGAGAGAGAGAGAGAGAGAGAGAGAGAGAGAGAGAGAGAGAGAGAGAGAGAGAGAGAGAGAGAGAGAGAGAGAGAGAGAGAGAGAGAGAGAGAGAGAGAGAGAGAGAGAGAGAGAGAGAGAGAGGGAGGGAGGGGGGGAGGGATGCTGATGATGATGATGATAAGAATGATGCTAGGCGAGAGAGGAGAGACAGGAAAAAAACAAATAGAAAATACGGGAAAGAGAGAGTGACAAGAACAAACTCGAAAGAAAGAAAGAAAGAGAGAGACGGATACATCCACAAAAGAATCCAATAACTACTTCTGAGAAAACGTATTATCTCTTTCCTGAAACGTGCATAAAAAATATTCAATTCCCTCACTTAATCTAATCAAATCGCACCTGACAAACCTTTATCATCAACTCTAATGATTATATATGAGGGCAAACAACAACAACGAAAAACAAAAACAGCGATGGGATTATATGACCTCCATTTGAAATCTACTGTTAAATAGTATAAACAGAATCATCACCCTTCCATCTTAAGAACTAGATTTTATCTCGGAAAGAGCCTTTGTGTTCTTATTTTACGATCACCTCTATCATTATAACAATTAAAGTTATAATCACTATAAATCTCACGCTGGAATAAACCAGGACAGGATTTCGAGAACGAAGAAAATTGGGAGATTGGAGAGGAGGAAAAGGAAAGGGAAGAAGAGGAATAGGTGCTGGAGGAGGAGGAGGAGGAGCGGGTGGAAGGAGGAGGAGGAGGAGGATGAAGAGGAGAGAGGAGGGCGAAGACGAGAGGAGGAGGACGACGAACGAAAGAGAGAACGAGGAGGAAGAGGAGGAGCATAGAGAAGAAGAAGAAAAAATAACAAAGAGAAACAAATGTTAAAAAAGAAGGAAAAAAATCCTCCAAAACACACGCATGAACAAAGTACCCCCCCCCCACCCCTCCCCACCCACGATCTCTACAAGTACTAGCTCCCTCCGCCCACGCTCCGCCCACGCCAAGGGGAGTTAAGTCGCCTGCATTCGTTCTCGCCGAACGTTGCCCTCTCCCTCCCTTGGCCCCTTCCCCTCAGGCCCTCCCTTTCCCGTCTTCCCTCCCATCCTCTCTCCCTCTATTCCTTCTCCCCTCCTCCCACCCTCTCCCTATCTCCTATCCTTCATCCCTTTCCCTATCTCCATCAATTCGATCCTTTCTCCCTCCTCCCTTCCCTCTTCCCTCTCCCCCTTCCTTCCTCCCTCCCTCCCTCATTCCTGACTCTCCGTCGATGAATATTTCACGCAGCGCTCTCTCATGCAAACAGAGGGAGAGGGAAGTTGAAAGAAAAGATGAAAAGGAAGAGGGATAATGGGAACACGAGAGAGTAGATGAAAGGAGGGAGGAGGAGACGAAGAGGGAGAGAAATATCCCCAATTTCCTCCCCTAATCTCTCTTCTTCTCTCATCCTCTCCGTTTCCTCATCCTCTTCCTTCTCCTCCTCACTCTTTCCACATCCTTATCCTACCCTTCCTTTATTCCTTCCTCATCCTTACCCTCTTCTTCCTTCCTTCCCTCCTCCTCCTCTCCTTCATTCATTCCTTTATTCCCTCCACCTCTTCTTTATACCGTCCTTTATTCCCTCCTCCTCCTTTATTTCCTCCTCCTCCTCTTCTTCCTACTCTCCCTCCTCATCCTCCACCTCTTCCTCCTTCCTTCCTTCCTTCCTCGGGTTCCTAAGACTGATGTTGACACAGGTCTTGGATCTGTGTGTTTGTGCGTCTCAGGTTTTGTTGATTCTGGTGCTGTCTGGGTTATTATTTTTTCACGCACACACGAGTACATTTGCTGTGCGTATGGCTGCATACATATGGAATAAATGCGCGCGCAGACACACAAAAAGGAGCCAGTCATTCGTTTCTCTTTCTCTCGCCAGCTTTACCTCTTCGCGGGTTTGTCTGTTGCATATGGGTTCGCTTGTCTGTCTGTTATTGTTGCACATACACAAAAGATCTACATATATTTCTTTCATCAATTTCTCAGGCTGAATACATTTGATCTCTTCTACAAGAGACGTCTTTGGCCGGTTTCAAGTACTTGTGTTTCTGACGAAGATATAATCTCTTGCATTGGGAATATATTCATTCTCATGCAAGCCTTTTACATGAACACTGTTCATATAATATCTTCCTCCTCGCCTCTCTCTCTCTCTCTCTCTCTCTCTCTCTCTCTCTCTCTCTCTCTCTCTCTCTCTCTCTCTCTTCTCTCTCTCTCTCTCTCTCTCTTCTCTCTCTCTCTCTCTCTTTCTCTCTTACTTCTTCTTCTCTCTCTTACTTCTTCTCTCTCTTACTTCTTCTTCTCTCTCTTACTTCTTCTCTCTCTTACTTCTTCTTCTCTCTTACTTCTCCTTCTTCTCTCTCTTACTTCTTCTTCTTCTCTCTCTCTCTCTCTTTCCCTTTCCCTCTCTCTCTTCCCACAAACACTCCCTCATAAACAACTAAAATCCCTTTAGAAATATCTTCAACCTGCTCATCTCCTCCTCATTTTATGAACTCCTCCCCAACCCTTCCCCTCTCCTCCCCCCCAACCATAACACCATCCACCCCCATTTCATATTAATATCGAAACCCCACGCCACTCCCTTTCCGAACACCCCTCCCCTCGGAAAAGAAGAAGAAGAGGAAGAAGAAGAAGAAGACGAAAGACGAGTAAGACGATGAAGAAGGAGAAAAAGTAAGACGAGTGAGACGATGAAGAAGAAAAATAAAAATAAATAAAGAAAGAAGAGTAAGACGAAGAAGAAAGAAGTAAAAAAAAAAAACATCTCGTCTAAAATATCCCCACGAACCCAATTTTACATAAAATTCAAAACTTCATTTCCACTCCCACCCTTTCCCACCACAGTACTGCAGTCTCCAAGACCCCCTTCAAGCCCCATTCCCACTCTACTTCTCCATCACCCCCTCCCCCCTCCAACCTTCCCTTTTCACCCCCTCAAACCGACCCCCCGACCCCATTCCCATCTCCCCCCACCCCACAAAAAAAAACTCAAGAAAAAAAAATTAAAAGATTTCCTCCCAACCCTAAACTCCCTAGGCCTATGGACTGCCTGGCCGGGAATACCAAACAGGAATCTTTAAGGATATGACTTTAAATCCGGGTTGCTGGGCGGCTACCCCCCCCCCCCCCCCCCCGGCGGCAAAACACTTCAAGACGCACGCGAACCTTGGGGAAACTTCCAGTATGTTTCTGACGCGGTGAAAGGAGTGAGGAGATAGAGTGAAAGGGCGAGGGAGAAGAGGAGGGGAAGGAGGAGAAGAGAGAGGAAGAGAGCGTGAAATTGGGGTGAGTCAGGAGGGAGGAAGGGAGACAGAGATGCAAAAGAAAAGCGAAAGGGGGAAGGAAAGAACAGACAACAAAAACAAACGAAGTAATTTTTCCGCTAAAACATGGAACGAGAGAAGGAAATCAAAATAAAAACAAAAGAAGGAGAGACAGGGAAAAAACAAAATAAAACAAAGGAAGAGGAGAGAGAGAGAGAGAGAGAGAGAGAGAGAGAGAGAGAGAGAGAGAGAGAGAGAGGAGAGGGAGAGGGAGAGGAGAGAGGGAGAGAGAGAGGAGAGGGAGAGGGGAGAGGGAGAGAGGGAGAGGGAGAGAGGAGGAGAGAGAGAGAGAGAGAGGAGAGAGGGAGAGAGAGAGAGAGAGAGAGAGAGAGAGAGAGAGAGAGAGAGAGAGAGGGAGAGAGAGAGAGAGAGAGGGAGAGGGAGAGAGAGAGAGAGAGAGAGAGAGAGAGAGAGAGAGAGAGAGAGAGAGAGAGAGAGAGAGAGAGAGAGAGAGAGAGAGAGCGAAGAAAAGTGAATCCTCAATGGGGAACGTGCTATTAACATCACGGATAAGCAGCCATTTACCCAGTTTAAAAAGCTAATAAAATCGCTCAAACGGCCACTTGATTATTTTTTTCTGCCTCGACAAACAAAAGGAAAAAAATAAAAAGGAAAGGAAAATTGACGAAGAGCATAAAAAGGAATGTATCGGACAGAAAACATGAAAAAGGAAAAACAAATAATTTAACGGAAAGAAAAAAACAAAAGAGACGAGAGTAAAAAGGCAATGGCGTATTCTCGAGAAACTGTTACTAAAATTATTCTTATGAAATGAAAGAAAATAAGAAAATCGAACAATTGGAGGATACTCATTGGATTTAATAATAATAAAAAAAGTCACAGACTAAAAGAAAAGAAAAACACAGAAAGAGAACAAGAACAACAAAAACAATTCAAAAAATGAAAGAAAAAGAAAAAAAAATGTTGACAGCGACAGCCACCCGGCGTCGCCGCCTCAAGATCTCGGGATAAATTCCTTTCAGCGCCGCCAACGTCTTCAAATCCCCTCCGAGAGGAAAATATTTTTTCGACACTACTACGTATTTTCGTGTCTACGTGTATCCATACATATATTTCTCTCTGTCTATTGCTTCTATCTATTTTTGTCTATTCAAGCTTCTATCTATCGTTTATTGACTACATGTCCCTGTCTACGTCTATCCATGTATATATTTACCTCTGTTTATCTATCTTTGCATATTCGTGCATCTACCTATCTTTGTCTATTCATGCATCTATCTTTTTGTCTATCCATGCATCTATCTATCTTCGTCTATCTATTTACGTTTATCTATCCATCTCTGCCTACATATCTATCTACGTCAAGCCTTCCATCTATCTATAACTATTCGTCTATTTATCTACCAACGCTCATTTGATTATGTATCTATCTACATATCTAAGTATTAAATATCTATCCAACTATGTATATATTATCTCTAGTACCAAAAAAATAGTTATAAGTAGAAGAAAATAATGCAAAGCAAAGACGAGGAAGAAAAAAAAGAAAGAAAAAATAACAGCTAGTAATGAGCAATTAAAGAGGAGGAGGAGCAGGACGGGAAGAAAAACAAGAGGAAGAAGAAAAAGACGAGGAAAAGAGGGAAAAAGAAAGAAAACAAAGATAACGAATAAGAAAATGGAGACGAAGAATCACACGAAGAAAAAGAAGAAAAAGAAGAAGAAGAAGAAGAAGAAGAGGAAGAAGGAGGAGGAGGCCCTGGACTCAGGGACCGAGCCGCGACCACCAAACCTGACGAGCCTTCCACTTGGCATGGGGACATTATCTTGTTCTTGGCGGAGGGAGAGCTGGCCAGAGGAAGAAGATGAGGAAGAGAAGGGAGAAGAGGGAAGGGAGAGAAAGAGGAGAAGGGAGGGGGATAGAAAGGAAAGGGAAGAGGGAGGGGGAGAGAAAGGAAGCGGAGGGAGAGGGAGAGTAAGAAAGAGGAGGGAGAGGGAGAGAATGGAAGCGGAGTAGGGAGAGGGAGAAAAAGGAGGAGGGGAAAAGAGAGAGAAAGAAAGGAAGAGAAGAAGGGAGAAAGGAGGAGAAGGAGAGGAGAGGGGAAAAGGAAAAAAAGGGGGAAAGGAGATGGAGAGGAGATGAGAAAGAGAAAGAGGAGAAGGAGGAGGAGGTGGAGATCAAAGAAAGAAATTTCTGAAAGTAAGAGATGGAGAGTGAAAGAAAGTAAAAGAAAGAGATAGAGAGAAAGAAATGGACAGATTGAGAGACAGCAAGAGACACAGAGGCAGAGGAAGACGAAGAGTAAGCCCAAGAATGAATGTGCGTACGTGAATGTCCTCACACACATCCCTCTGTACTTACACATACACGTGGCGGTATCCACCCCAAGCACGTGCACACCTTCACACACACACACCTTAAACCACCAAACATTCCCCTCCGTCAAAGACCCCCCCCCCCCTCCCGTCCACCTACCCCGACTACTACTTACACATTCTCAAGCATCGCACCTAAACATACCAGGCCGGCGTACCCACTCACCCACCCACCCACCCAACACATCCACCCATCCATTCAACCCATCCACCTACCTCCTGCCTAACTATCTAGCTCCCTTCTTGTCTACCTACCTACCGAACTATCTACCATCTATCTATCCATCTATTTACCTACCTACCTACCTTCCTAACAAGCCAACCATCTAACCACCTATCTATCTATATATATATATCTATCTATCTATAAATCAGTCAGTTAGTCAGCCAGTCAGTCATTCCCACAGCCCCGTAACCCCACCTGCCAAGACCACACCTGCTGCCGCCTGCTATATCGCCATTCGAGCGACTAATAAGCAGGCGGACCAGCAGGTGTGTTCTCTCACCCCCTCTCCCCTTCCCCCCTCCCCTCACTCCTCGTGTCCGCTGATTGGGGAGGTGGGTGGAGGGCGTGGGGAGGGAAGGGGAGAGGGAGGGTGAGGAAGGGAAGAAAGAAGGGAGGTAGAGGGGAGAAAGAGAAGGGGAGGTAGAAGAGAGAATGGGAGGGGGGATAGAAGGGAGGGAGAGGGGGAGGTAGAAGGGAGAAAGGAAGGGGGAGAGGGAGATAGAAGGTAGAAAGGGAGGAGGAGAGGGAGGAAAAGGAGGGAGTTAGGAGGGGGGAAAAGAATATAATAAAAAGTTGTCGGTGTTGAGGCAGCGTTGTGGGGGAGTAAGGGACTGAAGGAGAGATGAAGGGAGACAGCAAGGGGACGGAGAGACAGACGAATGGATGAAAAGACAGGAGAGCGGAAGAAGGGGAAAACCAGCCAAGGAACGAGGGAGATAGAGGCGAGGGCGAAGCGTCGCAGGAACAGGACCGGTGCGCGCGACCCCTGCTGCTCCACCCCCACCCCCACCCCCCGTCCAAAAAAAGGAAGATAAGAGAGATAAAAAAAAGACCGAACTTTTGCTTCAGCAGGAGATGGCTTACGGTCAACGAGGCTGCAGGTGAAGTTCGGCGGCATAGCAAGTAGCCCCGAATTCTTGCGAGAGGACGGAAGTGGGAGGGAGGGAAGGAGTGTGTGGGAGGGAGGCAGGGAGAGTGAGTGGGAGAGTAAATTGAGTATGTAAGTGAGCGAGTGTGAGTGGGAGAGAGAGGGAGGGAAGAGGGAGGAAGGAGGGAGCGGGAGAGTGGGAGAGAGAGGGAAGGAGGTAGGGAGGGAGGGAGCAATGAAAGAGTGGAAAAGTGAGTGGAAGAGAGGAATGGATGGATGCGAGCGAGCGAGCGAGCGAGAGAGAGAGAGAGAGAGAGAGAGAGAGAGAGAGAGAGAGAGAGAGAGAGAGAGAGAGAGAGAGAGAGAGAGAGAGAGAGAGAGAGAGAGAGAGAGAGAGAGAGAGAGAGAGAGAGG
>NC_091570.1:23334487-23336987 GCF_042767895.1 Penaeus vannamei
GCTTCATCTACATGAACCACCATGGCGTTGGAATTTCTATGGTGACGGACGTCGGCGCGATGTTCGTAGATCCTGGTGTTGAAGCCACGTCCAGTTTCACCATAGTATGCCATATCGCAACCGCTGCAGGGTATGCGGTATACTGCACTGTCGGTGTTGATTTTCTGTTGTTTCTTTTCTCGTATTAGGTCATGTATCTTTTCCCCGGATGTGCTGGCGATGTTCATAGTATTGCCAAAGTATTTGCTGATCGCCTGGGAGAGATTACATGGAGGTAATATGAGAAAATTGGAGGATATCACGGGGTTAGATCTTGAAAGTATGTTCTCCGCCTTCTTTCTGAGGTTCAGCAGGAGACCTTTGGGGTATTTATGTTTCATGAAAGAATCAATTACATATGTAACTTCACTTTCAAGGAACTCAGGGCTGCAAATCCTCAGTGCCCGGAGGAAGAACCCAATCACAACCCCAGATTTAGTTCTATTGCTGTGTGCGGAGTAATAATGGATATAATCATCTTTATTAGTCGGCTTCCTGTATACAGAAAAACGTAGGTCTTCATCACCCCGATGGATCAGAGTGTCCAGGAAAGGTAACTTCTGATCCTCTTCTTCCTCCACGGTGAACTGGATTTTCTCGTGGACGGAGTTCAGCCGCGTCAGTGTATAGTGCAGACACGACCTTCTGGGGACAATGACGAGGACATCATCTACGTAACGAAGCCAAGTTGAGTGCCTTCCGATTATATCCCTGTAGTGGTCCCTTTCCAGCGTCTCCATGAAGAGGCAGGCCAGGACAGCGCTCAGAGGGGACCCCATGGCGAGGCCGCTGATTTGCTGGTACTCATCCCCAGCGAACTCGAAGAAGCCGAAGTCCACACACAACTTCACGAGGCTTATGAAGTGGTGCTTTGGCAGTGGAAGTTCGTCATCTACCATGGATCCGGTGACCCTCTCGACTGCCCGGATAGCTCCATCTGTGGGTACATTTGTAAAAAGGGATTTAACGTCAAAACTAGCCAGTTTTTTATTTTTATATACAGAACCCTGCAGACGTCTGATGAGGTCCGCAGAGTTCTTCAGGTGAGAATCACTGATGACTCCCATGGCGGCGGAGAGGGGTTTCGCCAAACACTTCGCCAGGCGATGGGGAGCGCTGCCAATGCCAGACGTGATCGGTCTCATCGGCACACCTGGCTTGTGTACCTTCGGGAGACCTCTCATGGACGGGTTGCGGGGGGCCTCCTCCAGCAGGTGAAGCAAGCCTTTCCCCTTAGCCGACCGCAGGAGTACGTCCCTCGCCTTCTTCTTAAACCTGGCAGCTTCCATCTTACCCTCGCCTTTCGTCACTTTCCTGTAAACAGAAGCATCGGAAAGTAAATCGTTCATTTTACATATATAGTCAGTCTTATCCATAACAACAATACCCCCACCTTTGTCTGCCTGGGTGATGACGATGGTCTCGTCGTCGCGTAGGCTCTTCAACGCAGTGACGTATCTGCGAGGGATCGCCGGGGAGCGTGACGACGCATCGGCAACACAGCAGGCGATGATCCCTTGGATGAACCCTTTGTCGACATCACTGTCGGTCCAGCGGTGGTTCGAGACAACGTAGTCGATAAGGTCCTTGTTGTCCAGCCCGGTGCTGAATTTGAGTCCAAGGGAGAGGGCTTCTAGTTCCGTGTGGGTAAGACGTTTGGAGGACATGTTTCTAAGAAGATCACTACGTCCAGCTTTTGACCATCTGCTCTTGCTGCATATGCGGTGTAATTTCTCCTGATGTTTGACTCGTTGAGCATGATCTTCCTGTTGGAGTTGGAGGACCAGCCCATGGGGAAGGTGTTCTCCAAAATGTATGTATTTCTGACGAAGATATAATCGAAACCGGTCAAATACATCTCTTGTATTGTGAAGATATTCGTTCTCATTCATACCTTTCCACATTTGTCCACATGAATACGGTTCATATATATATATATATGTATACACACACATATACATAAACACACACACAAATACACACACACACACACATACATATAAGTAGATAGGTAGATTTATATTTCTGTCGACAAATATCTATCTATCTCACAGGCGCTCACACATAAAAGAAATTAAAGCTTATCCAGAGAATTTGCCTTCTGCAATATGCATGATATAGATCTAGCAAACGCTGCAACATTTTCCTTTCATATGCATTTATCACAGGGCACAATTCAACAGGAATACCAGCTTTATATCTGATACAGAGAATGCCATTATTGAAGGTAACAGGTTGACAAAGAGAAAAAAATGTGTAAATCCGGTTTGCGTAATAGATACCTGGCCTTATTTCCGTGTTTCGTTCCGAGTTGTAAACAATGTTAACTACGGTGATGGATTTAGCCTAAATCTTTAGCTGGCTCGCTGGTGAAAAAACAAACTTTCTGGCGTTCGTAAAAGATAAGAATGATATGGAAGGTGATCGTTTTATCGTTGTTTGATGACAGTTTATTGTTATT
>NC_091570.1:23341987-23344487 GCF_042767895.1 Penaeus vannamei
AAGAGAGGAAAGGAGGGAGAGGAAGGAGAGGAGACGGGAGGAGAGTAGAGGAAAGGATGGATAGGAAGGAGAGGATAGGAGAATAGAGAAGAGGGAGGGAAGGAGAGAGGAGAAGAGAAGGGATATAGGAAAGAAGCAAGGGGAAAAGAGAAATGAGGGGGAGATTAGAAGAGGGGAAAAAGAGATAAAAGGGGGAAGAGTGAAGGATAAGGGGGAGGAAAAAAAGAATAAGAGTAATTAAAAAAATGTAGAAGAGGGAAGAAGAGGAAGAGGGAAAGATAGAAGAAAGCGGTAAATGAGGATTCATGTTTTGAACACATCCTCGCTGGATTGTGATTAGTATCCTTCAGCAGCCGTTGCTTGACTAAATGTATCAAATCGTTGGTCCTGTAGATGATCGGAAATATATAAGAAATAGGATTCGATAGAAACGCAGAGAAGATAATTCAACTGGTAGGATGAAAAGGATTAGAAAGGATTCTGTCAATACGCTTATAAAAAGGATAACACTATATCATCGTCTAGAAAAATATACAATACTCACATACAGGTACAAGAACACTGGACAAACACATAACAGCACATAAATCTCTCTCTCTCTTTCTCTTTATTTCTCTCTGTCTCTGTATGTCTGTTTACTCTCTTTATTTCTCTTTGTCTCCCTCTCTTTCTTTCTTTCTTTCTCTCTGTCTCTGTATGTCTGTCTACTTTCTTTATTTCTCTCTGCATCCCTCTCTTTCTTTCTCACCCTCTCCCTCCCTCCACCGCAGAGAGAGATGGAGAGAAAGAGAGACAGAAAATGAGAATTAAAGAAAGAACTTACGCGAGGACTTCGTTAAGGATGCAGTGTGCGTGCAACTCTTTTTCTTGGGGAGGATGGCGGATGTCAGTGCATACGGTAGAAAGAGAGAGAGAGAGAGAGAGAGAGAGAGAGAGAGAGAGAGAGAGAGAGAGAGAGAGAGAGAGAGAGAGAGAGAGAGAGAGAGAGAGAGCGAGAGAGAGAGCGAGAGAGAGAGAGAGAGAGAGAGCAAAGAAAGGAGGGAGAGAGAACGGAATGGACAGAACTATTGAAAGAGAGAGAATAAGACAAACATCAAGATACACAGCCAGAGACAGAAATGAATAGCGACAAAAAAGAACGGGAAAAAAACAAACACTGATAACGTTCATCAGTGCACATAGGCCTAGCCACACCTCTCAATAATCTAAGAAAGCTCCTTAGGCCTACGTCCCTGTCTCAACACTGGCTTCATTACTCACAAGCTATCAATACTATTCCTACTCTCGCTCATACACAAAAGAGTTTCCCGATTTTTTATTATCATTAATTTCATTATTATCATATTTTTTCTTCACTTATTTTTTTACATTCAGCGCTGTTCAGGGTTTTCTTGATCAAAGGGAAGGACGTTGGATCTGGTGTCTTTATCACATTTCGTGATATATGGATGTGTGTGAATGTATATGTGGATTTACTGTATATATGTATCTATATAGATGTTTATATGTCTCTCTCTCTCTCTCTCTCTCTCTCTCTCTCTCTGTGTGTGTGTGTGTGTGTGTGTGTGTGTGTATAAATCCATACATACATACATACATACACACACACACACACACACACACACACACACACACACACACACACATATATATATATATATATATATATATATATATATATATATATATATATATATGTGTGTGTGTATATGTACATATATATATATATATATATATATATATATATATATATATATATATATATATATATATATATGTATATATTTATGTGTGTGTGTGTGTGTGTTTGTGTGTGTATGTGTGTGTTTGTGTGTATGTGTGTGTATATGTGTGTTTGTGTGTAGGTGTGTGTGTTTATGTATGTGTGTGTGTCTATAAGTGTACTACATAGCATCCACACACACACATCATACTCATCCACCTACCTTTGTACCCACAAAACTGCAATGCTAAATGACCATCATTTAAAATTTAGCTCGCATTAACTCATGATATTAAAATCGAATTTTTATTAAAGTGTGTGGGCGAGGAACATTGCAAATGAATATAATTTTTAATTTAACATTATATTTACAAATCATGAATACTTTACATAAAAAAACACACACGTGGAATAGAACTTGTCTTTGATTCACGAGGATTAAAAGTCTTAATATATGCATTCATAAAAACTGAACGATCAAAGGCTGACAAAAATAAAAAAAATCTTTAGAAGCTCATCTCTCTTAATCTGGCTTCGGGAATTCATGATAAAACTCTGGCCCGTATCCACGGAGGAAAAAATAGGTCCGTCGTTTGTTTACATCGTTGGTCCGCTCTTATTTAGTTATTTCATATTCTTTAATACATAAGAATTTTTGTGTTTTCTTTGGCAAAATACTCTATCGTGCTGGCACAACACACGCAAATCAATCATTACACAAGAAAAACGAAAACAAAGCGATAAAAATGTGAAGATGGGCTTTGCTGAAGGCTGACA
>NC_091570.1:23349487-23354487 GCF_042767895.1 Penaeus vannamei
AGATAGAAAGACATAGATAGATAGATCAACAAACAGATAGATCAATAGACAGACAGAGAGAGATGGAGATAGACATAACGACGATTGATAGAAATATAGATAGGTAGATGAAGAGAGAGGCAGACAGATAGATCGATAAAATGAGAGAGACATACATAGACTGTAGGATAAATGTGAATGAATATATGATTATAAACAGACAAACAGACACTTAAACGACCTAATGAAAGTGAAAGAAAAAAGAAAAAAGAAAACGAAAATGAAGGAGGAAGGAAAAATAGGCTGAAAATATAAGGCCAAATACAGAAAAAGAGGAAGCCCAACACGGAGGTTTTGTTTGAAAACGCGGTTGTCATGGAAATGCCACAAGGTCGACCCAACATTCTTTGAATAGGAAAAAGAGGAAAAATACGATAAAATAGGAAAAGAGAAAAAAGGAAAAAATAGCTACAGCATTAAGAATTAACAATAACCATATTTAAAAGGTTCACTTGAAAAGAGAGAATAACAGATTGCTTTCATTTCAATCCCTTCATTTACCTACATTTTAGAACCTGCAGCTTCAACATCGGGAACGGAGAACGTCTGAATTCAGATGAATAACATACATTTCGCTTTCCGAGAACTTACAAGTAACTTAGGATCACTTGATGAATACAATGAAGACGCTCCAACAACTTTGAATGCATTGAATCACAGACTTGATTAAGGAAGCCAACACACGCCTTCCCAACTCAGAGGTAGGTGTTATTGACTAAGCTTGTGTATATTACGCAATGAAAACGCTCTGTAGCGTGGGTGTGTTTGTGATACTTGTTAATGAAGCACCGGGGAGTCGATCTTCTGCTTTTAGGGGCCGTGGGTATGATCTTGGGGCCCCCAGGGCATTCAAATATAGTTCGTTTCTTACACCTACCCTCCCCGGCTCTCACAACTAAAAACAAACAAACAATAATAGTGAGAAGAAAATGGGAATTCGATACACTAAGAAAACGAAAAGTAAGAAAACGGGAAAATATACGATCACTGTAGACTTGCATATTTTAGAAAGATACACTAGGGCTCCCTTAACGAATCGGGGCCACCTATGACTGCATACTTAGCCTATGTGTGTATGCTTGTCTGATGTACACATAACTGTATGTCTGTCGAATTATAGTATATAAATTATAGTATACCCAGGCGCGTTTGTTGATGAAGAATAGTGTGTGTATGCGGTTGTCATGTATGTAAAGGAATATACACAGTTATGTGTGTGTGTCTGCTAGTTGTAATATGTACATGCACTATGTATGTATAAAGTGTATTGTACATCTACATGTGCGTTCAGTGTATGATGTGCACGCTGTATGCGCAACACATTTCTACACTTTTTATCTATACATACATATCAAGTAAAAAAAGAAAAAGAAAAAAATATATAATATTTAATTTCAAACGGACTGTGAATTCCTTCTGAAGGTTTTTGCAATCTGTGTTGCAAATGATTACGAACATAATCTATCTGTAATCATAAACTATCTTGATTCTACTAAAAGATACAAACAGAAAATGAAAATGAATATCAATATGAGAGAGAGAGAGAGAGAGAGAGAGAGAGAGAGAGAGAGAGAGAGAGAGAGAGAGAGAGAGAGAGAGAGAGAGAGAGAGAGAGAGAGTATACACTAAAAATGATGAATAAAATGGAAATTAATGTAGCTATTTCTGTACCAAATAACGATATTTTTAAAGAGCATTTTTTCTCTCTCCCTCTTTCTTCCCTCTCTCTTTACCCCCCACTCTCTAATACTCTCTCTCCCCTCTACTCTCTCTCTCTCTCTCTCTCTCTCTCTCTCTCTCCCTCTCTCTCTCTCTCTCTCTCTCTCTCTCTCTCTCTCTCTTCGTTGATTTATTTTTTGATCATTTGATCAGGAGCGCTTAAGTAACGGAATCATAAACGTATTTTCATCAATTCCTCCAGTTTACTCAATCGGCATTTTTTTCGGGAGCAAAATAAACTAAAAGAGTCATTCGACCTTGCGGATAAGATGTGGGTAAGAAAACTTGCTGACAGATCCTCTAAAAAAATGGCTGCACTATTTTTCTCGTTACCATAATGATTTAGGTGAAGCAAAAAATTAAATGCTTTGAGTTCACACACAAACACTCACTCACACACACGCTCTCAACACACATACACACACAGACAGACATCGTATGCCAAAATATCCGTGCATCCTAATTATCTCTTCATCCAAGATTAGACGAAGAAATTACAATATTATATCACATTGCTCTCTCTCTCTCTCTCTCTCTCTCTCTCTCTCTCTCTCTCTCTCTCTATATATATATATATATATATATATATATATATATATATATAAGTATATATATATATATATATATATATATATATATATATATATATATATATATATATATATATACATATTCATCATAATATTAATTCTTCGGTTGATGATAGATGCATTCATGAGTGCAAATTTGCATCACAAAAAAGCTACACGTTTTAAAGATAGGTAGCCAGATAGATAGATAGATAAAGAGAGAGAGAGAGAGAGAGAGAGAGAGAGAGAGAGAGAGAGAGAGAGAGA
Source organism: Penaeus vannamei (assembly GCF_042767895.1). Lineage (NCBI taxonomy): Eukaryota > Metazoa > Arthropoda > Malacostraca > Decapoda > Penaeidae > Penaeus > Penaeus vannamei. The sequence continues at coordinate 23,352,082 of NC_091570.1, forward strand.
GAGAGAGAGAGAGAGAGAGAGAGAGAGAGAGAGAGAGAGAGAGAGAGAGAGATAGTATAAATAAAGTAAACTGAGCAACGTTTTTCGACCAAACACATGCATGATTCTGCACACACACACACACACACACATATCTGCTGTCGGCGAGGCATCCTCTGCACTCCGGACGACCTGCGCTTGGGTTTCAACACGGAAGCGACACGCCCATTACCGCATTCTTTCCTTCTTCCTTTCACTCCTCTCCCTTCTCTCCATCTCCTTCTTACTTTTCTCTTTCTTCTTATTCTTTTTTTACCACTTTCCCTTTTTTTCTTTTGTTTTTTTCCCCTCTTTTTCCCTTTCCTTCTCCCCCCTTTCACCCTTATCCTTCTTTACTCTATTTTCCTTTTCCTTTACTCCCTCTTTTTCTATTTTTTCGTTTTCCTTTACAAGCCCTTTCTGCTCGTATTTTTCATTCTCTTACTTATCATTCTTTTCTTCTTTCTCCTCTTCCTCTTCCTCCCTCATCACTCCCATTCTTTCTCTCATTCCTCCTTCATTCTCCTCTCACCTGGCCTCCTGGGCAGTTCTTCCTCAAGACGGCGACGGAATCCCTCTCTGGTGCTCAAGGAAATAACGGCACAGGTGGGAAATACATGTGTGTGTGTGTGTGTATGCATGTACACACACACACACACACGCACACACACACACACGCACACACACACACACACACACACACACACACACACACACACACACACACACACACACACACACACACACACACACACACACACACACACACACACACACACACACACACACACACACACACATGCGTGGATGGTAACCCCGCCTATTCCTCGCACACAGGGGGTAATTTAGAAGCACATATAGCCTGCCACATCCAAAATAATAATTGAAATAAATGGAATAAAACTAAATTAGATAAAATAATTAAATGAAATCTATACATCTATATTTTTTCTTCTTTTTTTAGTCTCTTTTTTATCTTTCTCTCTATCTCTCTGTTCTCGCTTATTATATCTCTCCTTTTTTCAAAAGATTATTATTGATAATATTCTGCTCAGAATATGATATGTATAAAATCGAATTTTACAGGAAAGACGTTTATAGGGATACTGGAAATACTAATCACTACTGCAATGAAGGTAGTTAATTTAGTGTCTCATTTAAGTAGTATTATGAAAGCATTATAACAGAAATGAACTTCATATGTTTGTGTGAGGAAAGTTATATAGCCAGAGAACTTCTCCGGAGGTGTGTCACAAGCGCGATTTTTGTCGAGCGGCGCTGGGTAACAGAATTGGTCTGTTTGTAATGCCGGCATTTAACTAATACTGACTATATATAAATAACTCATTGTTGATTTCTTAGAATTCGCTGAAAACACAACGTCTCGTGCTTAATGGCAGCGAAGAATCAGTGCCAGAGCGACGCTCGAGCGGAGACTCACCTGCGGCAGCGAGAGCGTCGAGAGGGACTTGGGCTGGTGCGGCAGCGCGGGCGTCGAGAGGGACTTGGGCTGGTGCGGCAGCGCGGGCGTCGCCGACTTCAGCCTGGGCTCCCGCGCCGGCTCCTCGATGTCGTCGACGGACACGATCCTGACGGTGAGCATGCAGCCCCTCCGCCGCACGATCACCGGGATCGACTCCTCGTACGTGACGCTCTCCTGCCGTCGGGTCGTCCTCGACGGCGCTGCGTCGCCCCCCTCGTCCTCGTTGCCCTCACAGATACTGCCACTGCTGCCCTGGGAGTGGGGGGCGCTCTCGGGGCAGGACACCATCGCCTCGTCGCCCGCCGAGGACCGGCGCTTGCGACCTCGGTGGAGATCCGCGTCGAGGGACCTCGCGCGGGCGGCCTCGTAATCGACGCTCGGCCCAGAGATCGACTCGGACCGCGTCTGCCGCGTCTGCCTCAGGAGGGAGGGCTTTGTCCAGGACCGCCGGCGTTGGCCGTGGAGGAGGTGGATGGGGTGGGGAGGGTAGGGGGAGTAGGGGGTGGCCCTCGGGTGATGCTCATCGGACCCCAGGCGGTTCAGGTCCAGGAGCCCGGAGAACCTGTGCAAAGGCTGCCTGCCGTTCATGTTTCGCAGGCAATAAACACTCAGAAACACCCAAGACTCTTGCTTCAATTTAACACTTCGATTTCTGTCAGCAATAACCTTCTATATACACCAGTATCAATTACTCATAAAGAGAAAACAGCACTATCACACACACACAAAGACACAGCTCATGCTCCGTTTTCCACAGACTAACATTTTCTTTAGTCTCCCTCTCAGAACATCGAGCGACACGAACACGTCAAGCAAAAAGCTCACACTGCAAGGATTCGAAAAACAGCGGTTCACTGGTTCGACTCTCGGCATTATAATGCGAACAACACCATCATCTTTGGACA
>NC_091570.1:23451616-23459116 GCF_042767895.1 Penaeus vannamei
TTTGATTATATCGTTATTATCATAATTATTAGTTGATTATGTTATCACCATCATTATCATTCAACTATGTCTTTATTATCACTTTTTTGCTTTATTATTATTATCATTATTATTATTATTAGTGTGATTTGAATTCATCATCATTGGTATTATCATCTAATCTAATCTATTATTATTATCATTATTACTATTATCATTACTGCTATTATAATTTAATCTTATATATTATTGTGATTTTATTTTATCATCATTACTGTTATTACCATTTAATCTTATCTACCATTATTATCACTATTACTATTATTATTGTTCTTATTAATAATAATTCAGTTTTATTATGTTTCATATACTGCATTTTGTTTCTTAATATTCTTGTGCTCCCGTGTTTATTTCTTCTTTTATGTGCATGTCAATACGCCAACGATTTTATGTGTAATTATGAATTAGAGCGTGCAAATAGATAAACATGCAAATATTGACACATGGCGAAAAGCAAACACTATTATCAACATGATTAAACTCTTTTTATTATTGTCGGCTTTCGACAGATTACAGTTGAAAATACAGTATTTATAAACATGGGGAATAATTCTCAGGAACTGACTGCATTCTATACTGTATCATTATTGTGATGATCATTATTATAATCATCTCACTAATTACTGCTACTATTATTTCATCAAACTGATAAAGGTGATGATAATGAAATAAACTCCATAAAAGACAATATTGCATTACATACGGAAGACAATACATCAAAACAGTAATTTCAGTGATACTGATAATAATAATGATAGTGATGATGGTAATGATGCTTTTGATAATGATAATGATAATAATAACAATAATAATAATAATAATAATAATAATGATGATGATAATAATAATGATAATAACAATAATGATAACAATAATAACGTTAATAATGATAATGATAATAATAATGATAATATCAGTGATAACAATAGAAAGAATTATAATAATGATAATTATATGATAATAACAACAGTAATAAAAGTAATAATTACGATAATGATAATGATGATGAATATGATGATGATGATCATGATAGTTATAATGATGATTGATGGTGATGATAATAATAATAATGATAATAATAATAATCATTATCATTATTATTATTATTATTATTACTATTATTATAATGATTATTATTAACGTGATAATAACGATGATAACAATAATGATAATGATTAAACAACAATAGTAATGATAATAGTAATGATAATAATAACAATAATAGTAATCATGATAGTAACAGTGATAACAATAATGATGATAATGATGACATTAATGATGATAGCAATATTAATGGTAATGGTAACCATAGTAATGATAATGAAAATGATAATAACAACAATGATAGTGTTAATAACAACAACAGCAACATTTAGGGGAAGAAGAAAGAAAAAATAGAATAAATGAATAAGAAAAATAAAAAAGAGAGGAGAATGGAAGCCTCGCCGACACACGACCCGGGATTCCCTCCACGCGCCCGCATTGCACAACCTCACAACCTCACAGGAATATTAATATTTCCCGTCATATTCTCCCTGTAAGTCTGGGCGAATCTCAAATGTCAGGAGCTGCATTCATATCCACGTTCCTGCCATTGCACAGACATTGCACTGCAGACTGAGCTATTGTCATGGACGCTGTGCCAATTATGTTTAGTATATTGATTCGTTCTTAATTAATGTCTGTGTTAATTAGGTTTTGTGTCATTTTGGGGGTTAGTTTCAGTTGAAGGTTCCTCTTTGTTGTTGTAATTGTTATAATTATCAATGTTGTGCATTGGTTATTTAATATCATTATTTGCGTTTTTTATCACTAGTGTTGGTGGTATTAGTGTTTTTGGTACTATTGTAATTGTGACCATTATGATGATTGTTAATGTTGCTGTTGTTATCATAATCATCAGCATCATTATTATCATTATTGCTGCTGTTCTTATCGTCATGAATATTATCGGTAACATCATCATTATCACTTTCATAGTCACTATCACTTTTATCCTTATCATCATCAGTATTAGCACAACCATAAGCCAATGGTGTCAATTAAAAAAAAAATAAATAAATAAAAATAAACAATAATGATACAAATGATAATAATAATAATAATAATAATAATCCGATAAGAATGATGTCAAGGATAGATAGGAAATTGCCACAAGGTGTCAGATCATAAACACAGTTACATAAGGCTAATTGTCAACTAAACCCTCTGCAACAGCGCAATATAATACCAAATGATGCCCAGAAAGCTATCAGACAATAGCATTCTCTGGCCTGGACGCATCGAGCTTGAATTCCTAATGAAGAAAGGAGATAGTAACCCTCCCCCCCTCTTATTCCCATCCTCCCCCCCTCCTTCATTCTGTCCCTCCCAGGGTACGGTCACACCGCACGCGGTTTGCCGGGAGGGGAGAGGGTAGCGGGTTGCTCAGCGGGTCAGAGGCGAGCGTGGAGGGAACCGGTACCCGCGTTCGCTCTGCCGCTCGCACTAGGCAGGTGTTCGTTCCTGCCTCTGACCCGCTGAGCATCCCGCTACCCTCTGTCCTCCCGGCAAATCGCGTGCAGCGTGGCCGTACCCTGGGAGGGCCAGAATGAAGGGGGGGGAGGGGGGAGAGGGGGAAATGGGAATAAGAGGGAATGGGAGGGAGGTTGTGTCCTTTCTGCATCAGAAAAGTGGTCTTTTCAGCCACTACGCCCGCTATCATCTTATCTCTCCTTTTATCTACCTTTCCACCTTCCTTGTTTCCCTTCTCCTTACTACCCCTTCCTAGCCTCCGCCTCCCTAACACCCACTGTACCCTTTCCACCCCTCCCTCCTCCTCTCTCCTCCCTCCTCTCTAAATTTCTTACCTTAACTGCCATCCCTCCTTTCCCTCTCCTCTCCCCTTTCCTCCCTTATTTCGATTCCTATCTCCCTCGTTTCCTCCTCTCAATCCCCACCCCTCCTTCCTTTCCTATCCCCCTCCATTCCTTACCTTAATCCCACCTCTCCTCCCTTCCTTCGCATCCCTCTCTTCCTTATCTTAATTCCCTTCCCTCCTCCTTCCCTTTCTACTACCTTTCCTCTCCTCTCTCTCTTCTTTGCCTTAACGCCACCCCTCCTCCTCTACTCCCTCCCTCACCCCCCCACTCCTCCTACTCCTCACGAACCAGGAGTGCCAGGTGTCCAACGAAGCCATCAAGGGAGTGCCATGGAGTGCCAAGCAGAATTAGGAACAGGGGCTCTCTAACTTAAGACGACAGCGGAAGAGACAGCAACACGGGTGCAACGGGTTAGTGCAAGATGCAAGGTGCGAGAGGCGGGATGCGAGAAATGTGTACTCTGCAGGTGATGGCTTAGGAGTGTCACGGAGCCGCTTGGTTGATGTGCACTCTCGCGGGATTGCGATGTTGCCGTCATTTCGTGCATGTGGGTGTGGGGGGGGTGTTGAGGGAGGGAGGGGGAAGGAGGAGGGAGGGGGAAGGAGGAGGGATAGGGAAGGAGGAGGGGTGAGGAAGGGAGGGAAGAAGGAGGGGTGGGAGGTAGGGAGGAAGGGAGGGAGAAAGGGAAAAGGGAAGTAGGGAGAGAGGAAGGGGAGGGAGGAAGAGAAGTAGAAGAAGAGGAATAAAGAGGGAAGCGAGAAAGGAAAAAAAGGGTGATAAAGAGGGAAGTAAGGAATGGAAAGGAAGAGGGAAGGGAGAGGCATGACAAAGAATGAAAATAGGGAAAATAACAGGAAATAGAGCGATGAGTAAAACAAGGAGGAAGTGATATGAAAAAGGGGGAAGATAGAGAGACAGAGAGTAGGTAGGGACAGGCAGAAAGGAGGGAAGGAAGGATAAAGAAACAAAGCGAGAAAGGGAGGGAGGGAGGGAGGTACGGACGGACGGACGAAAGGAGGGAAGGGGGGAGGGAGAACAGAATCATAGAAAATCTAGAGAGAGAAGAGATAGATAGATAGAGAGAGAGAGAGAGAGGAGATAGATGGATAGACATATAGATACAGAGGTAGATAAACAAATAGACAGATAGAGATAGATAGATAGATAGAGAGAGAGAGAGAGAGAGAGAGAAAGAGAAGTAAATGAAATAAAAACCAAGAGACGGACAAACTGTTTGGATGAGATCTTCCATTCAAATTGTTGTGTCAAAAGGTAAAAGAGAGTTTTGAAAGAGAGAGAAAGTCTGTCTTTTTGGTTTTATCCCAGAAGCAAAACTAATGAATTTTCATTACATTTGTAATTTTTTGTCGTTTGTTATCTGGGTCACTTTTTGTCAGAAGTCTTCGGCTTTAAGCTATCAAAGCTTTAAAAATGAATCAATAAAATGAACAATGATTTGCAAAAGCTCTGACATCTCTATATGATTCGTAATTTTCTGGTGAATATATCTTAAATTTCTTGATGTCTTATTACGTGTAATTCTGAATCTCCTTTGAGAGGGAGGGTGGGGAGAGAGAGAGGGAGAGGGAGAGGGAGAGGGAGAGGGAGAGGGAGAGGGAGAAGGAAAGGGAGAGGGAGAAAGAGAAAGAGCGAGGGAGAGAAAGAGAAAGAGAAAGAGAGAGAGGGAGAGAGAGAGAGAGAGAGAGAGAGAGAGAGAGAGAGAGAGAGAGAGAGAGAGAGAGAGAGAGAGAGAGAGACAGACAGACAGACAGACAGACAAACAGACAGAGAGTGAAAGTGAGGAAGCCCAATCATCATCATCATTATTGTCACCATAATAACTACGAATCGCAGTGTTATTATACATTTCATCATAATTACCGCTGTCATTAGTATTAGCATTATTCTCGCCATCATAATTATCTTTACCACCTTTATATTCATCATCATCATCTTTCCACTTCTAACACTGCTTTTTTTCTCTCTCTGGCTTTGTCTCTGTCTGTCTGTCTGTCTGTCTGTCTGCCTGTCTCTCTCTCTCTCTCTCTCTCTCACTTTTTTCTTTTTCTCTCTTTCTCTCATTTCCTGTTTTTGATGTGGAACGAAGCACCGCCACTAATTGGTCAAATGAAGCCAATTCTTCAAGCTTTGTTACCTCATGTTTCTCTCAAGTGATTTTACGCAACGACCTTTTGCGAGTAATGAGGATCCGGACGCCGGTGAGGGCAATTCGGGGGCATCTGTAGTGGTGTTTTTGATTTGGTGATGATAATGGTGACGGAAATGACAATGGTGGTGAGCGTAGTGATCTGTGATGATGGTAATGGCATAGTTATGATGGTCAGGGCCGGTTTTGATCCGATTTGACCGATTTCATCAAATTGGTCCCGCACCTGATTTGACTCTCGCCAGCTGGGCCCTTTTTATCATATAAGTAAAACAATAAAACTTTTCCTATTGGCTTTCAAAGCATTTAAGGTTTACGCTTTTTGTTGGTTTGTATGTTTTTTTTATGTGAAATATAAACACCTAACATTTTTACTATCTAGAATAGGGGCCCACCATCAGTTTCCTAGTTGGGCCCGCGATTCCTAGCTCCGGCCCTGTGATGGCTGATTGCTGTGATGAAAATGGTGATGATGATGAAAGTGGTAATGGTGCTGCTCTTGCTCTTACTGATTGCGATATCCATAAAAGAGGCAACGATCATGATCATGACGACGATGATGATAGTGATAATGATATCTCTATCTCTTTCTCTCTCTCTGTGAGGGATTCACAAAGCTGGTGTAGATTACGACCGTGTCGGTTTTTATTCTTCAATTTTCAGCAGCAAGAAGGGTCACGGAGTGAGGTCACGGTCGTTTGGCGGAGGTCAGCCGAGGGTTGTTGGGGAGTGGTGTCTTGGTGCGAACTGGTCGTTGCTTCCGTTGCGTCCTGCAGGTGCGTCGCCTTCGGCTTGGGTAAGCTCCCCCGCGGCAGCTTCTGCGTCGGTGGCCTCTCCTAGGTCAGGTCAACTCCACCGTCTGTAGCATTGGCTCTCCTAGCCTCGCTCAGGTCATCCCGGAGCGGGCCACGTGGGACGTGATTCGCACCCAAAAATGCTCTTATTAATTCGGCACCAATGTTCTTCCGACTCTCTCTCTCTCTCTCTCTCTCTCTCTCTCTCTCTCTCTCTCTCTCTCACTCTCTCTCTCTCTCTCTCTCCCTCCCTCCCTCCCCCCTTCTCTTTCCCCCTTTCTCTCTATCTCTCTCTCTCTCTCTCTCTCTCTCTCTCTCTCTCAGTAAATCGTCATCTAAGCAATAGAACAAGAGTCTGAAAACCCTAAATCAAATCAAAACAATAAGAAAACGGAATCAAAAGAACACCAAAATCCTAATTAAGGCGCCAGTTTCGAATCCGTGATAGAGGGTTCGAATCCCCCAGGGAGCTCCCTCTGATTGCGACATGAAAAGCCCCAGGTATCTCCCTTTCCCTACAAAAAAAAAAAAAGAACAAGAAAAAGAAAAAAAGAACGACCTTTCTCTCTGCTGAGAACGTGAAAAATCCTGGCATCCTCCCACCCTCCGCGACAATTTCTTGTTAACGATCTTTTCATAGTGTAGAAATAGTGATGAATCAACTAAAAAGGTAAAGAAATAACTATGATGACAGATTGCAACCTTGCCCTTGGATATCGAACATGATAAGCTCCGGGCATCTCCCGCCCGACCTTTAGAGAACATTTTTAGAAAAAAACACCATATGTTGCAACCCTGCGCTGCCATATGTATGAAAAAAAAAACAGGAATCCTCATATCCCCCCAAATTATATATCAAATTAAAAATTCAAACAATTAAAGGGCAAATAAAAGAGATAATAATTCTATCCTCCCCCTGCAGGACGTAGGCCTCTCTCGAAGATTTATTAAGAAGTTGCTTTGCAGTGGCCACCCTGGCTGGATGCCCTTCCTAATCGACCGCGGGTAAGCGACCTGCCACTTCCCTCCCCCACCCACCCACACGCATAATTACACACACACGCATATCAACACATTCACACTTACAGACACACTTACAGACACACACACACACACTTACAGACACACTTACAAACACACAGACACACACTTACAAACACACAGACACACACTTACAGACACACTTACAAACACACAGACACACACTTACAGACACACTTACAAACACACAGACACACACTTACAGACACACTTACAAACACACAGACACACTTACAAACACACAGACACACACTTACAGACACATTTACAAACACACAGACACACACTTACAGACACACTTACAAACACACAGACACACACTTACAGACACACACTTACAAACACACAGACACACACTTACAGACACACTTACAAACACACAGACACACACTTACAGACACTTACAAACACAGACACACACTTACACACACACACACAGTCACATACACACAAACACGCACAAATACACATGTCCACCCATATCTACAACCAAAAAGAGGGTGGGAGGGGTTAGGTAAATACTCCTTGTATACCGCTTCTATCGACCCTCGCCACGGTGGCTTGCGGCTGAATGTGTAAGTTCTGAATTCACGATCGC
>NC_091570.1:23479507-23484507 GCF_042767895.1 Penaeus vannamei
GCCCAAAGAATATTCTACACGTGCTGTGTCGTGCATTTACTTTTTGTTTATTGTTTGATTATTATTATCGCTTTCATTATCACCGTTATTATTGCCCATGTATCTACTTTGCGAAAATTACCCAACGAGAGCTTTTTGTGGATTCCAAAACAAGAAAGCGCTGGTTTAGTTCTAATTGACCATTAACTTACCAAACACTTTCTATGCTCTACGTAACAGTGAAACTTGCGCGCGCACACACACACACACATACACACGTGCATGCGCGCGCGTATTTTTCTTTGTATCTATGGCAAAGTACTCAAGCTTCACTTAAAAGTGAAGCTTGGGGATTGATGCCTAAAGATTCTCCATTTATTGCAACGTCTTCATAATTTCAAAACCTTGTTTTCGGGAAACCTAATGGCACGGCGACTATACCATATCCTGTTGCCATATTTTTATTCTTTCGCTCTGCTGTTACTGCCATTTATCTATTTATAAACAATGGATAGCAAAAAGGTACGCCTATTAATGATAGGATATTGATAATGCAAACATTATCATTATTGCCACAAAGCCCGTGACACTTGCCACTTGCCACTCCCTCTAACCCACCTTTTGCCTTCCTCCCCCGTCCCCACTCCCCTTCACCTGCGCACCTCACCCTTTTTTGCTTGGGATAAAACGAATGCTGCGACGTCTGGGGGCGACGCGCAGAAACATTCGCCAGGTTGTAAGTGCAGTCGGACTTTTGCTCCTGATCGCTCAGTGACGGACGAAAGTCATGTCATGAATTGAAGGTTCGAATCTGCGTTGCGCTGTACAAAAATTGTGGAATCAAACGTATGTTCGAAACGGAATTCGAAATATGTTTGACAAGAGTTTTGACTGCGACTGTACTTATACCGGTATGTAATTTCTGTGTGTAAGCTTAGGTATTCTCGTTGTGCGTGTAGTATGTCAACATGAAACGCTTCCTGACTTTTGAGCGAAGAACTAACCTTTCAGAATCTTTCTTAATACGCTTTGGAACTTTCCTTACCGCGCTGATGGGCGAGTTTCTTGCTAGCCGTCGACACCGTATTTTTGTTTCAAGGTCATTCTCGGGGAAACCTGTTAATTCCAGTTGGTGTTCCGGATGCGTCTTATTTGCTTTAGTTTGTGCTTTAGTCACTGTTAATGTTGTTGTTGCTATCGTTGTCACCATCAGCATTATTCTTATCATTTTTCAAAATATTGTTACCATCATAACATAACCATTACTGTTATATATATTATTGTTATTATTATTATTGTTGATGTTATAATTATTGCAATCATTATTGTTGTCATTATTATATGGTTTTGTAATCAAAGGATCACCGTCATTGTCATCATTATCCTCACATATCCGCACATGTCACGCCACATCATTTTCATCACCATCACCACCAGCTCTGTTATCATCTCTTCATCCGAATTTTCAAGAATCCGATGAATTCACAGTCGAACGTTTCCCCTCCTCCAGTCTTTACACAGATGGGATTGGAGGTCATGCCACGAGGTCGTACTTGGAGAACGCACTTGGAGTCATCGACAGTTTGTGTGGGGTCGTTCGGAGTCGTTCTCGAAGGCGATTTACATGCAAATGCGACCTGGTGTTCTTTGTTGAATCGAGGATGTGTGGATGAGAGTGAGCAGGTGAACAAAAACACCGCGATGTTATCTTGGTGACTTCTGCCATCATTATGATTGTTATTGTTGATGTTTGTGATGGTGGCACTGTTATTATCACTTGGTTATTAATTGTTGTTATTATCGTTAACTTTCATTATTTTCATTAATGGTATTGTTATTATCATTATCAACATTATTATTATTATCATTATTACTATTATTATTATTATCATCATTACTATCATTATTATTATTAGCATGATCATCATCATCATTATTTTATTGTTATTGTTATCATTGCTCTTATTATCACCATTGTCATTATTATTATCATCATCATTATGATTCTCATTATCATTACTATCGCCATCCTTACTACCATAAAAATGCTTCATTTTATCTATATACGTACGTTACTGTATTCGTTTCGGGGGTCTGTGCTCTGAATAGGTGTGTGTGTGTGTGTGTGTGTGTGTGTGTGTGTGTGTGTGTGTGTGTGTGTGTGTGTGTGTGTGTGTGTGTGTGTGTGTGTGTGTGTGTGTGTGTATGTGTGTGTGTGTGCCAAAATGCACACCCAAGTTTGAAAGTGCATCTATGTGATCGAATAATCTGCTTTATTCTTTCTCTGTACAATTGTGCGCTTTCGATTTGTTAGGAAAAATGAATTCAGTTTCGTTGTTCTCGAATACAAAAAGGATTAACGAGTCAACAAAGGCATGAAGCCGAAGACAAAGGCGCGCGTTTCCTTCCCTCTTTGTAAGCCTGTCTCTCTCTCTCTCTCTCTCTCTCCCTTTCTCCCTCCACTCTCTCTTTCTCTCTATCCCCCTCCCCCTTCTCTCTCTCTCTCCTTCCCCCCCCTCCCTCTCTCTCTCCCTCTCTCTCCCTCCACTCTCTCTTCTTCTCTCCTATATCCCTCCCCCCCCTCTCTCTCTCCCTCACCCCCCCCCTCTCTCTCTCTCCCTCACCCCCCCTCTCTCTTCTTTACCCCCCTCTCTCTCCCTCACCCCCCTCTCTCTTCCCCACCCCCCTCTCTCTCCCTCACCCCCCTCTCTCTCTCTCACCCCCTCTCTCTCTCCCTCACCCCCCCTCTCTCTCTCCTCATCCCCCTCACTCTCTCTCTCTCTCTCTCATCTCTCTCTCTCTCTCTCTCTCTCTCTACTCTCTCTCTCTCTCTCTCTCTCTCTCTCTCACTCTCTCTCCCTCTCCCCCTCTCCCCCTCTTCTCTCTCCCTCCCTCCTCCCTCCTTCCTCCCTCCTTCCCTCCCTCCCTCCCTCCCTCCCTCCCTCCCTGCCTCCTTCATTCCCTCCCTCCCTCCTTCATTCCCTCCCTCCCTCCTTCCCTCCTCCCTCCTCCCTCCTCCCTCCCTCCTCTCTCTCCCCCCTCTTTTTCTCTCTCTCTCTCTCCACCTCAGTGAGTGTGTCGTTCGCTCGTTTCGGTCAAACACACACACACACACAACCTTTCCACAGCCATCGTACAGTGTTTCCCAAGTAAACCTACCTCGACATCCCCCCCCCACCCCATCCCCACACACACCAGTGCCAAAAAGTACCCGTCGAACAGAAGCAAATTGAACTCGCGGGTTCGAAAATCCTCTTAACAAATACGAACGCTATTGGAAACCCGTTATTGAACAGAGATCAACAAATAAAGAATTACTTAGATTTTTTTTTCGGAAACGAGTTAAGCCACACAACTGACCGTTATTTTGGCTGGCCATTGGAAACGGTGTTGAAAGAAAAGAACAGTGGAATTTCGGTCAGGAAGTGGAATGGTAGAATAAGTACAGGTGCGGGAAGGTTAAGTCCGTTGATTCGTATCAATGCATTTGTTGTTACCTAGAGACAGATTGATAGATGGGCAGATAGGTAGATATATAAACAAATCGATATGCTTATATATAGATGGATAGATAGATAAATATAGGTAGATAGATTGATAGATGGATAGATAGACAAATATAGGTAGATAGATTGATAGATGGATAGATAGACAAATATAGGTAGATTGATAGATGGATAGATAAATATTGGTAGATAGATTGACAGATAGATAGATAAATATAGGTATATTGATAGATGGATAGATAGATAAATATAGATAGATAGATTAATAGATGATAGAGAGATAAATATAGGTTGATAGATGGATAGATAGATAAATATAGGTAGATAGATTGATAGATGGATAAATAGACAAATATAGGTAGATAGATTGATAGATGGATAGATAGATAAATATAGGTAGATAGATTGATAGATGGATAGATAGATAAATATAGGTCGATAGATTGATAGATGGATAGATAGACAAATATAGGTAGATTGAAAGATGGATTGATAAATATTGGTAGATAGATTGACAGATGGATAGATAGATAAATATAGGTAGATTGATAGATGGATAGATAGATAAATATAGATAGATAGATTAATAGATGATAGATAAATAAATATAGGTAGATAGATTGATAGATGGATAGATAGACAAATATAGGTAGATAGATTGATAGACGGATAGATAGATAGATATAGGTAGATAGATTGATAGATGGATAGATAGATAAATATAGGTCGATAGATTGATAGATGGATAGATAGACAAATATAGGTAGATTGAAAGATGGATTGATAAATATTGGTAGATAGATTGACAGATGGATAGATAGATAAATATAGGTAGATTGATAGATGGATAGATAGATAAATATAGATAGATAGATTAATAGATGATAGATAAATAAATATAGGTAGATAGATTGATAGATGGATAGATAGACAAATATAGGTAGATAGATTGATAGATGGATAGATAGATATAGGTAGATAGATTGATAGATGGATAGATAGATAAATATAGGTCGATAGATTGATAGATGGATAGATAGACAAATATAGGTAGATTGAAAGATGGATTGATAAATATTGGTAGATAGATTGACAGATGGATAGATAGATAAATATAGGTAGATTGATAGATGGATAGATAGATAAATATAGATAGATTAATAGATGATAGATAAATAAATATAGGTAGATAGGTTGATAGATGGATAGATAGATAAATATAGGTAGATAGATTGATAGATGGATAGATAGATAAATATAGGTAGATAGATTGATAGATGGATAGATAGATAAATATAGGTCGATAGATTGATAGATGGATAGATAGACAAATATAGGTAGATTGAAAGATGGATTGATAAATATTGGTAGATAGATTGACAGATGGATAGATAGATAAATATAGGTAGATTGATAGATGGATAGATAGATAAATATAGATAGATAGATTAATAGATGATAGATAAATAAATATAGATAGGTGATAGATGATAGATAGATATATAGGTAGATAGA
>NC_091570.1:23502007-23504507 GCF_042767895.1 Penaeus vannamei
GCAAATCTTTAGGTAATATCTTCAATACTGTCTTCTATATCATATGCGTAGGGACATGAAGGGTGAATGTTGAATAGATATCTTTTGGATGATTTTGTTGCTTATTTTCAGGTATGAGTGCATGACTTGTTCCAAACGCTACCCTACACAACACGCAACAGTTATGTGTGAAGAGAACATTGCACAGAAATGTTTCAAAATACCACAGATTGTTCAGCAATAAAAAGACAACATACTTCAGCTCCCACCCTTTAGATTTGCAAAACCTATTCCCACACGCCCAGAAATACGAGCCCAGGATCTTCACATCAACAACAGTGGGCAGAACCATCACTATATCACAGACCGGGAACATCACAAGAATTGATAGAAATTTAAAGAGACAGTCCATTAACTTAAGATTCCAGACAAATCATATTTGAAACAGATAATCTTGAAGAAATATGTACAGAAAATAAAAGTACGAACTTTCTTACTTTGATATGATGCTAGTCTTAGTTTTCAATTTAGGGAACATTGGGAGGCATAAAGAATTGATTAATAATATGAATAATTTTTTAATGCCTTGTCTTCAATCATGTAGGTACGTCTGGGATGAAGGGAGGGAAAAGGTGGTCTTCAGAAGCATCTGAGAAGTTTATATTATTATTTACAGACTTTAATAAACAATTAGGAGGCAAAGCAGTGCAGAGATAAAAAAGGCATAAGATAATTAGCATTATGAAAACATTAGTAAGAGTCTCAGTTTCATGAAATACACATTCAATATAATAGATATTTTGAAACCTAAGAGATGTCTTAAATAGTTTCTTAAATATGATTACCAAAAACATGACATTACATAAAGAAAGAAAGAAAAATAAAAGATGAAATCTCCCAAAAGAGCGAATTTCACTTCTCTCCGACATGTTTACATGATAGCGGTGATGATAGAATAGTGAGTACGACAGTTTTTACTAAACATTATTGTCGCGCCGTCTGGCAGCGGAGAGTGTCGTCTTCGGTACGGACACGCTGGATTAGGATTAAACTAAATACGGTATTAAGAGTTAAGGACGCTACAGAAGACGCCCATAGACTCTATTTGCATTTAGACACCAACATCTCACCATTTACTATATTCAACAGTACCTAAATCGAAGCAAAGTCTAATCTCTTTCCATATTTGGATACGGACATCTCACCATATACTATATACACCCCATCCCCTTCAGCAAGCACTCTTACCACACAGCTCCTGCATATAAAATCTACCTCTACCCCAAAAAGATGAATAGGAATCTCTACCGCAACTCTTCATGGCGCCACACCTAGTACTCAGCGCGCCCTGTGGTATGTCATCACCCTTTCTGCATCACAAATAACCACACCCTCCCTGCCACACCCTCTTTGCACGCACACCTTCTCATGCACGCGTATGTTTCGTAGTATGGCAGTTGTTGTTTTATAAGGATGGCATAGAAATGATGACATTAATAGTGAGTGATGATAATGGTGATAACGATTGTGATGATAGTGATGAGTAATAGTAGTAGTGATAATAATAGTAATGGTGGTAATGATGATGGTGATGATGATGGTGCTAATGATAATGATAATGATTGATAATTCTTACAATGATAATGATAATAAGATTGATAAGATTATCATTAATAATGATGATGACAATAACATGTTAGTAATAATGATAACAATAATAATATTAGTGTAATATCAATAATGATGATAATAAAAATAACAGCTGCAGCGGCAACAGCAGCATCAGCAGTAGTAGTAGTAGTAGACGTAGTAGTAATAATGATAATAATAATAGCACTGATAAAAGTAATGATAGTGATCCTAAGGATAATAGCAAGTTTAACGATAATCATGAAAATTATTACAAAGTTGACAGTGAGGATAATGGTAAAAGTAGTAGCTATAACGATATAATGATATATTAATGATAATGCCAACAAGGATTATGATGATAATGATATGCTTATACTACCAATGCTACTGATAATTATAATGATAATTGTGATGATTATTCTTTTTCTAAATCTGTTATTATAAAGTTACGTAAATGTGTGTACCGTGTCATGTCGTATTCTGCTTTATTTTTTTCATAATTCTCTCTCTCTCTCTCTCCCTCCCTCCCTCCCTCCCTCCCTCCCTCTCTCTCTCTCTCTCTCTCACTCACTCTCTCACTCACTCACTCCCATTTCAATTGCCAACACCCGTAATTAAGGTAATAAGGTATCATTACATTAAGAGTATCATTTTAATCCGATTGCAACTGTATCTGTCATAGCATCTGGCGTGCTACTTGCAATTGTTCAACACGCGAGCTACAAATGCATCTTCCAGGCTATAACCTTGATAAAGACACGAATATAATCATAAATAAATATATATGATAAGCATATATGGTATAATATAATTCGAGGATGAATAAAAGAAAAAAAATACTCATTAATGTATACAGCAAAGGGTGACTACTATTTAAGCATGGTGTGTA
>NC_091570.1:23519507-23523971 GCF_042767895.1 Penaeus vannamei
TATCATTTATATCTATCAGCATCATCATCACCAATGCTATCATCACTGTTATTTCTATTACTTTTGCTATTATTATTATCTTTATTGTTATCGTTATTATTATTATTATTACTATTATCTTAATCATCATTCTCATTACCATCGTTTTCTTTGTCATTATCTTTTTTATTATCATTATTATTGCAATTATTATTATTGTTATCACTATCATTATCATTATTAGTTATTATTATTATCATTATCATCATTACTATCATTATCACTACAATCATTATCATTACTATTGTTATCATTATTATTATTGTTGTTATCATTCTTATTGTTAAAATTACTATCATCATAATTGGTATTGTTATTACTGTTATCATTATCAGCAACCCCATAACTATCATTATTACTATCATTATTATTTCCATTATCATTATCATTATTATCATTATTAACATACTTTTTATTAAAATTGTTATTGTTATTATTTTCATCACTATTCATTATTATTATTATCATTATCATCATGATCATCATTTTTATTATAAGTGTTATTACCATTATTGTTATTATTATTGTTACTATTACTATTATTATGTTTTAATTATTATTATTATTATCATCATCATTATTATTATTGCTATTGTTATTATTGTTATTATCATTACCATTAATTTTATTATTACCATCATTATCATTAACCCTTTCAACCACGGTGGCCGAGTGGATAAAGGCGCCAAGTTCGAATCCGCGTTATCATTTTTATTATTATCAATACCAATCATCATCATTACCATTGCTATAATTACTGTTATCATTATTACCATTATCATAATCATCTTTGTTATCATCATTGCTAATAGTACCATCATCATCATTATTATCATTATTATTTTCATTATCATTATCAGAGCCTTTATCTATGCCACTATCATTACCGATATCACAGTCATTATCATGATTATTAGCATTACCATCATCATTATCCCCACCATTACCAGAGAGAGAGGGGTGGGTAAGAAAAAAAGAAAGGAAAGCGTCAAAGATAAAAAAAAGGGAGAATAAAATGAAAAAGAGGGAAACGGCCCTAAATATATATGAATAATAAACGATTTATTCAGGAACATTAGAGCAACTTACACACATCCATACACTGGAATATGTGCGTATGTGCCTATCTATCTCATACATATACATTTATCTATCTCATGTATATACATTTATCTATCTCATACATATACATTTATCTATCTCATACATATACATTTATCTATCTCATACATATACATTTATCTATCTCATATATATACATTTATCTATCTCATACATATACATTTATCTATCTCATACATAAACATTTATCTATCTCATACGTATACATTTATCTATCTCATACATGTACATTTATCTCTCTATCTATTTATTTGATACATAAAAAAATTATCTATCTATCTGATACATTTCCTTTCCTTGTACACGCACGTCCGTTTAATGAATATGTATTGTGTCGAACCTCGCACAGTTTTAACAAACCGGCCGAAATGTTTCTCTCTGTCTGTCTGTCTGTCTGTCTGTCTGTCTGTCTGTCTGTCTGTCTGTCTGTCTGTCTGTCTGTCTGTCTCTCTCTCTCTCTCTTTCTCCCTCTCTGTTTATCTGTATAACTATTTCCTTAACACCAAGGAAATATAAATACGATTTTCTTTTAAAAGGAGAGAGCAAATAAACGAGAAAAGAAAACACAAATGTAGAAATACAATATAACAGAGTAAGAAAGAAAAAAAAACAAGCAAAGGATAGATTTTTAAAAAAGAAACTAAGAAAGAAGTCAGAAAGAAAATAATAGAGAGAACAGCAGTGAAGAGGAAAGATGCAAAAAGGAAGAAAGAAAATTGATAAAAAGGAAACCATAAATAGATAAATATAAAGAAATAAACGCGCAATGGAGGAAGAAATTCAAAAGACTCCAAGAAGGAAGGAGAGAAAATGAAACACGGAATAAGATGGATAAGGAAAAGAATCAAGAAAATAATACTGTACAACACGGCATTCTGTACCTCTTCCTTTCATAGACGTATTTGTGTGTTCCTATCTTTCATCCTTGTATATACACACGCATATGTATTTGTGTGCATTTTCCATTCAAAGATTCAAACTATCAAAACTTTATCACGAATAGAATTTATATCTATGACCGTTTACTATAACGAAATCGTGTGTTTCATTCATATAGAAGAGTACTACTAATTCAGTTGTGGGAGAAGGGGAGGGACAAAGAGAGAGAAAGAAAGAGAAAGAGGAGGGAAGGAGGAGAAAAAGGAAGAGAGAGGAAAATAATGATGTTATAAAGTGATAGAACTAAGAATAAAAGAAAAATCTTAAAAGAAATAAATCAAACTTGATAACAATAAAGTTCCTGGTTTCCTTTAAATTCTACTCGTTTTGTGATAATATAAATAGGCTACTGTGTATTTGCAGTGACAGTTAAAATTATTAAATAAACCAACGAGAACTGAATAAATTGATCTACAACACAACTTACAAAACAAAAAAGGTAATACACAAAGAATTAAAACAACTTTGAAATATTTGCTGATAACATGATTTTTTTCATTTTTTTCTCCATTCCCTCTCTCTCTCTCTTTCTGTCTGTATATCTATTTCTCGCTTTGTCTTTCTTTTTCTTTGTTTCTGTCTCATACACTTTCTCCGCGCCCTACTCTATCCAGTACTAAGTTATACTGATGTGCTTTAATAACCGAACAGCTAATTTATCCGACTCCTTCATTGTATATGATAAATTTTAAATACATAAAAGAGAGCGAGAGAAATATATATGGAAGCGAGTAGGGGAAAGCAGAAGGCAGGGAGAGAGATAATAACAAAACAACCATGATACTAATGATAATAATCATAAGGGCAGTGATGATATGAATAATAGCAATGAAAGGGTGTCAGTTTTATTTTCTGGTGTATTCATCCTTTACATATGTTTGATGATATCAATAATAACGATGATAATAATTTTCTCTCTCTCTCTCTCTCTCTCTCTCTCTCTCTCTCTCTCTCTCTCTCTCTCTCTCTCTCTATCTCTCTCTCTCTCTCTCTCTCTCTCTCTCTCTCTCTCTCTCTCTTTCTCTCTCTCTCCCTCGCCCCTCTCTCTTACATGTCGTGTTGATTCTCCTCCTTCTCTCACTCTTCTTCTGTTCACTCTTTCTCTTTCTCCGTTTGATCATAATCTCTTTTTTCTTTGCCTGATCTTCTGAGCACAATAATAATAATGATAGTTATGATAATGCCGATAATGATAATAACAATGATAATAGTAATAACAATAACAATAATAATGATGAGAATAATAATATAGCAATAGCAGCAACAACTGCAACAACAATGATGATATTAATAATAATAATGATAATAGTAGTACTAATGATACTGATAATAATAATGATAATGATTGTAATGATAATGATAATACTAATGATAATGATTGTAATGATAATGATAATGATAATAATGATAATAATGGTAATAGTAGTACTAATGATACTGATAATAATAATGATAATGATTGTAATAATAATGATAATACTAATTATAATGATAATACTAATTATAATGATTGTAATGATAATGATAATAATAATAATAGCAATAATAATACTAATGATGATGATGATAATGATAATAATAGTAATAATAAGGATAATAATAATAACAATAATAATAATGATATTAATAATAATAACAATAATAATAATGATAATAAAGATGAAGATAATAATACTAATAATTACAGTAATAATAATAATAATAACTATAGTAAAAATGATGATAATAATAATAATGATGATAATGATAATAATACTGATAATGCTGATAAAAATAACAATAATAATGATATCAAAAATAACAAAAATAATTATGATAATAACAATAACAATTATACTAGAAATGATAATGATAATAATGATGATAAAACAATAATAATGATAATAACAAAATTATAATAGAACGTGTCCATACAATTAGCATTCCTCACTGACAATCGCTATAGTGCTCTCTTAATAAATGAATAGATCAACAAACTAACAGAAATAAATGAACAGTGCAAGCATAGAAAACGAACTCCTTGAAACTCTAAAAAACGTTTTCAATCATACTTTGCAATAAAGTTTTGATACGTGACATTTCGTGCAACCTATCACGCATGTTGCGAGGACCGGCAGCTCTGAGAGAAAGTAATCTCTCAAAGAGAATCGTCAGTTTGAATCAGTATCCGTGTCACTTTGTGATTTCCTTTTGCACGACTCTCTAATGCTGGAAAAGGTATGAATGAGAATGAATATCTTCACAATCAATATTTGTTATATACATTATATTTGATATATGTATAGATATCTTCACATATAGATATATTCAAGATATATACTTAATCGGTTTCGAATATATTTTCGTCAAAACATGTATTCGAAA
>NC_091570.1:23574471-23581971 GCF_042767895.1 Penaeus vannamei
CTCTTGTCTATCTATGAAACATGTTTATGACAGGATGCATCAAGTCCTTAGTTGTTGCGGAAGGAACATGTTCTTCGAGACTCGAGGCTGTGCATGGTGGAGCCCTGACTTCGGTTGATAGTTTCTCTTCATGTCAGGCCGTCTGATCTTTATTCCCTTCATGATGTTGCAGTGATGTAACACAACACGCTCTCTTTGCTGAACCTCAAGTGAATGCAAATAATTAAAGAATGTTTTTTTATCGCGAGAGTATCCTGGGGTGTGCCAGGAGACTATGCATTTTTCGTGGCATTCATACAGGGAAAGAAATTGCATGCTTCTTTTTATACTCCATCATATCAACTTTTTGCGCGCGAAAATTCGCTGGTAACACAGCGAATTTTATAATTTTATAAAATTTATAAGGAATTTTGGCAATGTCTTATGTTACATACATTTCAGATTGTATTTTCAAACGCTACACAAAAAACAGGTTTCTTTTGCATTATTATATAGATTATCAATTATATTTTAAGATCTGGATAAATGAGCCGGCGGAAACCGGCAATCATCGCGTGACAGACTAATCGAGCAAAATGTCAGAAACAACCAGATGGCAACGTGCCTGAGTGACGCCCCTTAGCGCGCCACGCATTTGCAGCCTTCTCTGCTCGAGTCTTCGGAGCGCTCGCCCAGCACGCGTTTGCGGCCTTCTCTGTTCGAGTCTTCGGAGCGCTCGCCCAGCACGCGTTTGCGGCCTTCTCTGTTCGAGTCTTCGGAGCGCTCGCCCAGCACGCGTTTGCGGCCTTCTCTGTGCGAGTCTTCGGAGCGCTCGCCCAGCACGCGTTTGCGGCCTTCTCTGTTCGAGTCTTCGGAGCGCTCGCCCAGCACGCGTTTGCGGCCTTCTCTGTTCGAGTCTTCGGAGCGCTCGCCCAGCACGCGTTTGCGGCCTTCTCTGTTCGAGTCTTCGGAGCGCTCGCCCAGCACGCGTTTGCGGCCTTCTCTGTTCGAGTCTTCGGAGCGCTCGCCCAGCACGCGTTTGCGGCCTTCTCTGCTCGAGTCTTCGGAGCGCTCGCCCAGCACGCGTTTGCGGCCGGTGCGCAGCGAGGTCTTGCCACACATATCCTTACAATAACAATATAGCTTACAAGAACAATCAACAGGTGACCAGAAACACACACAAAAACACTGATATATATGTATGTATATATATATATATATATATATATATATATATATATATATATATATATATATGTATATATATAAACATATATATATATACATATATATATATATATATATATATATATATGTATATATATAAACATATATATATATATATATATATATGTGTGTGTGTGTGTGTGTGTGTGTGTGTGTGTGTTGTTTACATTCCGTACATTTTATTTTGTCATTTATATTCTTATCTGACAAAATATAATCGAAAAGAGGTTTAGATCCTCGTCTTCTAAACCGTGGATCCGAATCAGCAAGATCCCGAAGAGACTTTCCCGAGTATCCAGTCGCTGTAAGAAGAGACACGGGTGTACACTCCAGGAATCCCTTCAGTAGCACAGTCCCGTGGGCTGAAACTGGTCACGCCAAGCTGCCGGACGGAAGTTATTGGATTACACTTTGATTGTATTTGACAATGTATATTACTGTTTATCACCAGAGTTTATTGACGTTACTACACAAGCAGCTCTAACAGTGCAAAAGCGAAATGCCGTTTGCTCCACCGTATCTCACTGAGAACTAAACACAGCACCCAGTGCCTCACCAGCACCCAAACCCCGTCTTCTTTCGCCATCAAGGGACCCCCAGAGTCGCCCCTGCAAGCATCTTGTCCGGAATCGCCAGCGCAAATCTTGAGGAGAGAAAAAAACATGTCATAACTGATTTCTAAAGACTTTTATGATGTTGCATGTTTGATGTTGCAGCACTTAATACAATGTCCATCTGCGTAAACATAGGAGATACTTACATGTTTATCAGTAACGGGAAAGGTAGAGAATTCATAAATTTTCTTACAATCCTCATGGTCGGTCACAGTGACTGCCGCTTCCTGCAGTTCGTCCGGGAATGCCGAACCCGCTAAACAAACAAAGACAAAATGTCATAACTAATGCAATAGGCAATGAGCGCAGTGCCAATAGGTCATACTTGCTGTAGAGGAACCAAACCTATTGCCGACGATAATTCTGTGTTATAGTATACAAAGATCGAAACAGAACCACTGATAAATGTACAACTCGTGAATCCATAAAAAACAATGCATTGATACTGTTAATGTATCAGTTTTGATTTAACGATATGAAGAGCTTTAAATCTAATGCTACACATTAAAGACGCCGATACATGAAGAAAAAAATACACGAAAACGAGTACGCAATGTTCGGATTTGCACGTTTATTATTAATGTCTTCCCCTTAAATCAACCCATTGTAGAAGGCAAGCATATACGCAAGGAATCACGAAAAGAAAAAACAAAATGAAACAGCATTCCAGTGTTACCCGAAAACCTTGCATTCGGCCCTAAATAACTAAAAATTGCCTCTAAAATACCTCAGCTTAAGGAGTAACGCACTGGCCATAAACAGTATTTGATATGATCTTATACCTGATACACAAAAAAACGTTTAGTGATTTAATAATTTATTTCGTATGATATATGTTTCAATTACGTCAACAATGTTATGATATAGTGTATGTATTCAAAAGACGACCTACAAATTTACTTTTTTATCACGAAGAGTAAATAGTATACAAAGCTACTGAGAAAACAAAATGAAGCCCACAATCTCTCTAAACGAAAAAAACCTTGGCACAAATTCCTCACTCACGGTAGTCGAGCAAGCCCCATCCCAGTATGACTGCATCGCTGTTCCCGAAGGCCTTGGCTGGCGGCAGGCAGATGGGGCCCACGTTGCTGGTCCATTTGAGAGGCGATTTCAGCGTGATGACAGCTATGTCGTTGGCCTACGGAGATATTACTGCTATATTAATGTGTTTTATTTTCATTCATAATTCTGAATTACATCCAATCCTTTTTCTGATTCTATATCCATTAGCAATGGGGGAAACTTTTAATTTTGGGTTTGCATTTCATTCCGGATAACAATGGTTAGCACATTAATGTTACCAAGGCCTACAATTTGGAAAATGCGCAGAATTATGATGAACACCGTAAGCTTAAATGATATTGTTATATGTAAAGCTATCAGACATATCACAAAGTAATAATGTTATGTAGTCTTATTAGTCCCTAAAGTGAGAACGAGTCAGTATCATAATAAAGGGAAAGTAATTAATATGTTCTTGAACAGTTATCCTTATCACTCCGTATGTAGCTCACGATAATAATTTTGCTGACGATGACGGTTATACTGTTGTTATTGTTGTTTTTGCCGATTGATAACAAGTTATGACGATGAGGCTATCATCGATGGGCATGACAATGACTAGTTAAAAGTAGCGCCTTTTCCTCTGAGACATGCCATTGCTCATTCAAAATGCCATGCCCCGAAAATGTTGAATGTGATACCACCCACCGTCTCAACACATCCCTCGCCACCATCCCCCAGAGATACAGACAGACTCACCAAGGTATCTGAGTTGAACTTCGGGTGCATGGTGATTTTCTTAGCGCGAATGGTTTGTGTTTTGGTTTCGTCTTCTTCCTCTAGATTGTGCTCGCCCGCTACCGCTATTACCTCCGGGCTGAAGGGAATTTAGGGGGCATACTTTATTGACCATGAAATAGATAAAGATTGACAGATGAACAGATAGACATATATCCATATATAAACTCATAATCTTGACATCATCGACCGAATGTTATTGGAACTGTTCTACAAAGAAAGATATCGACCTGTTTTACTTCCAAACACCGTTCATCTTATAAGTGATGGTCTGTTCCATCTTAAACATTTTAAAAACCGTTCTTTAGCATCAGTTAACAATATACATCACAAATTAACCTAATTTGGTGCAGTTTTGGCGGAAATCGTCCTGGAAGTGATCTGGGCTGCTTGGACCAAAAGTGAATGCGGCAAAGCTTAATTTCATTTCAGTGGGTGATTGACTAATGCTGCTTTTGCCTCATGAGGAATAGACTAGAAATTTCTCAGATCTACATTATATTGTAGACGTCGACAAGAGATGCAGTAGAAGTCGAGATGCAGTACAGTTGATCTAGAGTGAAACCTTCACAGTCTGATACAGAAAATTCAGAGAAACTTGCAATGAGTGATGAAGCCAATGATGCAGGTCATTCGGCCAAACGCACAGAAATAGGGAAGGGGACAAATGCGTTAATAAATGAGTGGAGAGAGGGAAGAGAGAACTTGGTATAGAAAAACTACTTCAGTGTTTCTGACCCCTCCACTGCTGCAATAAGGATGCAGAGATTAGTTGGACCTAACTGTAATGCATGGATAAACAGCCTCGTGGAAAGAACCATGGTTTATCACTCTGATAAACCTTACACAAGCTGCTTCTTTCTTGGTGGAATACCTAAATTAGAGTGCAGATTCCAGAGATCTAAAATTAGGTGCTGAGAAGGTTTCTCATTCAGAGAATGCGAGAGCACACCCGCACCGCCACCCACCGACGTCACCACACCGGCATCCGTGAGGGCGTGACACAATCAACGCTGTGACATTGAGCGCGATCAATCTGATGTCTGAAGCTTACCTACTGTAGTCGACACAGTGGGCTGCCGTTATAATGTGAAGTGTCGTAATGATGGAACCACCGCAGAGGTAGGCCAAGAAGCCATCTATGATTGTCAGATGAACCATCCACGGGTATTCTCCGGGTTTTGTTGCCTGGCCGCCCACGATCTTTGACGCCCCAGCATTTTTCGAAGCCTTACCACACACTGAAAATTCCCACAGCATACGACTCTATACTCCTTTTCTTATGAAAAAAACATGTGCCTTGAATAATGAAGGGAAAATTAATTACTTTTTGTAGAAATTCTTTGGACACTGCTGGAGAAACCAATGGCAATAATGACTACAAATTTGTAAAGTATATTTTATATATATTATTCGGTACTTTACAATTTTCTACGTTCCCTGTGGAAATTTGTAGTTTACCAAAGGATCTTCAGGTGGTTTATTGAACACCTTCCGTTGGTATATATGCTACCATATATGGCATATATGTGGCATTAGATGAATCAATAATTTAATGCTGCTCTCCATATCTGGTTAGTATGCGTCTAGTTCGAGACACCCTGTGATATATTAGAGACTTCCTTTCTCTTGTATATTATCAATATCAATATTATTATTATTACCACCAATATTTGTTGATGAAAAACAAGTGAAAGAAGGCATTTGCACATTTTTCCTAAAATGCATTTTCTGTCACGAATACCATATATATTATACAGATTTTGTTATATAAAAAAGAAGGAACCTATACAATATACAATAAATATCAGTTAACATATCTCTGTACATTTATCATGATTCGCAGTCAAAACAGAAATCAACCAGCAGCTCTCCTACCATTTGTGCATCCCGGCGCCTGCGCTGCACTGCTCCCCCCGCCGCCGCCTGAAGCTGTGGGGAGAAGGGAGATTTGTTAGGATTTTATGCCGACATTTGAATTTGATTCATTTGACTTTTAATCTTGAATAAAAAAAGTGCCACATAGATTTGTCTTTTCTATGCCTCAAATTTACATGCATTGTATCTCCTTTCTCTTCCTCTTGATTTGGTTCCAGTCTACATTTAAACTTTTGTAATTTTCCTTTTCTCTTACTCCCCTTCTCTTCTCCAAACAGTTTCTGGGCTCACCTTTTACGCCTTTAACTGAACACACGATGTTTGGCTTAGTGCTGACGCCAGCAACTTTCGTGTACGCAAGATACACGAAGTCCATCCCTTTTCTCTTGCTCGGGCCTTTTCCATTGCAATACCTGACAAAAAAGGAGAAGGATGTTTAAACCCAAAATATGCACTCAATTTACTACATTCTATACACTGCAGTACCTATTGCAGGTTTTGCCTATCGTGGAACAGGTTAAACTATCCTAATCTAGTTTTTATGACATGAAGATCAGGGAGTAATGGGAACTATTAATCATAAGTAAATCTTAAACAAAACATGAAAGATTTTTAAGTCTTTCAACTCCCTTCAATGCTGACATACTTTCCTCTTGAAACAGAGTAAATAAGAAATGAGAGACAGGTCCGTGAAGGTCAAGAAAATGGGTTAAGCACACAGAAGAAAATGTGATACAAAAAATCAATTTTACGTCGGAGAGCAGAGGAAAAATGGACCAGGCCTTTCCTTCGACCAAACTGAAGCGAAAACAGAAGTAAGGGCGTTACTAGGATAGTTGCCTCAGGGAACAACATGAGCAATTGGGTCAGAAAGAGACTGTAGATTAGCTTGCAAAAAGGCATGGGCCAAACTGCATGCAGGAAGCTCGGCTAACACGGTCTTATGCCAAACCATGCTAAAGATATTAGACATCTTTAAAACTAAATTTCCCCAGAGACCCTAGGAAAAGTTGACCCCTAGTAATTTCAGCAAGGAACCTCTCTTTGTGAAAATCACTAAAGAATAAACTTTAATAAAGACGGGTCTTTTTAACGCCTTCACCATGCTGGTGTTCGCCTGAAGCTACGCCAGGCGAACACCTGAGTCGTTCGCCAGGGCGGGCGATCGCCAGGCGCTAACATCTTGCATTCCTGCTAAATCTAGCACAAATCTGCAGTGCACAGCGTCACCATGGCAATCATCACCGAAGTTTGTCGGTCCTCTCCTATATCCATTATAGATTTTTTTAAAAGGCCTTCGGGACCTTATAAAGGATTATATAGAGGCCGTGTTAATTCCTAACCTAAGTCTACCTTACCTTACCTTAACATAACCTAAACTTAATTATTAACCTCGAGAGAAGACGAAAATTTGTCTCCATAACAGTCTCACTTTATACTATAACAAAGGAGTTTAAAAATTTTATACTATAACAAAGTTAACTCTATACTTTATGCTATACTGTACTTTAACCTATAATAAAGTTAACTTTATCGCTCGTAATTTTAAAACCTTTCGCCAGTGCTGGCAAAAGGATTCGCCGGGCGATCGGGAATTTCGTACCATTAAAAGCCTGACAAGTGTTCGCCCGGCGAACTTCCGCCAAGGCTGGCGAAAGATCGTATTGGAACAGCCTGACGAAGCAAAGTCGCGAGAGCCCTCCCTTTCCCATTTGAATACCATTTTCTTGCTTTCAAATTATAAATTAGTAACATATTTGTGTATGATATGAAGTAGGAATCACATTGTACTTCTAGAAAATCTTAAAATCATAATTTATTATGCAATAACGTATATACGTAGTTTTTTCAAGACCATCAATGTTCCAGTTGAGAACTCAAGACATCCCCCACCCCCGAGATGACTTATTTAGATTTAGGTTGTTGTTACTTTGGTTGTAGGGATAATTTTCTTTTCACAGATGTTACCCAAAGTGTTTTGATGTTGGCATGTTTACTC
>NC_091570.1:23589471-23599000 GCF_042767895.1 Penaeus vannamei
TTCACTCAGTGAATCTGTAGCGAATATATTGCCAAAACCTTCCTATACAATTGCAGTACATCAGGTAAAGAAGAAAAAAGATTGCTTTCTTCGTGTATGTTACGTCTATCAAAATTATTGCTTATTTTTACAACACTCCCCTTTTACATTTTACTTTTTATTTTGTGTGTGTGTGTGTGTGTGTTTCATGTCTTTTACTAATTTGATATCCATCATCAGGTTTATTGAAAATCATCTACCATTACTATTTTTATCAGTGTCCGACTTATTCTCATACTTGCTATTATCAATGAACAAATTCCATTGTCCTCATTTATGCTAGAGTCGACAGACTGGCCAAGACACCGGGTCTAGTCTCCAGCACTGCCCTTGGCACCTGGAGGGATGCGCTTCCCTCGGGTGTCACTTCTGCTTCCATGCTAAAGCCTCGAGCCAGCCAGGACCCATCTCATCCCCCTGTATTGAAGCCATCTTTTGTAGGTACAAAAGTTCAATGCGTTTGGAGAATGACAATCAGTTTTATCTTTTCGTTATCGCAAATGTATGCATGTACATACATGTATATATATGTGCAATATACATATACACATGTGTGTGTGTGTCGTTGCTTTGCATTCTCTCTTCCTATTGACAATTTATTCCGCTGCCACATTCCATCTGAACCCCGCGTGAGAGGCTAAATTACTTTCTATACAATTCTTCAATGCGAATTCAAACAAAAATAATAATACAATATTCTTATCTTACATATTCTTTCTTTCTTGCTTCTAGCAGTTTGTTCATCAGTCTCTTCCATTTATCATTATTCTTTTTGTTTTACTTTCATCATTATCGTTATTATTGTTAATATCATTTTCATTTTCATTACTACTATTATTATTATCAATATCATTATGAGCATCATTATTACTACAATTTCATTATTCGAAACTCACGCCTAGTCTTTCATTAGCACCCCCCCCCCCCATCTGCACCTCCCCCAATGACTTCATCTCTTCACGGAATGCAGCATCGGCCGCCCCTCCATTCACTGCTGCTAGAAACTGATGGGAGACCTGAGCATAGGGCACGTGATCAGCATCATATGGGTCTCATCTTCAGTATCTTTTTACCTTTTTTTCTAGTACTTCATTTAAATGTTTAAAAAATCATTTCTCTGTTATTCATATTTTACGTTGATACGTTTTCAAAAAACAGTTTTGAATCCTAAATGAGTTGTAATGTAACTGATAATGCTTATCTAACCTGCTTATTCTCACAATATGCACATCGCGCAGAAGATGCAAAGTGTCCAAAACAACTAACCTGGTTTTAGACACTTTTTTACAAATCTGCTTGCGTAGTTTTGTTTTACCCTGCAAGCTAGTTTTAGTCACTTTTTAGTATATGGCCGCTTGTGTGGTTCCGTTTTACATTCAACCGGCTTTATCTAACCACAGCACCAAACGACCAGTTGGTCGGAAGTATTAACTTCACCCCATTTTCTTGGGTATTTATTGTGCGGGATTCCGCATAAGATGTTTAGGTGATGCAGAACTATTTAAAGAGTAAGCTCCCGTAGAAAGTTTTGTCGTAGGAACGTAGCACAACGTTTTACGAAACTCTAAAGGTTTTGTGTTGTCCAGCGTTGCCACACAACCGCCAGGAGAATGATGAGCGGTAGTCACAGCCTGACAGGTCTGACTATCGCTCACCTATACTAATCCTCGTAGATGACAGTGTTTATTTAAACATACTCTCCCTCCTATCTAGATAAGAATCATCTGTGGATCGCTCGGCAGCCAGGCTTATATGCATGTTTAACCTTATATGAAAACACACACACACACACACACACACACACACACACACACACACAATACAGTGCATTACTGAAAACAGGCATGCAACCCAAAATGCATGCAATTAAATAAAAGAAATAATAAATGCAATGCAGTCTAGTTCATGCGATTTCACAACCAACCGTCGAATATGAACGCTTTCAACTTTAAAACATTTTAGTAATTTGTTTGTTTGCTTTATTCTAGAATCAGAGGGCATTAAGGTGACGCGTAGGTATGCTGAATTGAGTTACTTAGGCAACTTTTTTGTGGTTTTTGTCTGTGCTTGCAGTATGTTTGCTTGTTTATTCATGTCCGTGTGTATTTGTGTCTGTGTGAGTGTGTGTGCGTTCATGCGTGTGTGCGTACGTGTGTGTGTGTGTGTGTGTGTGTGTGTGTGTGTGTGTGTGTGTGTGTGTGTGTGTGTGTGTGTGTGTGCGTGTGTGTGCGTGTGTGTGTGTGTGTGTGTGTGTGTGTGTGTGTGTGTGTGTGTGTGTGTGTGTGTGTGTGTGTGTGTGTGTGTGTGTGTGTGTGTGTGTTCATGCGTGCGTGTCTGTGCGTGTGTATTGCATAACGGAAACCCTCAAATAATTTGCTGAACTCGATGTAGTTTTCCGTGAAGTATAAAAAATTAGTAAACAATTAGGACAAACTATTTTAGATGTTAAAGGTTCTAGCGTACTGTAGGTAAGTATGGTAGGGAAGAGAGTAAAAAAGGAAGAGCAAATAGGGTACGAAGGCCGTTCAGGACTGACGTAAAGTCGGCCTTTCATCCTTTCAGTACGACTCTCACGCTTTAGGATGTGAACAGAAGGGGATGAAAAGACTATGCAAAATTAGTTGAGTCGAGGGTCGAGGTTCATGGCAGTTGGATCCCCTCCATTGGGCCTCAGTCTCCGTCCCCTAACCCCCACCCCCACGGCAACAACGAGCACGGGATGGGGACGGCAGTTATTCACCATCACGGAAAATATTTTCGATAATATTCATGCAGCAACAGACGATTTTGAAGTCGAATTTAAATTAGAAAGAAAAAATCTCAATATACACATTAAATGTTGGTATAATGATTAATAGTTAAACAAATAAATGTGCTAGACATCAAGGTCATATAGCACTAGTGTTGGTATAGAAAATATCTTTTAACTTGAAGGCCGACATCTCATGGAAATACATTCTACCAATATTATCTTTCCTATTCGAAATACATGTTGTGTATCTATTGGTTTTTTTTTTTTTCTTTCTTTCACCTTGGCATGTTCCTGAAAGCAGCTGTTCTTGTTGACCTCCACTCACAATCCAGCAGGTGTTTATCTAGAGCAGTGCTTCTCATGTATGACACGATCACCCGAAAAGTGTGCAACATAAGGCGTATTTATTCCATCGGGGGAAAGTTGATCAACGTTATTCTAAACCTTCAGTTTCTCATTAATTTGAGTTTATTAGATTATCTTTGTGTATCTAATAATTGTTTGTAAATTTTCAAAGAATTGCATGAAATGTTGCGGACGTAGAATAAATTTGCATTATTAGTGAAGTAAAGAGTTGGTCTATCGCCGAGGATATAAGTCGGAGCAAAACAATAACAATAAAAACAACGGAGCGTAACGTCAAGATATTTTTTTTATCTCTGTTTCGGTGGAAACTCATGATTATCAAGCCTCTATCAATGCGCTAGTGTTTTGGTTCCATTTTCCCGCCCTTCTAAGGTCTAATGAGTGTGGGACGAGCAATGAGAAGGAAAGGTTTGTCATCTTTACTGCCTGTCCCTTCTCCCTGTTCAGACGAGCGACTTTTAGTGGCGCGACTGCTAGAAGCGCGACTGCCAAGAAAATGGAAGTGAATAGGACCGAACTCACGCAGTGGCTTGAGGCCGGCCTGTGGCGCGAATCGAGATCTCCCTCACAGTCGCCCGACTGCTCAGTCATTTGAGGTACATGTGTTACTATGCGACCGCACACACACACGGCGACAGCCACTGCGTGTTCATGGTGATAGCGCGCTTCATTGGATGGAGTAGGTGGGATTAGACCAATGAGAAAGCATCACGTGGAGCGGAGGCAGACAGACAGGCGACAGTAGCTTCCGCTTCCTCCAGCCAGGAGTGGGTGAAGGAGTTACTAATAAGGCGTACCGTATTCGTAGGCCTGTTGTTGGTACCGGATGTTTGTTCTAAATATACACCACGTCGCCCGCCACGTGGTGGGTCAAACGAGGGCAGAAGCAGACCCGACCTGAAGGCGACCCAACTGGACTCATCCTCACTCTCTGACGGTCGCCCGCCCTAGTAGGGTGTGGGGCCCGATCACACCTTCAGCGACCTTCTCTGTGACCGCTTCTGACCTGAGTTGCCCTCCCGGCCCATTGGCCGGGAATTCCACACTGTCGTTCTTCGTGTATCGTTATTCTTGTGTATGAGTTGTAACTCTTAGCAATAAAGAGAACAGCCACACCGGGTATCACTGACACCACCTTGTACTTCAACACTCTAAAACAAGAGGTATTAGTAACTCTTATAGTGGGTGAGAGACGAGTTGGGCCACTGTAAGCGCCGTGTGTGAACATTCACTCAGTAACCGCGCTTCTTGCAGTCGGGCCACTAAAAAAAATATCCCTCTTCAGTCGCTGATCATACACAGCTGATAATGGGTGTAGAAGAGGTGGTACGTGCATAAGGGTTTTATATCGTCGTTTGCATACAAATATATACATATATGTGTGTGTGTGTGCGTGTTTACATATATATATATATATATATATATATATATATATATATATATATATATATATATATATATATATATATATATACGTATATATATACATATATATATACATATATATATATATATATATATATATATATATATATATATATATATATATATATATATTTATATATATACATATATACATTATATATATGTATATATATATATATATTATATATATAATATATATATATATATATATATATATATATATATATATATATATATATATATATATATATACAATATATGTATATATATACAATATATATATATATAATATATAAAGTATATATAAAATATATTTTATATATATATACAATATATACATATATATATAATATATACATATATATATATATATATATATGCATATATATATATATATATATATATATATATATATATATATATATATATATATATGCATTCATAGGACGCAGTGCGTCCTATGAATGGAGAGGCTGGGAGGAGGGGAAAAGCCCCTCCCACCCAGCAAGTGAGGCAGACTGTGGGCCCTGCTGGGAGGGCGACTGCTGGAGTGCAGGCTGGGAACGGGAACTACCCGTCTCGCCTGCGCTCTGGTGGCCGCCAGCCCAGAGTGAAGCTTGTGGGGGAAAGTCCTCGGGAACCCCACAGGTGGATGATGGGGCACGCAGCCCGCCACCCCCTTTTATATGGGGCAGCGTCGGTGGGGGTGGCAGAGGTGGCCTCCACCCGGAGCGACTGCCAGAGGCTGAACCTCAGGCGGGAAGTTAGGGTGGGGGCTTGGAACGTCCGTTCTTTGCATCAGGATGATCGGTTGCCTCTACTGTGGAGGGAACTGGGGAGGCTGAGAGTTGAGGTGGCTGCTCTCTCGGAGGTGAGGAGGCCTGGCAGCGGCATGACCTGTGTAGGTGGCTACACCTATTACTGGTCGGGCCGCAGCGATGGCCACCATCTCCAGGGAGTAGCCATTGCCATCTCCAGCAGACTCCAGCCCTCGGTAGTAGAGGTTACTCCTGTTGATAAGCGTATAATGGTATTGAGATTGAAGCTATCTTTTGGCTTCATGTCTCTTATTGCTGTGTACGCTCCTACCGATGTTTGTAAACTTGACGTGAAAGAGATGTTCTACGCCAAACTTACATCTGTGGTAGACAGATGTCCCCGACGAGATATCCGCATTGTTCTGGGCGACTTCAATGCGGTATCTGGCTGTGATCGAGCTGGCTATGAGATGTCTGTCGGTCCCCATGGTTCAGGAGCTGATGCCGGTAGCGAGAATAGCCTCCTTTTCCGGGACTTTGCTAGGTCCCAGAAATTGAGGATATCTGGCTCCTGGTACCAGCGCCCAGACCCACATCGCTGGACATGGTACAGTGATGCAGGTAACGCAACCAAGGAGATCAACCACATACTTGTTAGCACTCGTTGGAGGATCCTTCAGAATTGCAGGATGTACAGGAGTGCTGAGTTCTGTGGTACTGACCATAGATTGGTTGTGGCTACCCTCCGGGTCCACTTCAAAACCCCCCAGCGGTCAAATGATCACTCTAGGGTGTTTCATTTGGACAGGCTGAGGGAGGGGGAGTGTGCCCGCAGGTTTGCTGAGGCAATCTCTGATCGTTTCGCAATGCTTGGCAGTCTGACAGACCCTGTTTTTCTGTGGGATACTTTTAAGCGTGAAACGCTTGATGCAGCTCAAGATACGATTAGTGTACGCCCGAGAGCAGAACAGAATTCCATCTCGCAGGAGACACTGGAAGCCACAGATGCATGTCGTGCGGCTCGTCTGACAGGGGATCGGGAATTGCACCGTTCTCATGTGCGCAGAACTCGGTCCCTGTTAAGAAGGGACAAGGAACAGTTTATTAGGAGTCTTGCAGAGGAGGTAGAAGGCCATTTCTTAGTAAATGACCTTCGTCCTGCATACCAAGCCCTGAGAAAGCTGAACTCCAAGCCCTCTTCACAGGTGACAGCAGTTCGCTCAGTAAGTGGTCAGATCGTTTCAGATCCTGTTGCGGTGCGGGAACGTTGGGCTGAGTATTTTGAGCAGCTGTACCAGGTTGACCCACCAACAGTTAACTTGGATGCGGGTAGTGTCGAGACCTGTTGAGAGGTGTGGTCAGCCCTCTCTGGAAGGGGAAAGGGGACCGTTGGGACTGCAGCAATCACCGAGGCATCACACTGATCAGTATACCAGGCAAGGTTCTCGCCCACATCCTTCTGAGACGTATCAGAGACCATCTACTGAGGCACCAGAGACTGGAGCAATCCGGATTCACTCCTGGTAAGTCCACAATAGACCCTATCCTCGCGCTTCGAGTCATTGTAGAGCGCCGTCGTGAGTTCGGGCATGGGCTGCTTGCAGCCTACATCGACCTCAAGAAGGCGTTCGATACGGTACATCGGGAGTCACTCTGGGAGATCCTGAGGCTGAGAGGAATACCAACAAGGATTATTGGAATAATAGTAAGCCTGTATACTGGTACTGAAAGTGCTGTAAAGTGTGGTGGGGGCCTGTCGAGCTTCTTTCCTGTTAGTTCAGGAGTGAGGCAAGGCTGTGTCCTTGCACCAACTCTTTTCAACACTTGCATGGACTGGATACTGGGCAGAGCTACTGTTCAAAGTCATTGTGGGGCAACGCTGGGCAATATCAAGGTTACAGACCTTGACTTTGCTGATGACGTTGCCATTCTATCTGAGTCTTTGGAAACCCTAGTGGCGGCTCTCGATGCATTTAGCAATGAAGCGAAGCCCTTGGGTCTAGAGGTCTCCTGGACCAAGACCAAGGTCCAGGAATTTGGGGACTTGTTAGGAGAACCTGTTCAGTCGGTACGTGCTTGCGGCGAGGACATTGAAGTCACAGATAGCTTTACATACCTTGGTAGTGTAGTTCATAACTCTGGGCTGTCAGACCATGAAGTCAGCAGACGGATTGGCCTGGCAGTAGGGGTCATGAACTCTCTCAACAAGAGTATTTGGAGATGTCGGTACCTGTGCAGAAGGACCAAGCTACGGGTTTTCAAGGCCCTGATAATGCCAGTTTTGCTATACGGAAGCGAAACCTGGACATTGTCCTGTGCCTTGGAGGCTCGTCTTGAAGCCTTTTGTAATAGGTCCTTGCGCCAGATCATGGGGTACTGTTGGCGGGACCATGTGTCCAACCAACGGTTGCACCATGAGACTGGCACAAGACCTGTTATCTGCACAATCCGCGATCGCCAACTCAGGCTATACGGCCACCTGGCTCGCTTTCCTCAGGATGATCCTGCCCATCAGGTCGTCTCTGTTCGAGACAACCCTGGGTGGAGGAGGCCTGTGGGACGACCGAGGAAGTCATGGCTTGGGCAGATCGACCAAACCTGCCGTGAAGAACTAGAGATGGGCCGAGTCCCTGCCTGGCGTCTAGCCATGAGGGATCCTCGTAGGTGGAAGCAAAGGGTGGATGCGGCTATGCGCCCCCGTCGGCGTCAGCCCCCTTGATGATGATGATATATATATATACAACTATTATGCACACACACATACATTTGTATACATACATATATGTTGTGGTTGTCGCCGTGAGGGATATCGCGAGTCGCGCCACAGGCCAGCCACAAGCCACTACTGTGTGCACTCCTGTTCACTTCCACTGGCCTGGCACTCGCGCTTCTAGCAGTCGGAGAACTAAAAACGCTTGTCTGAACAGGGTCTTACCCGCACTCTCCTTCCTGTCTTCTTCCTTCTACCAAGCCCACTAAAGCATGACGTCTGATTAGTCCTTCGCTTTCTCTTAGAGGGCCTGATCGAGAGTTCTTTTACGCCGACTGTCGCCAGATTGCAAAGATTGGGAACTCGCTGACTTTCAGCCTGCTTTCTGGGAAATGCATTAAGGTGGCAGTGCTGAGACAAATATTCACTACTACATGTTGAGGAATTGGTCAGCAAAAAAAAAAAAAAAAAAAAAAAAAACATCAGAATAAGCTCACTGTCTTTCGAATATCATAACGAGATTCTGCCATGAGTACGTGCGTACACACACACACAGTAGAAGTGGTCCAGGAGATTTTGGGAACATTAGAAAACAGGGCCGATTGTTTTCGTTGACCACGAGCTACATGGAAAACAAGGTTTAGGAAAGGGGTCCACGTAGGTAGGACCGAAGGGCAGTCTATCACAACGTACGTCAGTGGAACCAAGGTCATAGTTGCGAGTCTTGTTTGCACCTGGCGTGACTATAGTCGGTAGCCTTGAATGCCGCCGTTTTCTATTTTTATGCACAGGTGTACAGGGGAACGGAAGCCAAATGTATACGCGCGATTAAAGGGCTTCTCCATAAAGCTAAGGCCACAATCAACCAACATATGTGAACTAGTTATATTTACTTCACAATCCACCAGAATATTGTCACTTTAAGTAAGAGTTTCGTTAAGAATGCCAAAAGTCATATCCTTTATGAAGTCCTTCCCTTGTCTTTTCTAGCTAAAGTCGGGTAATACTTGAAACTGGTCGCTGTCTTGTGATAATGGAGTGTAAGCAAAACATTAAAATGAAATGTTTTAATTTAAAAATCTCTCTTTACATTTCTTGTAGAATAAGCATGTTCTAAGGCAGTTACAATGAATGATAAAACATTAAGAAATCTCAGACATGCATAGTTGTACTTTAGAGATATTGTCAATGAAAATACATAACCGCAATAAAACTGCTCTGATCTTTCTCGAACTGCTCAAAATGATATTTTTGTTATATTGCACAGAGGGATCACGAAATCCTTTAACAATTATTGTTTAAATAATTACTGACGATTTAAATAAGCTATTAAATATTAATGGAAAACAGAAATGCCATTTCTAAAGGCTGATGTGTGTTTCAATAATAAATCTTCCTCGTTCTCTTTGCTTCTGGGTTCTCACCCAACTAGCCTACTTGAATGCTGTTTCCGGGTGGATCTTATTTGCATATGACTAT
>NC_091570.1:23599500-23607000 GCF_042767895.1 Penaeus vannamei
TTTCTTTATTTTTATGAATAATGCCTAATTCTGCTCATCTTTTTTGTCTACTGTGTCGTCCTCTGTCATGGAACTCTAACGACAAACAAATGAAGTGCAAAATGCAAGCAACGAAAAGCACAAATATTTAACTTTACATTCTACCGACGTTTCGTGGCGTCAATGAATAGGAGGACTCACAGCGGTTACACAGCCAAAGCCTGGCCATGATTGAAAAATTAGTTCTGACAAGTATTTTCAACGATGAATATTTAAAGCGACAACAGCACAAGGCATGCAGGGATATTATTGAATTACATTAATAGGACAATCATAACATGATTTCTTGCATTCACACACGCACACTATTCAAAACTATTGAATCTTGGAGTAATAATAAACCCATTTCTTCTGAAATCCTAAGCCACTCCTACTGGCAACTTACGTGTTTATCCGTGACAGAGAAGACCGAGGAGCTGTAAGCCTCCTCACACATTTCTTGGTCAGTGATAGTGACAGCTACCTCGTTTAGCTTCGTGGGGTGCGGCCCGGCTGGGATAAAGGGAATAAAATTAGATGAAAAAAAAAATAAGACAGAAAAATCCTTTGCGAAAAAGGTGTAGAAAGATTCATTATCATGATTACTGGTACTAGGACTAGTACTATCATCTTTATCATTATAATAATGGTGATAATAACGATATTGATAATGTCATAATGTTATGGATAATAATGAGAAATAATACTAGTAATAGTAAAACTGAAAATAAGAATAACAAAAAACACGTCTAATTAACATTAACAATAACAATAATAGTAACAATAATAATTAATAATAATAAGAAGAACAATAATAAAAATAATAGCCAAACAATAATAATGATAACAATAATTGTAATAATTATTATAATAATAATAATAATAACAATAAGAAGAACAAAGGCAACAATAATAACAATAATGATAATAATGACAATAATAATAATAATATTAATAATAATATTGATAATAATAATAATAATAATAATAATAATAATAATAATAATAATAATAATAATAATAATAATAATAATAACAACAATTATAATAATCATATTGATATAATTATCATCATGAACACACCAAGAAAAACAACAACAAAATTCTGACATTTTCACTAGATAGACCTGTTGGTCGTACCTCAGACAATTTGCCTAATCCAGGAATCCCAAAAAGGAGAGCTTGGCTAGTCAATCTGACTAATCCAGTAATCCCAAAAAGAAAAGAGAGTTTGACTACCTAATCAGACAAGCCTACCGGAAACCTTACATAGCGAAGACAAGTAAAAACACGACTGTCTATCGAAACACCCGTTGCGAAAACACTAATGGGCATTCAAACGAGCCAATAAGAAGCCTTATAGATCACAAAACGACTAAACGATCACGTGGGCCGACCTCAAACCTCAAACTCTGAAAACAAAACGGACAAGCGAATCGGAAGCCAAGCATGTAAACACGAATTTGCGATTGGACAAACCGGTCGCAAAACCCAACTAAATCAGAAAAAGAAAACGCAATGATGATGATTTAGAACTAAACTGGGTTTTGCTTCATTACAGTACCTACAGGTCTATTTACCTCTCTCTCTCTCTCTCTCTCTCTCTCTCTCTCTCTCTCTCTCTCTCTCTCTCTCTCTCTCTCTCTCTCTCTCTCTCTCTCTCTCTCTCTCTTACCTCACATATTAATAAATTGGAATCTCTCCCTGCAGTGTTTTTGTTCTATAGCTGTTGGCACCATTGCACCATTCATAACTAGAAATAATTAAATCATCAATCTTTGATCGGGGACCCTGTCACAAAATACAAACCAGACAAACCCATTAACCTATCAAACAACACAGCTAAACCAATCACAGAACAGAAAGGAACAGACAAACCTAATCAAAAACCACAATCAATGTAGATAACCCAATCAACCTCTCACTTGACACAATTAAATCCACTGGAATCCACAACTGAGTCAGACAAACCAATAACCCGACCACAAAAAAGATCGCGGTCCAGCAAACAGGCCAATCCACCCCACTGCTGCCCCAATCACCTCTCAAACAGGCCCTCAAAGCGAAGTCCTCACCCGCCCCCAGCGAGCCCCAGCCCGTGACGACCGCCACTCGGCCCTCGAAGCCAGCGTCGGGAGGGAGGCAGACGGGCCCCACGCCGGCCGTCCACCTCAGAGGCGCCTCGAGGGTTAGCAGAGCGATGTCGTTCGCCTGCGGATACGGGTGCAGTTTTGTAGTAGAGGGAGGGTGTGTTCCCTAGAGTTATTTTATTTTTGGTCACTGCTCTTATTCGTGTCTTTATTGTCGCTGCTGTCGTTGTCGTTGTCATCACTTTAAACTTTAAACGTTCTTATAGGACAACAAATAACAAAACAAAATAAAAAAAATTTTATGGCTGAAAAATAAAAACCTGGTTATCATAATTACACACACATTTACTGTCTCCCCAAGGCACTACCTCTAAGCTTCTTTCAAGATAATTATCAAGGTCGTTTTAAATCTTGTTCGTGACCATTTTCAAAACACGCTACCTCACATTATACACGTATCATGAGCTCCCGATTTTTAATGCTAACGCAGTCTAGTCTAACAAGGCCGCAGAGATTGTACCATTTGGTTATTCGCCCTAAGTTGTGACACTTGTTGCAAGAACAAGCTTATACAAGGACTTCAACTAACTGATTCAAGACTTACGGAAGTCATGGGACTGAACATCGGGTGTTGAAGAACTTGCTTGGCCTTGATGACCTGGGTTGTGTTCTCCTGATACGAGGACAGGTCATGCAAGCCCGCTTTCACCGTAATCTCCAAACTGTTGGGTTTGGGAGAAGCATTAGTCTCCGCTGGATGAGAAAGAAGTCAGTCTGTCTTTATCTGTCTGGCTGTCTTTGTCAGTCAGTCAAGGCTATTCAAAATGACCGATTGCCTGACAAAAGCATATTTCATTGACAAGTAGCTCTCGCCGCCAACTCCGACAACTCCTCAGTTGAGAAAATGACGTCAGTGAGGAAAAGGAGAATCTACGAAGCCTCGCACAACAAAGAGCAGTGATGTCAGGGCAACTACTTGGCATCATTTGAAAGTTCGCATGTGGAAACAGTGCCTGAGTCGAGTGGGGCCTTGACGTAGAGCGCTGCCGAAACATATCACTGGTTGTTTCTGATAAAAACTAAAACCACTACCACACGAGGCGTCTAGTGCGGCAGATCATCGAAAGGACCTAAGATGCTGCACCTGAGCATGCATACTCATTGCCATGCATACAAAAGATAAAAGATTCCCCACAAATCGTCGATATCATTATCATCATCATCATCAGTATTCTTACAATTCGTTGTCGACGCAATGACTCGCTGTGACGACGTGCGTGGTGGTGACGATGGCTCCCCCGCACGCCATGCCGACGCCGCCAAGAGAGATCTCCACCCTGGCCATCCACGGATACTCGCCCACGCCCGCCTCCTCCCCGCCCACGATCCTGGAGGCTCCTGCGCCCGCTGGAGCCTGGCCACACACTGGGGAATAGGTGATGACGATGATTATGAAGCTCATTATCAAACATTTCTAAGCTACGCACCGTTAGCAATATCGTCCTTACTATTTCACCATCACTATTATCATAAAAATTATTATTAAATCATTATAATCAACAAAATCATCACTGTTAGTATGATTACTCTTTTGCCAAATATCATAAACGATCATTACAAACATTACCATCACCATTAATAATAATTAAAACTATCAATAATCAATAATAATATCATCACTATCACTACTACTTATTAACATCAATTTCACCATCGTTACCACTGATATTATAATAATAATTTTCAAAGTCAGTAGTGACAAAGCCAAGTAAAAGACTGGCAATAACTGCAATAATAACCATAAAGACAATATTGATGGTAACAGTAATTATCTTTTAGACAACACGTGGCATAGCTCGGTGAGTGCTGGCTGGGTTCGCGACAGGCAAGTCCCTCCTAGTCAGCTGAGAATGACAGACATGAACTGGGGTCAAACTCAGGACTTCAGGGAAGGAGCCATTTAACCGCATCATCCAAATGTTTGCTATGCGAGTTCCTCTACATAAATGTCCTCTACGGCGCCTTGGATATGGGACCACCTTTGCGTGTTTTTGTATCCCATTTTCCTCACCATTGCCACACCCTTGTGCTTGGACGCCAGGGCTGGCTCCATGTCCATCGTCGACGCCGCTGCCCGCACCGCCAGCTGTTAGGGGTTAGCGGGCGTTAGGTGGGTAGGGTCAACAGACCTTCATCGCGAGTGGAGAAAACCCTGTGGAGGTGGGATTTAACGTCTATTCCAAATTGTTTCCTCTTTTTAAAGTTTCCAATTTCTCAAGCTCGGCACTCACGTTCCACCCCCTCGATGGAGCACCACAGCCTCGGCCTTCTCCTCCTCCGCCTGAGCCTCTCGTACAAGAGGTACAAGGCTCGTCTCCCCGTCATCTTCCCGGGGCCTTTGTTTCCACAGAACCTGGGAGGGGGATGTGCATTTAATCATATTGGAATATACTACTTATAATTATGCTGTTCCTTTATATACAGAATGTCTTTATACTCATCATCTCTCTCAGTAGAGAGGCCTTTGTTTACATCGCGAGTGGAAGATCACGGCAGATGTTCTGTGCACTTTATCTAAGATTAAAACATCCTGGACACAAGATAAGTCTTTCTAATGAACCTATGTAATATATGAACATACAGGGGAGGGGAGAGGAGAGGAGGGAGATATGGGAGGGGAGGGAGGAAGAGGAGAGGGTGAGGAGGGAGGTAAGAAAGAGAAGGAGGAGGGGAGGGAGGGAGGAAGGAGAGAGGAAGGGAAAGAGCTCAGCAAAGACAAACGAGTGTGGTGCGATGTCTTGGTTATACGAAATGTTTACGGTCTAGCGTTCGGAATTTTCTTGGAATGAGATCAACAATAATATTCCCAATCGTGAG
Organism: Penaeus vannamei; assembly: GCF_042767895.1. Taxonomy (NCBI): domain Eukaryota; kingdom Metazoa; phylum Arthropoda; class Malacostraca; order Decapoda; family Penaeidae; genus Penaeus; species Penaeus vannamei. The sequence goes on from NC_091570.1 coordinate 23,604,486, forward strand.
GGTAAATTATAAATAATATGATTAAAATATTTCTAAACTCACATGTAAATGAACATCATTTAGACACCTTACATAGCATCGCGTGAACTACACAAGAGCAAAGCAGTTACGCAGTCAGCACAAACAGCAGCGACTGACAAGAGAATAATAAAGACTCACTGTTTCTCAGATGTTTGGTCTTGAACGAAAAAATACTCTTTCCTGCAGGCAGACAGGGCGAAAGTCTTGCAGTTCATCTCGAGGTCGGTGCGCCCATCTCCCTGCGTGTGGGGAAGGTACAACGTAAAAGAAAGAACAGACTACACTGTATTTATAAACACACACACACACACACACACACACACACACACATATATATATATATATATATATATATATATATATATATATATATATATATATATATATATATATATGCATACAAATATTATTCCAAAGTCTAAATTATTGAAATACGTACATTTCTAACGCACACATCTTAACATGTATATGGATACGTAAATAACAAACGCACAACCAACACACAGACACATTGACACAAACAACCATGCAAGCGAGCACGCCACGCCCCCTCAAAGGACTTTATTTTTTATTAATATTTTGAGGGATCGCCAGCTTTACCTTCACTCAACTCAAGAACAGCTGCTGATATTGCATTCGGTTTGTGATCAGAAACTGTAGTCTCATGCTTCATGCACATACAACAGCTCCCTCCCCCTGCCCAATGCTGCCAGTAGTGTGTATCCTCGTGTGTTTGTGTGCATGTTTGTGCTTGTGAGCGTGTGCGTGTGTGCGTACATCCACCACCCAGCTTAAACCATAGCGCAGAATACCAACGGTAGAATCGTGTACATTGATAGTTTAAAACTATTTTCTAATAAGAGAATATTGTGTGATTAACAAAAATAAAACCAATACCGTATTTGAACACAAAATGAATCACCCGCAACAGGAATAACATGATAAATCATCCCATCTCTAACTACTAATCCTCATCAGATAACGTAAAAAATAACAATGAGAAATCGAAGTGTATGATGGACTCACATCAGGTCTATACAAGTACTTATGAGGACTTATATGTACTTCTATAGAGCTTGGACTCACATGCACGAAGATGGCACAGACTTTCATGTTGGCTCGGACGCGGAAAATCCTCTTTTCTCCAGTCTTCATGTAGTACGTTTCTCCGCACGTCACTGCTTGGTTGGGAATAGTGCCTTTAGTGATTATTTTGACCTGATATTAGTCCTCTAGTTATTATTCTACTATTAGAACTTTTGATCGATTGTTCTTATAAACGTTTTGCACAATTCCTGTACTTTTTGGCAATCCTCAGAAGAGTGACATCTGATGCCGTATGAATGGATGGACAAATGGTCGCATTGATTTATAGAGAGATAAATATAGATAGATAAACAGAATACTTTTAGCAATCAAATGCCACCCAATACCACCAAATACCAACTGTGACCAATTATTCCTGTTAAGCATTATCAATCATTTTTCACCTATTACTCCTCCCAAAATTTGCACGTTCCCCTTCTCTTTCTTTACCCTTTTTATGCGAGTTCTTAGATTTTCTCCCCTTCTTCGCCCCCTCTCGGCCACTCCTCTCCTCAGCGACCCTGTGCTTCCTGAGGCACCGTGCCAAACCGTCCTTCGCCGAGAGGTCTGGGGTCGTCTTGTCGCGGCATCTCCTGAAGATTTTCCCGAGCTCCGTCAACTCGCCGAATTCCTGTTGGTAGGATTTGAGGTCACGCATACGGACTCAAGTGGATGAGGCCTTGAGAGAGAGAGTGTGTGTGTGTCAACCGTCTCTTGATCGATATTGCAGTCCCAGGAAATAGAAATGTTTAAGACGTTTATGTGTGGCCAAGGTACCCTGTGCTGCAGCTATGAACGCCTGTCCCAAGGCCCTCTGCTGCTGTGAGGTACACCTCATATCCTCACGACCAATTAGTGATAGAAGATGTGTGCCATCACATCATTATAGTTGGAGACCATACCCAACACACTGTACAAGCCTCGAAAGTTTTCTTGTGGCTTTTGCCTTTATCAACCACTCTTTAGATCCAATGTTTGCGGACCTGCTCCCCTTTGGGATACGTTGGCACTTCTGATTTTGAGATTGTGATGACGGAAATAGGACAATATTCAAGCAAGGGCAGGAAGAGTTATACAAGATGAAACCCGTCGGTGAACGTAGGGACGTCGCTGCCCTCTCCAAAATGTTCAAAATTCATCATCTGTGTACAGCACACATACATCTTTTAATACTGAAAATGTTCTGCCGCGCCAACATCTAAGGTCATTAGCGGCGCATACAAAATACAGCAACAGGGCAAAGCTTGGGAGCGAAGCCCCAGGTAAGAAAAGGTAAAAAGAGTTATCGATTAGGACAAAATATGTTACATGTCAAGGGTTGTAGAGCGTTGCAGGTTACTATGGTCCTGAAAAGAGCTAAGGGGAAATAGCAAACGGAGTGCAGCACAAAGCCAGCCTTTCTTCCTTT
>NC_091570.1:23619500-23622000 GCF_042767895.1 Penaeus vannamei
ATATATATATATATATACATACATATACATACACATACATAAATGCATATATATGTATATGTATATAAATATATATATATATATATATATATATATATATATATATATATTATATGTGTGTGTGTGTGTGTGTGTGTGTGTGTGTGTGTGTGTGTGTGTGTGTGTGTGTGTGTGTGTGTGCATACTGTATATATAGGTATGTATGTACACATTTCTGTATGTATATATATAATATATATACATATATGCACACATACAGTAAATACTTTTAAATTAGTACTTGGTGCAATAATATCCTCATTAGCATCAAGTTACTAATATTACACCATACAGTGTAGCATCAACTTTGAACATCCCATTTTCTTCCAGTTTGAGAACGGGCGGAGGTGCTCCGCGCGCTCATCAGCCAGGTGCATTGCTTATATATGACTCCGCCCCCATAAATAGGGGCGGAGTCAGAGGAAACTACAGCATTCTGCCGCGAGACAACAACCCGTTTCCTGCGTTTTGCGTCGAACGTAATGAAACTAGCTTGTAAATGTTGATACACATTTTCAAGGCATTTTCTTATTTCATTTACTTTTTTTTATCAATCTTTCTTTGACGAACACTTTTGTTTGTAAGGATGGTTTTTCAAGTCTGTTTATCGGAAAGTCCAATTTACATTCTAATGGCAATACCGGGCAGCCACTAGTTAATACTTCAGTAAACAAAGTTTATGAATGATTGAAAATGAAAACGGCCCACGTCAAGTAGCAATGAAAAACTTGCTCTAAAACTACTTTTTTAGTTTCTCTTTGCGTGAAGTGAGTAGGCTGGCAGTGAATCAGTGCCAAGGGAAACCATTTTTTCTGGTTGCTGATGTCACTTTGACTTCGCCTATTATGGCCGCATTCGCTCCAATGACTACCGTATAAGGAAACTGTTAATCATTTACCAATTATAACAAAAAGAATCGGTTTAGATTTATTAATTCCCGAAAGGTGACGAGACGAAAGGCATTTCTGTATTCAGAGCTGGCTGCTTATCCTTTGCAGCATTTCTGCTATTTTCTAAACATTAGATGATACAGAAAACGGATATAAATACTAAATTTGAACCATACACTATCATAAACGGATGAAGGTTAAAGACCGCACCGACTAGGCGAAAATTGAAGATCATAGCGTTGTAGGCGATGAAGACCTACTTCCATTGCTATCAAAATTGATTAGCAAAAGCCAACCTATTCGCGTTAAACGACGAACATGTAGACCGCAGTCCAGCCCTCCTCACATCGCAGCGAAAACCGGAACCGAACATAAACTGTTTCGGCGCATGTAGCTCATGACATCACAGCAAATTTCTTTGAAGTGCAGTGAAGTATAATGTATTTCTGTATTCTAATTTATAATAAATTTCAACGAAATACGCATTTATCAAATGTCCATTCCTTAATTACACGATGTGATCGAATTTACCATATACGATCTATGGTTTCATTAGGAATGCATGTTGCATCTATACTTGCGCATCGCTGCCCTCTCCCGGCAAATTTGACAGCTCTGTTGTCACAGTTCTCGTTGTTTGTTCCAACGGTGAAGTTTGTTTATAGTACTACTTGTATTTTCAATTTTTCCCACCTTTGCGGTGAAATCGATCGCTCACTTAAATCGTTACAGTAAACTCAGTGTAATACAATAACCGTATTCCAGTTGTAGAATTTCGTTAGAGGTTCGTCACTTCCCAATCACCGTCCCCTAAACTTCAAAATAAATTCATTTCGTATTTCTAAATGTATTCAGTGGCTATCCAGAGGCACTGGTAGGGAAATATGGCAATCGGGAGGGGTCCGGGGGCGTGGACTCCGGATTAGAAAAGTTTTTGGTTCACACGATTCTTGTAGTTCGTGCGTTTAATATGCAGTTCACTCGCTCGTTCGTTCGCACAACGCCATGTCGAATCATCCGTGGCCGAATCTTGTCTCGGATTTTTACATTTTCTGCTTTCTTTTTCATATGAAATGCTTTCCTTGGCTCTTATTTTCAATTTCCCACATTCTTTCCCCACGGGATCTCCCAACATTGTTGACGGGAGTCGAGGACTTAAAATGTGTGTATATTAAATTATGGTAGTAAAACGGTAAGTATGGAAATGCAACCCCACCCCGTTTTGGTTGAATAGAATAATTTTCCAATAACTTTCTTCGTGTTTCGAACACATCTAGTACTTCCTTCCTTCGCAAACGAAGCATGACTACGATATCGGTCCCGATAGCTGGGGAAGGCACGATACATATTAGGGAATTTGGAGGGTAATGTCGATAAATATCGGGGTAATTGTTACAGAGAGCGAAGCACAGTCCCAGAGACCCAAGTCGAAAAAAATTGGTGTTATTCTGCAGGAAATCCTGTGATTTCATCGATTTTCGGCGTTTTTTTTTTCTTCTTCTTTTTTACGAATGAATCGTTCAGGAGATCGAGTACCATTTCTCCATCGACGATCTTGATTTGATAGTCCC
>NC_091570.1:23634500-23637000 GCF_042767895.1 Penaeus vannamei
TTCCATTTCCCGTGTACAACTCCACGTGAATAAGTTCTCAATATGTGTGTGTGTGTGTGTGTGTGTGTGTATTTGTGTGTGTGTGTGTATTTGTGTGTGTGTGTATATTCGTGTGTGTGTGTGTGTGTATTTGTGTGTATGTAGTGTGTAGTGTGTGTAATGTATGTGTGTGTTTGTGTGTATGTTAGTGTGTGTGTGTGTGTGTGTGTTAGTGTGTGTGTGTGTGTGTGTGTGTGTGTGTGTGTGTATGTTAGTGCGTGTGTGTGTGTGTGTGTGTTTAGGGTAGTGTGGTGTGGTGTACTAGGGACTGAATGATAAAAGATATAAACTGGATCAAATCCAGGAAGCAGAATATAAAAAAATGAAAAGAATAAAGTGGAAACAAGGAGTGGGAGGAGGTCAAATATACTGGGTTAGTATATGGCTGGACGGCAGGACTGTTGGAGATTAATAGAGGTGATCAGTTAAATCTACACCAAGACTGGAGTTAGCCCAGAGAGATATGAACTGAAACAAATACTGACCTTAAAGTAGATATGAAACTATACAAGCTTTGGTAATCAAAATGAAGAACTTTGAGAAAGAGATCAATAGAATAGACCTTGTGAGTGAACAAAAGGTCAATAAGTGTAATAATTGCAATGAAATACATGGAACTGTATTGTGAAAAAGGTTGTATGAAGAAAAGGTGAAGGAAAACACCATTTTAAAAGAATTGGTGGAAAAAGTAAGTACATAAGTGATATTTAGATGCTCTTAGAGGAAATTTGAGCAAATAAACAAGATTTTAGATAAAAGATATATTTTACCATTTATTTGGTACAAATTACAGACAAATACCACAAAATGTAAAAATAAGGAAGAAAACAATGCGCTTCTGATAATGATAAGGAGAATATGAGAAAAACATGGTGCATGGTGTCGTTAGATAAGTTGATGGCATACCTTGCTTGGTCAGCATGGAGGCAAAGTGTGTGAAAGGTGAAATTTGCATCACAGTGGGTGGTCAGGGAAATACAGCAACACCTACACAATCTCCATATTCAACTGAAACTCGAAAAACCTTCTGACCACCTCGATAATCCGCCTTTTGACAGACCACTCTTCTATGCAGTGAGCACTCATTTCCTTGAAACCCATATCTTTCACTGCTACCTAGGGGATTAAGAGATAAAATTTGTAAATAAGTATATATGTATTCTATTTTCTGAGGAGAAATGAATATGAATATGAATATTTTTCTCTGAAGAATAAAAATGTATTGTCATTCATATGAACCAAATAGTAAATAGAGTAAAAAAAATATGTGCCACATATGTCCATGGCTGTTCAAAATAATAGTAATGATGATATCCACTCTAGAAATGTACAATATATGATAAATATAGATCTAAATAATAATTGCAATGCCCTCATTATATGAATTTCCATTGTTTTCTAATTTATAATCCTTTGGTTGTAATTAATTCAAAACTATCTGTAGTTATCAAATTTGCTTCAGTTTATTTTACAATATTAGCAAGGAGACTAATAATAGTGATGTTGATGCTGCTCTTCTATCATTTATCTGGCCAAGGCACAATGAATATAACTCACCGTCACAGATTCTGCAAGTTCTTCACGCTGTGCTGGCTCAAGATCTTGCTCAATGATGACCTCGACTCTCTTGGTTTTATCTTTTGGTTTGTTGTCAGATTCTGCTCTTTCCACTAATCCAGCTGCAACAGAAAAGGAAGATTTATGTATAATATAATACTTTGCTATAGGGCAGCAGAAGGCATTAGGTTGAGGTGGAGGAAGAGGAAGAGATTAAGGATGCAGAGGAGGAAGAAGGTGAAGGTGAATGTGAAGGAGAGTCTAAATAAAACAACTACAGGAAGAACAGGAAAACACACAAATATGCTAAAGGTCTTTCCCTACAGTCAATCAGGGGAGGAGGAAGAGAATAATAAGAAGAAAATGAAGAAGTAGAAGAAAGAGAGAAGTAGGAAATGGAGATGGTAGCACATAGGAGGGGAGAAGAAAAAGGAAAAGTAGAAGGGGCAGAAGGTAGGGGAGAAAAGGAGAAGGAGGAGAAGAAAAAGGAGCAAGAGAGTGAATAAGGGAAGTGGGAGAAGGGAAGAACAGGAAGAAAAAGGAGGTGAAGAGGAAAGAAGGGAGGGAGAGACCAAAGGTTCGAACCAAAAAGATTACTTTTTATGACGAAAGAATATGATACATGTGATGAAATTAAAAAAGAAAGTGCAACACCAGGATGGAGAAGGAAAGAATCAGAAAAGGAGGAAGAAAGAGAAAAATATGAAAAGAAAGACAAAAGAAAAGATATGAACAGGAAAAAGAACAATAACAATAAAAGTAAGAAAGAGAAGAACAAGAGCAGAAAGATCAAAGAGAAGAACAAGAAGGACAAAGGAAGGCAGGTGTAAATTCAGAAATTCTAAAATGAGGAGGAAGAGAAAAACAAAACATTCTTCCTACAAAAGGAGTACAGGCAACCAAC
>NC_091570.1:23644500-23662000 GCF_042767895.1 Penaeus vannamei
CTATATAAATATGATGTGGCAACCTACTTTCATTGCCACTATCAGTCGCAAAGGCTGGCGACGCTATCTGCATTTTTGAATAAGAATGTAGGAGACGGCTCACAACTTCGGATAAAGACAGACCTTGCGTTTGTGAAAAGAAAATATCAGTAAAATGTAGGAAACAGATAAAATAACGTTTGACAATAAATCAAACACTGTGGCTATTCTTACGACATCGACAGCAGCAATCGCCCAGTGCGAAAGTATAGTGAATGCGCATGTTTCCACTTGTAAGAATAGTCCATAAATAATTGTTATGCCTGGTCGTAAGAATAGCAACAGTGTACTTACAAACGGCGTGATGTCCAATAAGTTGCCATTTACGTAATTTCGTGTAAATGATCCTTAAAAAATCTCGTTTCCCTGAAGCCTATCTTTACTGATGTGTAATATCATTATTAAAACATGTGACTACAAACGGTCATTCAGAAAGTGTCATGAAAGGAACGGCTCTCAACCTGTTCTTAATCTGCTTTTGCACTTGATCAAGAGTGCCATGTTAAACTACGCAAACAGACGACGTTTCTTTATGACCCAACCAGCGTATTCTTTATGACCATATTTATCTCATTTGGTGAAATGTTAGTCCTCAGTAAAGGAAAAGGGAGACTGGAAGGAGAACCCACAAGCTTCTCTGTGCAGTTCTGTTTTGGTATAGACGTGTCTTGATATACCCTCGCGTAGTGATTGAGTTTCAAATCTAACCTTCGAGAAACTTGCTTTCTTGATAATAAGAATTATCGGGAGAGGCATTTCTGGAAGTATTTCGTCTCACCCGTTTCTCAATACTTACACACACACATATATATGTATGTGTGTGCGTGTTCGTATATGCGTGTGTGCTTGTGTGTATGTATATAATAAGTCGCTGGTTAACTGGTCAACACTGAATATTAAGCTGACAACTCAAAATTCGTATCCTGCGTGCTTTCATTATCTATATAATTTTAATTCAACAACTAGGTCGCCACTTCAGCATCCGGGAGTATGTCAATTTTAGTAAAAATAAAATGTCGTTAGCTGAGATACGCCTTTTCCCAGTCTTGGTGACTAAGGATCAAAGTCGAGATTGAAGCGTAAAATTAATGGTACACTTACTGGAGATTTCACCGTGGAAAGCCTGGTCTTGCTCGCTGTGACCGCTGAATGCTGAGCCGTGACTGTCTGCGGGGAGGCGACCGGGCTTACTCCCCGCGCAACATGAACAGTGTGAGCGGACACGCAACAAAGCCTTATATGGTCATGCGAGGGACTCCATGTGCGGTGACGTTGGACGCCTTTCCGTAGATTTACTTAGCCTGAGTTGATGGACAGAGAAACCTGAGGTAGTCGCTCTGTCTCTCGAGAAGGAGGCTGCGACGACGCCTGAGCGCGAACTACCCTGAAGGGACGTGTCGGCGAGAACAGAAAACGAAGGAACAAGGGAACACTGTACACACTTTTATGTCTCAGTCTCTCTCTCTCTCTCTCTCTCTCTCTCTCTCTCTCTCTCTCTCTCTCTCTCTCTCTCTCTCTCTCTGTCTCTCTCTCTCTCTCTCTCTCTCGACTTCAAATATTGTATATACATACACTTTATTGTAACTTGACTCCATATTTTATCACACATGAGCAGACCAGGTCTTGCCTCCCTGAGATGTAGAGGGAATTTGTCTCTCGCTCTGATGATCTCCCGCCTCTACCTCGCCATAGGCGTCCTGCAGTATACAGTGCTCTACTGTTTATCGCTGGGCCAACGCGTCCTGCGCCCCGAACGATATAATGAACTGCCTCCAGCGCAAGCAATTATGACTCACCGTCACTCTCGCCGATTACTGTTTAACCACATTTAAACTCATATCATGCATATGCTCAAATTGTAACTCGGAAATGTCATTGCTTTCGTAATCATTATTATTGTCGATACTATATTTATCAATTTATGAATATTCTACCGACATACCTTATCATGAATCTTTTAGTCTTGTTAACATGAAAACACTTTTCTCACATGCCACAGCACTTAAGGTATCCCTTAAAACACACATGTGGTCATATGTTTCTAAATTTGTTCTCATTCAAATTCCTTTGCGTTTTCAATTGTGAAATGTTTCATAATTTCTGTGCAGGCGACACAGACCGCTCTGCCTCGCTCCTCCGTACCAGCTGCCATACTCCCCTAGGAATAAGTCTAAAATCTACGACAACGTTAACTCCACCACCTTCAAAGTAGGGGGATGCGTCAGCCCCGCATTTACACTCGCTATTCTGGCATGTTTTACCGGGGGGAAATCAGGTGATTATGCATGATACATGATTAGCGAAATGGAATTAGAATAAGATCAATAGAAACTAAAGGGCAGGGAGAAGTGGTGATTCACAAATTTTCCAAGCAAGAGAGGACAGATGGTGTTGTGTGTGCGTGTGTGTGAGAGAGAGAGAGAGAGAGAAAGATACAAATAGCTTATTTCGGGATTATAGTCATAAACAAGATAAGCTTTCACAAGGCTTTATTATTTTATCAATACAAATAAATTATTAATTCTAATTTGTACGCAGTGTAAATTATCAAACAGCAATCTTGTACACAAAGATCTCAGACTCTTGAGAATCTCACACAAATATTCATCACACGTAAATAACCTTTGCAATCTTTGGCGCGCCCAGTGGCATGTATCTGCGCCCCCCCCCCACCCCCACCCCTCAAGTATTAAAAACTGATACTCGCTGCCGAAGTAACCGATTTTTCCGTTATAAGGGGTCGCTGTTTTCCAAGTGGATTTGAACTCTAAAGGACACATGACTACGCCATCGCATGCAAAATCAAATGACATACAAAAATACAACTGAATGAATAAATAGCTATATAATCTGTAATATAAATTATTTAAACATCTTTTCCTCTACAGGTGACGCATACAAACAGCATGTTAAAAACAGAACATCAACACCGCCTCTGCCTTCCAGCATTTTTCAAAAACAAATATCACTTGCAATTATCTTTGCGAATTTGTCTAAGTATCCATGAGGTATATTCTACAACGTTGGTGTTGACACCCGGATATCCAGGCACTGCACACCTTTCTCCAAACGAGACGATGCCGAGCTGAAAGATAAAAATTGTGATTTTTACAAAATAAAACTGAAAACAGCAAAATCTGTTTCATTCTAAGAAACAAGCTCTTCCTTCGAAGCGCAGTGTCAAAATCTGTAAACACAACTAATAACATGCTCCCTGAAAACAGCCACTTTCAAACTAGCATATGGAGAAATATCAATCAAAAATGATTCTTAAAACACGTAATAGGAGAGCAAAGAGAACATCCACTAACCTGGTACCACAGCGTCCCCAGCTGCATCACCACAGGCCCTCCAGAATCCCCGAGGCAGGAGTCCACGCCCGGAGCAGCTGTGCACACCTGGAAAGGAAAAATACTGTTCGTAAAGTCTCCAACTTTGGACTGATCATACCGTTTCTGCAAATATTCAGATGGCTTTTGAATCACGGTAATTATTCGCACTTCATGTGTACGAGAGGGTTAAGACTCACGTGTTTTTTCGTGATGATATATTTGCTTTCGAGAGACGTGTAGTTTTTCTTACATTCCTTCAGACTGGTCACCATCAGCGTGCCTTTCTGCAACTTTCGCGGGTCCTTGCCAGCTGCAAAACAAGACATTTCGTCATAACGTCACCGTAATTCTACCATCCTCAGTATAAAGTAAGACCAGATCTATTATACGAAAGGAGTCCAGACACGTCACGAAGGCACTCACTAAAGCTCAAGCTCCCCCAGCCAAGGACAATAGTGTTGAGGTCCTCGTAGTCGCCTTCGGGTGGCAGGCATATGGGGGCGACGCCGGGGCCCAGAACCAGGTCTTTTCGCAGCATCAGTAGAGCAATGTCCGCTCTCTGTGGGGAGAATCATTTTTGCTGAGAAAAAATGGGGATGAAATAGTTTATATTGTGCGTGGGGGTAGAGTGTATATATACATAAACAAATTGATAAATATATAGATAAAGAAAGGGAGGGAGAAGGAGAGGGAGAGGAAGAGGGAGAAGGCGAAGGCGAAGGCTAAGGCGAAGGCGAGGGAGAAGGAGAGGGAGAGGGAGAGGGAGGGAGAGAGGGAGGGAGAGAGAAAGAGAGAGAGAGAGAGAGAGAGAGAGAGAGAGAGAGAGAGAGAGAGAGAGAGAGAGAGAGAGAGAGAGAGAGAGAGAGAGAGAGAGAGAGAGAGAGAGAATTTTTCATTATTGTCAATATTCGTTCGTAAGTATTCCGCTTGCACAAAACCAGCTCTGAACCCTCAGGGCCGCCACACCTGCGTCGACGGTCTATACTTCGGGTGGAGGATGATCTTCTGAACCCTGATGGACTGCTTGACTGTTTCGTCTTTGTTCTTCACGTCGTATTCGTTAGCTTTCACCACCACCTTGTCGCCTTTCTCAATCTCCCTGAAAGAGCAATGGTAATTCAACCTTTTCATATAAAATAATGTATGTATTCGGCAAGACTCTTTTCCACCTTCGGACAGGAATTCCGACTCAGCAAAGTCTCTGGTGCCTACAAAGCGTGCTCTAATGCCCCCACAGGATCCCCTGGAAGCGTTGCGCACACCTCCTTCAGGAGACTTACACATCAAAGACGCAGTGGGCGGCCGTCAGAATGAAGCGCGGGCTGACAATCGTCCCGCCACAGAAGAGCAGCGAGCCCTTGATGAGCAATTGCAGGTACACCATCCACGGCCACTCGCCCTTGTCGGCGTTGGTGCCGCCCTCGACCTTCCAGACTGAGGACGAATCCGGATCTAAGGCAGCTCTTGTGTCATTCTCAAAGGAGGCGTCGGTCGTGATTTCCGTGGCAGCTTCTGTGAAATATTCTGTGGTCTCTTCCGTAGTCACTTCTGTGATCTTCTGAACGAGGTCGATTGCAGTTTGTACATTAACATACAGTGAGGGTATGCTATCGGCATCTACTTTAGTCTTACCGCATACTGGAACGATATGATACAGTGAATAATGTGAAGAAAAGTGTGCACTAAGGTCTATTTAGCCTCAGATGCCCACAAACATTAAAAATTATGAAATAGTAAAAGTATGTCATTATCAATATGCACTTGGACTCTTGAATTATATCTGACAAAACATAACATCACCTTTAACTACATTTAGGTTATATATATAGAAAATACATGTACCATTTAACAATCGCATACCACAAAAATTACTTTTCGTTACTTACACATTGGGCATTTTTGTTTGCCTTGCGGCCGATGACCTTCACCTCCTGTGGAATGGTGAAAGAGACAACCAATTTCAAACACTTTTATTCATATACAGAATTCAATTGAAGGAAAATTTATGAATATTACAAACTATCCACTTCCTCCAAAAATACCCAAGCATTTAACTTGGTTTCTTTATCATAAAGAATATTGTAACTCCGAAATTATCGGGGATTTTTTAGGGTTAATTCTGAAAAATGTATAATAATTTTCGTGAATGAGAATTTAAGATATTTAAAATGGGTATCCGGGTGTCGATCATACAATGTCATAGTATCTCTTCGGAGAAAAATACGTGTTACTTAAAATGTATTTTAAAAAGATCAAATTACCAATCATTACCATTAAAATGCAAAGAATTACGAAGCAAAAATATTTTGAGCTGATTTCCGAATAATGCAGAATCAACTACACGGAATTTCGACTGTGTACTATATATTCTAGCAGGAATAAACAAACTATACTAAATTGAAGTGACAGCTTGTTATTAATGTTTTTACCCATTGACATAATATATACTAATAAATTACAGGATATGCAACCAAAACCTATGAAATACCATATTACTGTTATACTCTTAAACGAACTCTATACTATAAGTTTTAGTTCGCTGTATGATGTAAGACTGTGCGATTTATTTGAGCTCTTGCAGGATTATGAACCTAAAGAAAAAGTATGATATGCATAAACAAAAAAAAACATACATATATCAACTTGCCAAACTACCGGAAAAAAACACACACATACAGGCGCACACACACACACACACACACGCACACACACACATACACACACACACACACACACACACACACACACACACACACACACACACACACACACACACACACACACACACACACACACACACACACACACACACAACACAATATACTCAATAACACACCCACTCACTCATTCATTCACTCAATCAATCACTCATTTTATCACTCACTCACTCTCATTCACTATCATTCCCTCGCTTATTCACCTACTCTCTCACACATTCATTCAATCACTCACCTAGTCACTCATTTTCTCATCCGATCACTCATTCCCTCACCCATTCACTCAATCAGTCATTCATCATTCCCTCACACACTTATTCACACACTCACTCACTTACTCACGCACTCACGACCTTCCACCTCGAACTTCGCACCTGTACCGATGACGTTGCACTTGACCACCGAAGGTTCTGCCGAGGAATCTGCACTCCCGAGGACGGGCCTGTGCGTCAGGAGGAGCTCCGTCAGCTTCCTCTCCTTCACCGTCGCCGTCCCGCCACAAATCCTTGAAGGGGAGAGAAGAACAGGGTGTGGGTGAGAACGTTCTTGAAGGAGAGAGAAAATGAAGAACAGGGTGTGGGTGAGAACGTTCTTGAAGGAGAGAGAAAATGAAGAACAGGGTGTGGGTGAGAACGTTCTTGAAGGAGAGAGAAAATGAAGAACAGGTGTGGGTGAGAACGTTCTTGAAGGAGAGAGAAAATGAAGAACAGGGTGTGGGTGAGAACGTTCTTGAAGGAGAGAGAAAATGAAGAACAGGGTGTGGGTGAGAACGTTCTTGAAGGAGAGAGAAAATGAAGAACAGGGTGTGGGTGAGAACGTTCTTGAAGGAGAGAGAAAATGAAGAACAGGTGTGGGTGAGAACGTTCTTGAAGGAGAGAGAAAATGAAGAACAGGTGTGGGTGAGAACGTTCTTGAAGGAGAGAGAAAATGAAGAACAGGGTGTGGGTGAGAATGTTCTTGAAGGAGAGAGAAAATGAAGAACAGGTGTGGGTGAGAACGTTCTTGAAGGAGAGAGAAAATGAAGAACAGGGTGTGGGTGAGAACGTTCTTGAAGGAGAGAGAAAATGAAGAACAGGTGTGGGTGAGAACGTTCTTGAAGGAGAGAGAAAATGAAGAACAGGGTGTGGGTGAGAACGTTCTTGAAGGAGAGAGAAAATGAAGAACAGGGTGTGGGTGAGAACGTTCTTGAAGGAGAGAGAAAATGAAGAACAGGGTGTGGGTGAGAACGTTCTTGAAGGAGAGAGAAAATGAAGAACAGGGTGTGGGTGAGAACGTTCTTGAAGGAGAGAGAAAACGAAGAACAGGTGTGGGTGAGAACGTTCTTGAAGGAGAGAGAAAATGAAGAACAGGGTGTGGGTGAGAACGTTCTTGAATGAGAGAGAAAATGAAGAAAAGGGTGTGGGTGAGAACGTTCTGAAAGGAGAGAGAAAATGAAGAACAGGGTGTGGGTGAGAACGTTCTCGAAGGGGAGAGAAAATGAAGACCAGGGTGTGGGTGAGAACGTTCTTGAAGGAGAGAGAAAACGAAGAACAGGTGTGGGTGAGAACGTTCTTGAAGGAGAGAGAAAATGAAGAACAGGGTGTGGGTGAGAACGTTCTTGAAGGAGAGAGAAAATGAAGACCAGGGTGTGGGTGAGAACGTTCTTGAAGGAGAGAGAAAATGAAGAACAGGGTGTGGGTGAGAACGTTCTTGAAGGAGAGAGAAAACGAAGAACAGGTGTGGGTGAGAACGTTCTTGAAGGAGAGAGAAAATGAAGAACAGGGTGTGGGTGAGAACGTTCTTGAAGGAGAGAGAAAATGAAGACCAGGGTGTGGGTGAGAACGTTCTTGAAGGAGAGAGAAAATGAAGAACAGGGTGTGGGTGAGAACGTTCTTGAAGGATAGAGAAAATGAAGAACAGGGTGTGGGTGAGAACGTTCTTGAAGGGAAGAGAAAATGAAGAACAGGGTGTGGGTGAGAACGTTCTTGAAGGAGAGAGAAAATGAAGAACAGGTGTGGGTGAGAACGTTCTGGAAGGAGAGAGAAAATGAAGAACAGGGTGTGGGTGAGAACGTTCTTCAAGGGGAGAGAAAATGAAGAACAGGGTTTGGGTGAGAACGTTCTTGAATGAGAGAGAAAATGAAGAACAGGGTGTGGGCGAGAACGTTCTTGAAGGAGAGAGAAAATGAAGAACAGGGTGTGGGTGAGAACGTTCTTGAAGGAGAGAGAAAATGAAGAACAGGGTGTGGGTGAGAACGTTCTTGAAGGAGAGAGAAAATGAAGAACAGGGTGTGGGTGAGAACGTTCTTGAAGGAGAGAGAAAATGAATAACAGGGTTTGGGTGAGAACGTTCTTGAAGGAGAGAGAAAATGAAGAACAGGGTTTGGGTGAGAACGTTCTTGAAGGAGAGAGAAAATGAAGAACAGGGTGTGGGTGAGAACGTTCTTGAATGAGAGAGAAAATCAAGAACAGGGTGTGGGTGAGAACGTTCTTGAAGGAGAGAGAAAATGAAGAACAGGGTGTGGGTGAGAACGTTCTTGAAGGAGAGAGAAAATGAAGAACAGGGTGTGGGTGAGAACGTTCTTGAATGAGAGAGAAAATGAAGAACAGGGTGTGGGTGAGAACGTTCTTGAAGGAGAGATAAAATGAAGAACAGGGTGTGGGTGAGAACGTTCTTGAAGGAGAGAGAAAATGAAGAACAGGGTGTGGGTGAGAACGTTCTTGAAGGAGAGAGAAAATGAAGAACAGGGTGTGGGTGAGAACGTTCTTGAAGGAGAGAGAAAATGAAGAACAGGGTGTGGGTGAGAACGTTCTTGAAGGAGAGAGAAAATGAAGAACAGGGTGTGGGTGAGAACGTTCTTGAAGGAGAGAGAAAATGAAGAACAGGGTGTGGGTGAGAACGTTCTTGAAGGAGAGAGAAAATGAAGAACAGGTGTGGGTGAGAACGTTCTGGAAGGAGAGAGAAAATGAAGAACAGGGTGTGGGTGAGAACGTTCTTCAAGGGGAGAGAAAATGAAGAACAGGGTGTGGGTGAGAACGTTCTTGAATGAGAGAGAAAATGAAGAACAGGGTGTGGGTGAGAACGTTCTTGAAGGAGAGAGAAAATGAAGAACAGGGTGTGGGTGAGAACGTTCTTGAAGGAGAGAGAAAATGAAGAACAGGGTGTGGGTGAGAACGTTCTTGAAGGAGAGAGAAAATGAAGAACAGGGTGTGGGTGAGAACGTTCTTGAAGGAGAGAGAAAATGAATAACAGGGTTTGGGTGAGAACGTTCTTGAAGGAGAGAGAAAATGAAGAACAGGGTTTGGGTGAGAACGTTCTTGAAGGAGAGAGAAAATGAAGAACAGGGTGTGGGTGAGAACGTTCTTGAATGAGAGAGAAAATCAAGAACAGGGTGTGGGTGAGAACGTTCTTGAAGGAGAGAGAAAATGAAGAACAGGGTGTGGATGAGAACGTTCTTGAAGGAAAGAGAAAATGAAGAACAAGATGTGGGTGAGAACGTTCTTGAAGGAGAGAGAAAATGAAGAACAGGGTGTGGGTGAGAACGTTCTTGAAGGAGAGAGAAAATGAAGAACAGGGTGTGGGTGAGAACGTTCTTGAAGGAGAGAGAAAATGAAGAACAGGGTGTGGGTGAGAACGTTCTTGAAGGAGAGAGAAAATGAAGAACAGGGTGTGGGTGAGAACGTTCTTGAAGGAGAGAGAAAATGAAGAACAGGGTGTGGGTGAGAACGTTCTTGAAGGAGAGAGAAAATGAAGAACAGGGTGTGGGTGAGAACGTTCTTGAAGGAGAGAGAAAATGAAGAACAGGGTGTGGGTGAGAACGTTCTTGAAGGAGAGAGAAAATGAAGAACAGGGTGTGGGTGAGAACGTTCTTGAAGGAGAGAGAAAATGAAGAACAGGGTGTGGGTGAGAACGTTCTTGAAGGAGAGAGAAAATGAAGAACAGGGTGTGGGTGAGAACGTTCTTGAAGGAGAGAGAAAATGAAGAACAGGGTGTGGGTGAGAACGTTCTTGAAGGAGAGAGAAAATGAAGAACAGGGTGTGGGTGAGAACGTTCTTGAAGGAGAGAGAAAATGAAGAACAGGGTGTGGGTGAGAACGTTCTTGAAGGAGAGAGAAAATGAAGAACAGGGTGTGGGTGAGAACGTTCTTGAAGGAGAGAGAAAATGAAGAACAGGGTGTGGGTGAGAACGTTCTTGAAGGAGAGAGAAAATGAAGAAAAGGGTGTGGGTGAGAACGTTCTTGAATGAGAGAGAAAATGAAGAACAGGGTGTGGGTGAGAACGTTCTTGAAGGAGAGAGAAAATGAAGAACAGGGTGTGGGTGAGAACGTTCTTGAAGGAGAGAGAAAATGAAGAACAGGGTGTGGGTGAGAACGTTCTTGAAGGAGAGAGAAAATGAAGAACAGGGTGTGGGTGAGAACGTTCTTGAAGGAGAGAGAAAATGAAGAACAGGGTGTGGGTGAGAACGTTCTTGAAGGAGAGAGAAAATGAAGAACAGGGTGTGGGTGAGAACGTTCTTGAAGGAGAGAGAAAATGAAGAACAGGGTGTGGGTGAGAACGTTCTTGAAGGAGAGAGAAAATGAAGAACAGGGTGTGGGTGAGAACGTTCTTGAAGGAGAGAGAAAATGAAGAACAGGGTGTGGGTGAGAACGTTCTTGAAGGAGAGAGAAAATGAAGAACAGGGTGTGGGTGAGAACGTTCTTGAAGGAGAGAGAAAATGAAGAACAGGGTTTGGGTGAGAACGTTCTTGAAGGAGAGAGAAAATGAAGAACAGGGTGTGGGTGAGTACGTTCTTTAAGGAGAGAGAAAATGAAGAACAGGTGTGGGTGAGAACGTTCTTGAATGAGAGAGAAAATGAAGAACAGGGTGTAGGTGAGAACGTTCTTGAAGGAGAGAGAAAATGAAGACCAGGGTGTGGGTGAGAACGTTCTTGAAGGAGAGAGAAAATGAAGAACAGGGTGTGGGTGAGAACGTTCTTGAAGGAGAGAGAAAATGAAGAACAGGTGTGGGTGAGAACGTTCTTGAAGGAGAGAGAAAATGAAGAACAGGGTTTGGGTGAGAACGTTCTTGAAGGAGAGAGAAAATGAAGAACAGGGTGTGGGTGAGTACGTTCTTTAAGGAGAGAGAAAATGAAGAACAGGGTGTGGGTGAGAACGTTCTTGAAGGAGAGAGAAAATGAAGAACAGGGTGTGGGTGAGAACGTTCTTAAAGGAGAGAGAAAATGAAGAACAGGGTGTGGGTGAGAACGTTCTTGAAGGAGAGAGAAAATGAAGAACAGGGTGTGGGTGAGAACGTTCTTGAAGGAGAGAGAAAATGAAGAACAGGGTGTGGGTGAGAACGTTCTTGAAGGAGAGAGAAAATGAAGAACAGGGTGTGGGTGAAAACGTTCTTGAAGGAGAGAGAAAATGAAGACCAGGGTGTGGGTGAGAACGTTCTTGAAGGAGAGAGAAAATGAAGAACAGGTGTGGGTGAGAACGTTCTTGAAGGAGAGAGAAAATGAAGAACAGGGTGTGGGTGAGAACGTTCTTGAAGGAGAGAGAAAATGAAGAACAGGATTTGGGTGAGAACATTCTTGAAGGGGAGAGAAAATGAAGAAAAGGGTGTGGGTGAGAACGTTCTTGAAGGAGAGAGAAAATGAAGAACAGGGTGTGGGTGAGAACGTTCTTGAAGGAGAGAGAAAATGAAGAACAGGGTGTGGGTGAGAACGTTCTTGAAGGAGAGAGAAAATGAAGAACAGGGTGTGGGTGAGAACGTTCTTGAAGGAGAGAGAAAATGAAGAACAGGGTGTGGGTGAGAACGTTCTTGAAGGAGAGAGAAAATGAAGAACAGGGTGTGGGTGAGAACGTTCTTGAAGGAGAGAGAAAATGAAGAACAGGGTTTGGGTGAGAACGTTCTTGAAGGAGTGAGAAAATGAAGAACAGGGTGTGGGTGAGAACGTTCTTGAAGGAGAGAGAAAATGAAGAACAGGTGTGGGTGAGAACGTTCTTGAATGAGAGAGAAAATGAAGAACAGGGTGTGGGTGAGAACGTTCTTGAAGGAGAGAGAAAATGAAGAACAGGGTGTGGGTGAGAACGTTCTTGAAGGAGAGAGAAAATGAAGAACAGGGTGTGGGTGAGAACGTTCTTGAAGGAGAGAGAAAATGAAGAACAGGGTGTGGGTGAAAACGTTCTTGAAGGAGAGAGAAAATGAAGAACAGGGTGTGGGTGAGAACGTTCTTGAAGGAGAGAGAAAATGAAGAACAGGGTGTGGGTGAGAACGTTCTTGAAGGGGAGAGAAAATGAAGAACAGGGTGTGGGTGAGAACGTTCTTGAAGGAGAGAGAAAATGAAGAACAGGGTGTGGGTGAGAACGTTCTTGAAGGAGAGAGAAAATGAAGAACAGGGTGTGGGTGAGAACGTTCTTGAAGGAGAGAGAAAATGAAGACCAGGGTGTGGGTGAGAACGTTCTTGAAGGAGAGAGAAAATGAAGAACAGGGTGTGGGTGAGAACGTTCTTGAAGGAGAGAGAAAATGAAGACCAGGGTGTGGGTGAGAACGTTCTTGAAGGAGAGAGAAAATGAAGAACAGGGTGTGGGTGAGAACGTTCTTGAAGGAGAGAGAAAATGAAGACCAGGGTGTGGGTGAGAACGTTCTTGAAGGAGAGAGAAAATGAAGACCAGGGTGTGGGTGAGAACGTTCTTGAAGGAGAGAGAAAATGAAGAACAGGGTGTGGGTGAGAACGTTCTTGAAGGAGAGAGAAAATGAAGAACAGGGTGTGGGTGAGAACGTTCTTGAAGGAGAAAGAAAATGAAGACCAGGGTGTGGGTGAGAACGTTCTTGAAGGAGAAAGAAAATGAAGACCAGGGTGTGGGTGAGAACGTTCTTGAAGGAGAAAGAAAATGAAGACCAGGGTGTGGGTGAGAACGTTCTTGAAGGAGAGAGAAAATGAAGAACAGGGTGTGGGTGAGAACGTTCTTGAAGGAGAAAGAAAATGAAGACCAGGGTGTGGGTGAGAACGTTCTTGAAGGAGAGAGAAAATGAAGAACAGGGTGTGGGTGAGAACGTTCTTGAAGGAGAAAGAAAATGAAGACCAGGGTGTGGGTGAGAACGTTCTTGAAGGAGAGAGAAAATGAAGAACAGGGTGTGGGTGAGAACGTTCTTGAAGGAGAAAGAAAATGAAGACCAGGGTGTGGGTGAGAACGTTCTTGAAGGAGAGAGAAAATGAAGAACAGGGTGTGGGTGAGAACGTTCTTGAAGGAGAGAGAAAATGAAGAAAAGGGTGTGGGTGAGAACGTTCTTGAAGGAGAGAGAAAATGAAGACCAGGGTGTGGGTGAGAACGTTCTTGAAGGAGAGAGAAAATGAAGAACAGGGTGTGGGTGAGAACGTTCTTGAAGGAGAGAGAAAATGAAGAACAGGGTGTGGGTGAGAACGTTCTTGAAGGAGAGAGAAAATGAAGAACAGGGTGTGGGTGAGAACGTTCTTGAAGGAGAGAGAAAATGAAGAACAGGGTGTGGGTGAGAACGTTCTTGAAGGGGAGAGAAAATGAAGAACAGGGTGTGGGTGAGAACGTTCTTGAAGGAGAGAGAAAATGAAGAACAGGATTTGGGTGAGTACGTTCTTGAAGGAGAGAGAAAATGAAGAACAGGTGTGGGTGAGAACGTTCTTGAAGGAGAGAGAAAATGAAGAACAGGGTGTGGGTGAGTACGTTCTTGAAGGAGAGAGAAAATGAAGAACAGGTGTGGGTGAGAACGTTCTTGAAGGAGAGAGAAAATGAAGAACAGGGTGTGGGTGAGAACGTTCTTTAAGGAGAGATAAAATGAAGAACAGGGTGTGGGTGAGAACGTTCTTGAAGGAGAGAGAAAATGAAGAACAGGGTGTGGGTGAGAACGTTCTTGAAGGAGAGAGAAAATGAAGAACAGGGTGTGGGTGAGAACGTTTTTGAAGGGGAGAGAAAATGAAGAACAGGGTGTGGGTGAGCACGTTCTTGAAGGAGAGAGAAAATGAAGAACAAGTGTGGGTGAGAACGTTCTTGAAGGAGAGAGAAAATGAAGAACAGGGTGTGGGTGAGAACGTTCTTGAAGGAGAGATAAAATGAAGAACAGGGTGTGGGTGAGAACGTTCTTGAAGGAGAGAGAAAATGAAGAACAGGGTGTGGGTGAGAACGTTCTTGAAGGAGAGAGAAAATGAAGAACAGGTGTGGGTGAGAACGTTCTTGAAGGAGAGAGAAAATGAAGAACAGGGTTTGGGTGAGAACGTTCTTGAAGGAGAGAGAAAATGAAGAACAGGGTTTGGGTGAGAACGTTCTTGAAGGAGAGAGAAAATGAAGAACAGGGTGTGGGTGAGAACGTTCTTGAAGGAGAGAGAAAATGAAGAACAGGGTGTGGGTGAGAACGTTCTTGAAGGAGAGAGAAAATGAAGAACAGGGTTTGGGTGAGAACGTTCTTGAAGGAGAGAGAAAATGAAGAAAAGGGTGTGGGTGAGAACGTTCTTGAAGGAGAGAGAAAATGAAGAACAGGGTTTGGGTGAGAACGTTCTTGAAGGAGAGAGAAAATGAAGAACAGGGTGTGGGTGAGAACGTTCTTGAAGGAGAGAGAAAATGAAGAACAGGGTGTGGGTGAGAACGTTCTTGAAGGAGAGAGAAAATGAAGAACAGGGTGTGGGTGAGAACGTTCTTGAAGGAGAGAGAAAATGAAGAACAGGGTTTGGGTGAGAACGTTCTTGAAGGAGAGAGAAAATGAAGAAAAGGGTGTGGGTGAGAACGTTCTTGAAGGAGAGAGAAAATGAAGAACAGGGTGTGGGTGAGAACGTTCTTGAAGGAGAGAGAAAATGAAGAACAGGGTGTGGGTGAGAACGTTCTTGAAGGAGAGAGAAAATGAAGAACAGGGTGTGGGTGAGAACGTTCTTGAAGGAGAGAGAAAATGAAGAACAGGGTGTGGGTGAGAACGTTCTTGAAGGAGAGAGAAAATGAAGAACAGGGTGTGGGTGAGAACGTTCTTGAAGGAGAGAGAAAATGAAGAACAGGGTGTGGGTGAGAACGTTCTTGAAGGAGAGAGAAAATGAAGAACAGGGTGTGGGTGAGAACGTTCTTGAAGGAGAGAGAAAATGAAGAACAGGGTTTGGGTGAGAACGTTCTTGAAGGAGAGAGAAAATGAAGAAAAGGGTGTGGGTGAGAACGTTCTTGAAGGAGAGAGAAAATGAAGAACAGGGTGTGGGTGAGAACGTTCTTGAAGGAGAGAGAAAATGAAGAACAGGGTGTGGGTGAGAACGTTCTTGAAGGAGAGAGAAAATGAAGAACAGGGTGTGGGTGAGAACGTTCTTGAAGGAGAGAGAAAATGAAGAACAGGGTGTGGGTGAGTACGTTCTTGAAGGAGAGAGAAAATGAAGAACAGGGTGTGGGTGAGAACGTTCTTGAATGAGAGAGAAAATTAAGAACAGGGTGTGGGTGAGAACGTTCTTGAATGAGAGAGAAAATGAAGAACAGGGTGTGGGTGAGAACGTTCTTGAAGGAGAGAGAAAATGAAGAACAGGGTGTGGGTGAGAACGTTCTTGAAGGGGAGAGAAAATGAAGAACAGGGTGTGGGTGAGAACGTTCTTGAAGGAGAGAGAAAATGAAGAACAGGGTGTGGGTGAGTACGTTCTTGAAGGAGAGAGAAAATGAAGAACAGGGTGTGGGTGAGAACGTTCTTGAATGAGAGAGAAAATGAAGAACAGGGTGTGGGTGAGAACGTTCTTGAAGGAGAGATAAAATGAAGAACAGGGTGTGGGTGAGAACGTTCTTGAAGGAGAGAGAAAATGAAGAACAGGGTGTGGGTGAGAACGTTCTTGAAGGAGAGAGAAAATGAAGAACAGGGTGTGGGTGGGAACGTTCTGAAAGGAGAGAGAAAATGAAGAACAGGGTGTGGGTGAGAACGTTCTTGAAGGAGAGAGAAAATGAAGAACAGGGTGTGGGTGAGAACGTTCTTGAAGGAGAGAGAAAATGAAGAAAAGGGTGTGGGCGAGAACGTTCTTGAAGGAGAGAGAAAATGAAGAACAGGGTGTGGGTGAGAACGTTCTTGAAGGAGAGAGAAAATGAAGAACAGGGTTTGGGTGAGAACGTTCTTGAAGGAGAGAGAAAATGAAGAAAAGGGTGTGGGCGAGAACGTTCTTGAAGGAGAGAGAAAATGAAGAAAAGGGTGTGGGCGAGAACGTTCTTGAAGGAGAGAGAAAATGAAGAACAGGGTGTGGGTGAGAACGTTCTTGAATGAGAGAGAAAATTAAGAACAGGGTGTGGGTGAGAACGTTCTTGAAGGAGAGAGAAAATGAAGAACAGGGTGTGGGTGAGAACGTTCTTGAAGGAGAGAGAAAATGAAGAACAGGGTGTGGGTGAGAACGTTCTTGAAGGAGAGAGAAAATGAAGAACAGGGTGTGGGTGAGAACGTTCTTGAAGGAGAGAGAAAATGAAGAACAGGGTGTGGGTGAGAACGTTCTTGAAGGAGAGAGAAAATGAAGAACAGGGTTTTGGTGAGAACGTTCTTCAAGGGGAGAGAAAATGAAGAACAGGGTGTGGGTGAGAACGTTCTTGAAGGAGAGAGAAAATGAAGAACAGGGTGTGGGTGAGAACGTTCTTGAAGGAGAGAGAAAATGAAGAACAGGGTGTGGGTGAGAACGTTCTTGAAGGAGAGAGAAAATGAAGAACAGGGTGTGGGTGAGAACGTTCTTGAAGGAGAGAGAAAATGAAGAACAGGGTTTTGGTGAGAACGTTCTTCAAGGGGAGAGAAAATGAAGAACAGGGTGTGGGTGAGAACGTTCTTGAAGGAGAGAGAAAATGAAGAACAGGGTGTGGGTGAGAACGTTCTTGAAGGAGAGAGAAAATGAAGAACAGGGTGTGGGTGAGAACGTTCTTGAAGGAGAGAGAAAATCAAGAACAGGGTGTGGGTGAGAACGTTCTGAAAGGAGAGAGAAAATGAAGAACAGGGTGTGGGTGAGAACGTTCTTGAAGGAGAGAGAAAATGAAGAACAGGGTGTGGGTGAGAACGTTCTTGAAGGAGAGAGAAAATGAAGAACAGGGTGTGGGTGAGAACGTTCTTGAAGGAGAGAGAAAATGAAGAACAGGGTGTGGGTGAGAACGTTCTTGAAGGAGAGAGAAAATGAAGAACAGGGTGTGGGTGAGAACGTTCTGAAAGGAGAGAGAAAATGAAGAACAGGGTGTGGGTGAGAACGTTCTTGAAGGAGAGAGAAAATGAAGAACAGGGTGTGGGTGAGAACGTTCTTGAAGGAGAGAGAAAATGAAGAACAGGGTGTGGGTGAGAACGTTCTTGAAGGAGAGAGAAAATGAAGAACAGGGTGTGGGTGAGAGGGTTCTTGAAGGAGAGAGAAAATGAAGAACAGGGTGTGGGTGAGAACGTTCTTGAATGAGAGAGAAAATGAAGAACAGGGTGTGGGTGAGAACGTTCTTGAATGAGAGAGAAAATGAAGAACAGG
>NC_091570.1:23669500-23672000 GCF_042767895.1 Penaeus vannamei
GTTGGGTTGGCCTGAGTTGAGTTGGGTTGGGTTGGACTGAGTTGAGTTGGCTTGGCTTAGCTTACGTTGGGTGACTTGGGTTGAGTTAGAGTGGGCTGGGTTAGTTTGGTTGTTGGGGGGGGCTTGGTTGTTGATGGATAGATTTATTTTTAGTTTTTCATTTTGTATGTTTGTGTGTTTTAACCTTTTTTCTATCCAAATCTATTCATTCTCTCTCTCTCTCTCTCTCTCTCTCTCTCTCTCTCTCACTCTCTCTCTCTCTCTCTCTCTCTCTCTCTCTCTCTCTCTCTCTTTCTCTCTCTCTCTCTACTACTACTACTACTACTACTACTACTACTACTACTACTACTAGTAGTAGTAGTACCCTTTACACTTCTATTTGTGTGAGTGTGTGTGTGTGTGTGTGTGTGTGTGTGTGTGTGTGTGTGTGTGTGTGTGTGTGTGTGTGTGTGTGTGTGTGTGTGTGTGTGCGTGTGTGTGTGTAAGTGTGTGAGTGGGTGTGAGTATGCGTGTCTGTTTCTCGACATCAAAAAAGAGAAAAGAGGTCAGCCGTACTTCATGCTGACGACGCAGTTTTTACTCTCATGACAAACCGAGATCCCAAGTACCCCCCCCCCCCACCCCGCGTTCTCATTAGCAATGACCTATATGCGCGAAAACACATACGCGCTATTACGAACACGAAAAAAATGTCGATAAATGTATGTGTGGACATGAGTGTAGCTGCAGGGGGTTATGTGTGTGAACGGACGTATGCGACGATGATAAATTGATGCCTGTTGGTAGATAAGTGTAACATATATGTAGGTAATTATCTGATACAGACTATAAATACACACATATATATGGATGCTGTCAAAACATATTGATAAATATAGATAAAAGGTACACGTGGATATGGGTTTTGTTAAAAAAACAAGGAGGCAACGTAAAAAAATGATAAAAGTACAGTACATAAACACATCGGCCTTGGATGCGTTTTATTAAGTGCACAGATATTATACTATAATTAAATAAATGAAAATGAAAACGTCAAGAATGGAATAGGGTAACAATAAAAATATTCCATGCAACATCTTCGGCCTCTCATTTCCCTTAGTGTAGGGTCTTACGGAAATTGGTATCATGATAATACACTGTAGTTGGGTTATGCCACACGAGTGTAAACGTTTCAGTTTATTTTCTACTTTTAAACACCCTTGGGATAATACGATTGAAAAGGTCAGGACACACAGCCATTATAAGTTCCAGGTATAAAAGAATACGAATAGAGAATAACGCCCGTGGAAGGTGCTGTAAACAGCCAGCTGGTTTGAGGCGAAGGGGGGGGGTTATAGAGAAGGTCAGGGTTGGGGTGAGAATGACACGTGGTCTTGAGGTGGGGGCTGGGGGATGGGGCAGAGGTGGGAGTGGGGAGAGGTGGGGGTGGGGATGGGGAGTAGTGGCGGGGTTAGGGGTTAGTGGATAGGTAATCTAGAAGAGGGAACAGCTGAAGTACGAATATTGGGTTGTAATTAAGGAAGTGAAGGTAGATGGGGTTGAGGAGGGAGCAGGGAAGTTAAGGGAGTGAAAATAAGGGTGTGGAGGTGTGGGGAGTAGGGATAGAAGGGCAGAGGTAGGGGATGGGCAGGCCAGAGGGGGAGGGGATAGGGGCAGAGGCTCGTGTTTCAACCATTAATTTCCAAGGGAGGCGACCGTTGGCAAAGGGTGACCGCGGGTGATCTCATGTTGCACTTTCTGAATTCTATATTAACTTGCAGCGTTTAATCTTGAAAGTAATATATGCATAGGGCCAGCGAATTATTCTTAAAATGAAGAGAAAAGGGGATGACAGCTTAATATTTTAGATAGGCTTTAAAGGAAAGAGTGCATTAACATGTGGAATTTGGCTTTCCAGGAAAGGTGAAACTAATCTATAGAATAATACAGATGACCTTGGTTCTATTGTTAGAGCATGGAAAAAAGTTTTTTTTAACGGAGCAGTGAAAAAGTAAAACAAAAAAAGGAAAAATAATTTAAATGTTTAATCATAATAAAATACCTGTGCCTGAATTATTTTTTACAGTCAATTTACTAAAAATTCACAAAAAATTATAGCATTTCTATTTCATTCAATTCATATAACACATCAACAAATCCTTTATCAGATGCTGAGCATGTGGTTTAAAACTTCACTTGTGCAACTTCGCTTTGTGACGTGGACATGTAAATGGTGTAGTTAATCTTGTCTGTTATCAAGGAACTGTAAAGAAAGATGATGGTGATAAGAATGAAGGGAAAGATGAAGATGACTATGAATGAAATAGACAAGATGCTGAAGGTGAAGGGGATAAACGGGAGATGATGATGAACATGATGAAGGGAATAAATAGGCTGTGATGGTGATAACGAAGGAAACGTGAAAACGTGATACTAACGAAGGAAAGGGGAAGATGATAATAATGAAGGAAACGGGAAGAACACGACGATGGAGAGAACGAAAAAATATGAATATAACGGT
>NC_091570.1:23679500-23682000 GCF_042767895.1 Penaeus vannamei
TTTACCCCGCTTTGCTATTAGTCATTCGAGCTGGCATGGAGAAACGCCGCGACCTCGCCGCTGCCAGGAAGCCAAAGAAGAAACCGGGTCGTGCGATTTCCATAGTCATCCTACGTAGGAGATCCTTGGGTAAAAACACTGAAGATCGTTATTCGAGCCAATCATAAAATAATCATATTCAGGCCACCAAATAATCAAGAAACTATTCTAAAAAGAATCCACGTCCACGGAGGCAAGAGTTCCTGCATCTGGAATTCCCGAGTTGAAAGCTTCGGGGTCATTCGGACGGCATTCGCTTAGCGTTGCCTCCTGCCGGGATCAAGTCATGCTGCCGAAGGACCTCGGGGAAGAAAGCCTACGTTCTTTGGGGAGGTTAGTCACGTAATGCGCATGCCGAGTAAATTTCATTGTCGATGCTCTGAACTCTGGGAATTCCCAATAAGTGGAACGCACGCGCATGGAAAGTTTTCAGTTTTCGGTATCATTGTTACCAATCGAGGTATCACTAAGGAACGTATTTTTTTACTGCTGTTATTTATATTATTATTCTTGTATGAAAGTAACTTATGCGACATATCATGTATTTCACAAGGTGAACTTCGTGTCATTAAACCTTAAGAAATGATAGCATTTGATTGCCAGCGTTTATCTACTGCTGTATATGTATCTATCTATCTATCTATCTATCTATCTATATATATATATATATATATATATATATATATATATATATATATATATATATATATATATATATTTACCTATCATGCAAAATAAGATCGTGATGGAGGTTATGGTTGAGTTGGCAATGACTCAGAGACCAAATCTTGCAATTTTGATGGTAACCTGGGGTAGATGAGTAGAAGTTGGAGTAGACAAAGCGTAATAAGCTACTGGTACAGAGTGGGTATTTGAATGGGTGTAGGCGAAGGTTAATATTTTGTATATGTTGAGAGAAAGGCCACTAAATATTGGGCATGTTTGGCTATAACTTGGGATAGGTCTTCAATATATTTTTAGGATAAATAAGAATTTATCTTGAATATATTTTGGAATAAGTTAGGGAAGTCTAATAGAACATTATTGTGAAATTTCGTCATCTGAAAATACCACGTAACCATAATAATTCTTTTGTGTTTATTTGCACTCTTGTATAACAAATGAAATACAATTTCAGCAAGATGTGAAAGTCAGTTTAAAAAACGGAAATTCGCTGAATATTTAGTTGATGTTCAAGCAACTTCAAATGTGCTGCTTTCTATATTTAACAACCATAATTCATGCTTGTTGCGACCGTTACTCTTGAAATCAAAATATTTTCTTCCAGTGTTTGAATTTCATACGTATCGTTATTTGAGTTAACAGACAACCTAACCTTTTCCAACCTAACATAATCAGCTGCTGTATCATTGGTATTTTTAATCCGGTTTCAGTGTTACACGTACCACTGTTATCAATATCATTATCTTTGTCATTATTAAGGGGAGTGTAAACCCTTGATCAAAAACTATTAATGCTAAAGTGTTTGGTATTTCGACTTGAAACTTTCAGAATTTATATAACACAGCAACACGCTGTGTTCGCATAAGAACATGACGCGAGATGACATGACTGGATCACAAAATGGGCGTCGCGCTTGACGTACGCCGATCAGCGATTTTTTCCGTTTGTTTTCCTGTGACGTGTTTCATTTTTATTAATAAAAAAGAAAGAATAAATGTAGTTATGAAACTACCACCATTAGTAATAAGCATACTCTCAAGTAAATCCTGTAAGAACCATGATCATTAACATATCATTAGTAGTAGTAGTAGTATATCTTAATGTCATTACAAGTATCATCTTTATTACCATTTTTATCTTAGCATTCTTATTGTCGTTATGGCTCATTACCTGCAGTTAATACATATGTGCCGCTTAGTTTTATATCGATTTTGCTACACAAAGGTAAATCATTATACCATGTCATCTGTTGTATGTAAATCCGGTGAATCACAACAAATTTTGTATAGAGAATGCTAACAATCTCAATGTCTCTATCATTATATTCTTATGCTTACTATCATAATGAAGGTAGTGTGAGTGCGAGTGTTTCTGTGGGTATGCGCAAGTGCGTTCAGGTGTATGTGTTTCGCATACGTTTATGCAAATGAGTGTGAACCTCTATTCAAATTCACCTTGAAAGGGATACGGGAGTTCATCGACTACGGCTCGACTTGCTACTTCATCCCCATAAAATTACATACATGGAGATTTGGCTGAAGCGAGTGCCATTTATAGTTGTCCTCTCTCCTTTTTTCTAGCTCCTTCTCTTTCTTTGCCGCTCTTTCTTTCCCTTTCTCTCTCTCTCTCTCTTACACTCACTCACTCTCTCACTCGCTCTCTCTCTCTCTCTCTCTCTCTCTCTCTCTCTCTCTCTCTCTCTCTCTCTCTCTCTCTCTCTCTCTCTCTCTCTCTCTCTCTCTCTCTCTCTCTCTCCCATTCCCCCCTCCTTCCCTCC
>NC_091570.1:23706799-23711799 GCF_042767895.1 Penaeus vannamei
GTTTTTCACCTCGTCGAATTGTTTTTCTTTCCCCCATTGGTTCACTTTTCCCCGTTGGGTCAGTTTCTATTCTGTTAATTCACGGTTTTTCCCCATTGACTTCAATCTTTTCCCAGGTTGTACACTTTCTTTTCCATTCTCTTCCCGGTTGGCTAATTTTTTTCCGTCGATTTACTTTTTGTACTCAACAGATTTATCCATATATAGACTTTTCTTTTCTTTTAAGGGGTTCATATCTTTTGTTTTTCATGTATTCTCTGTGTCTGTATATTGATTAGTCTGTTCGCCTTTTTTACCTCCGTCAAGGAGGGTATGTTTTTAGTAGCGTTGGTTAGTTGGTTAGCAGGATAACTCAACATTTTTGCCAGATGCGTGTCAGCCCAACTTTAGTGCCATTGAATTTTGGTGGTGATCCGGATCCAGGAATTTTGTAAAGGATTTATTAGCATTGCAAGACGGATGTCACAAATGTACTTGAGAAAGAGGTGATTTTGATGTAATTCTTCAAGTGTGAATATTTTTATTGCATCGGTGACCCTCGTGCCTTGGCTAAGGTATGCGCTCTCTGAGTGCCTCTAGTTTATTTATAAGTTTGAGTTTATATTGCTTTATATATCTATTGATCTGTCAGTCTATCGAGAAAGAGAAAGAAGGAGGGAGAAGAGAGAGAGAGAGAGATGGAGAGGGAGAAGAGAGAGATAGAGATAGAGAGGGGGAAGAGAGAGAGAGAGAGAAAGAGAATGAAGAGGGCGAAAGGAGAGAGAGAGAGAAAGAGAGGGGAAGAGGTTTGCGAGGGAGGTCGTGACAGCTGCCGCCAGGTTTATGTCTACCCCGCTTTAGCCGTTAACACAGAGTCATTATTATTATTGTTAATAACCGTGGCAAGTTGTAAATTAGCAGACCGTTACTCTCGGACCGGTCTTGCGTATGCCTTCCTCGTTCCGGTCTCTCTCTCTCTCTCTCTCTCTCTCTCTCTCTCTCTCTCTCTCTCTCTCTCTCTCTCTCTCTCTCTCTCTCTCTCTCTCTCTCTCTCTCTCCCTCTCTCTCTCTCCTCTCTCCCTCTCCCTCTCCCTCTCTCTCTCTCCCTCTCTCTCTCTCCCTCTCTCTCTCTCTCTCTCTCTCTCTCTTTCTTTCTCTCTTTCTCTCTCTCCTTATTATATCTTATCTTTCCTGCTCTTCGCATTCCTTTTCAATCAGTATTGAAAACTCATCTCTTTTCCTTCCGCCCTCACCCTTCCCTCTTCCCTTTCTGCTCTTGCCCCTCACCTCTCCCTCTTCCACTCTCCGCTCACCCTTCCCCCCTTCCTTTACTCTTCCCTTCTCCCTCTTTCCCCTCCCCATTCTGTTCCTACTATTCTCTCGTTCTTCTCTGTCCCATCTTTCGCATCCCACGCTGTGCGTATCTTCTTCGAGTGTCTGGCAATGGCGTTGTGTTTACGTTAAGCTTGTCTTCTCAGTTCATTTTGACCTTCTCTCCTTTTTCTCATTCGTATTTTCTCTTCATCTCCTCTCTGCCTGCCTATCTCTCTCCCTGTCTATATCTCTCCCTCTCCCTCCTCTCCCTATCCTTCCTGTCCCTACCCCATACTCCTTTCTTATTGCTATAATCATCATCATCGTCGTCATCATCATTATCATCATTATTGTTGTTATTGTTATTGTTTATTATTATTATTATTATGATTTTATTTTTATTATTATTATTATTATTGTTATTATTATTATTATTATTATTATTATTATTATTATTATTATTATTAATCGAGAGTAGCTGAGTGATTCAGGTATTAGGGTCTATTTCTTCTATCTGTTTGTCTATGTGGTCTCTCTCTCTCTCTCTCTCTCTGTCTCTCTCTCTCTCTCTCTCTCTCTCTCTCTCTCTCTCTCTCTCTCTCTCTCTCCCTCTCTCTCTCCCTCCCTCCCTCCCTCCCTCCCTCCCTCCCTCCCTCCCTCTCCCTCTCCCTCTCCCTCTCCCTCTCCCTCTCCCTCTCCCTCTCCCTTTCCCTCTCCCTTTCCCTCTCCGTCCTCCCCTTTTCTCTTTCTCTATTTATCTCGGTTTTTCTCCTCTCACTCGTTTTAAAAGTACGTATATAGTAACAACCCATGGTGTTGACACTAAAAAAAGTATAAAGAATTGTCATCTCACTGGCACTGAAACAAGTGTCATGTTCCGGGAGTAAATAGTGACAAGTCATCGCATTGGCACGGATTGCTTTCGCTCCGGGCTGGGCTGCGCCGGCCAAGACGCGGGAGGGGGAGGGGGAGGGGGAGGGGGGCGGTGGCTGGGGGAGGGAGAGGGGGAGGTGCGGTGGCTGGGGGAACCTGATTGGCGTGTTAGTCACTTTGGAATCTTCGCGGAACCAGGGCTGGTTTGATTATCTTTGGAAGGGGGAGGGGGAGTGGAAAGAAAGGAAGGGGTAATGGAGGGAGAGGGGAGAAGGGAAGGGAAAAGAGGAGAGTAGGGGAAGAGAAGGGAGGGTAAGGAGTGAAGGGAGAGAAAGATAAAGGGGAAGGGGGAAAAGGGAGAAGGATGGGAAGGGAGGGCAAATGTAGAAAGGAGAGGGGGGGTGACGTAAGAAGAGGGGAGGAAAGGGAAAATTTAGAAGAGGGAGAGAATGGGTGGGTGGAGACGGGAAGAGAAAAGAGCGAAAGAGAGAAGGGGGGCGGGGAAGGGGGGGGAACGGAAATTAGGGAGAGAAGAGAATCGAAGGGAGGTGGAAAGGAGCAAGGGGAGGAGGAGGAGGAGAAGGATGGGAGGGAGGGAGGGAGGGTCAGGGAGGGTGAACGGGACGTGTTGTCTGACTGGTTGTTCTTGTTGCTGTTGCTACGTTGGTGTTTGTTTGATTTTGTTTGTTTCTCTTTCTGCATGGTCTCGTTGTGGTCGCAGTGTATTCCGTGCAACGAACTTAAAGACAGGGGGATGGTTGAAAGGAGATTATTTGGAAATCTCAAATGGAGATGTTTAGCGCCGAGTGGAACTGGTAAATGCCTTGGGTGTTTCTTTCCTCTTATCTTTCCTTCATTCACCCGGTCGTTCTTCATGTCTCTGCTTTATTCTTTTATATGTTGTCTTTTTTTGTGTTAGCCCGTTTCATTTTATGAATTCGTTATCATTTCTTCGCTCTCTCTTATGCTACTCACCGTCCTTCTGTCCTTCTTTCCCCTTCATTCTATCTTGTCTACCCTTCTCTCTCTTCCCATTCTCTTCTCACGTTCTTCCTCCCTACTTTTATTCACTCCACCTTTCACCCATTCTTCTTGCCTCCCTTACTCCCTCCCTTTATTCTCTCCATCCTTCTTCCCTTCTTTTCCCCTCTCTCCTCCCTCCTTGCCCCTTCCCTCCCCCTCCTTGTCCCTTCCCTCCCCCCACCCCACTTTATTCACCGTGTCTTTGTTCACCTGACGGCGGGGCAGCAGCAGGTAGTGGCAGACGGAGGCAGCTCGGCATATAAGGCAGATAATAGTACATTCCGCATATTCAGTCAAGGCCGGACCTCTGTCGCGCAAGTTTTTATTTCATATTTTGAGTTATTTTCCATACTTTTTTGCGTGTGATTTTTTTTCACTTTTTACCTTCTTTGGGGTCCCACGTGTGTTCTTGGCCTTTGCTGGGATACGCTGCTGCTCTTCTGAGCTTCCAGTGTTGTGTGTGTGTGCGTGTGTCTGTGTGTATGTATGTATATTTTTGTGTTTGTGTTTGTATTTGTATGTGATGTTTTTTTTTTTTTTTTGTTTTCTGTCTTGTAAGACAAATGAAAAAAGTAGACAGACCGACGCACGTTAGCAGAAGGCGAGAGAGAGGAAGAGACACAAACAGACGAAACAGAGAGAGTGAGAAAGGAAAACAAACTAGCAAACTTACATTCAGATGTAAACCTAAACGATTGTCCACGCGCAATGTAAACAATTAGACAGCTTGCGCATGGCCCAGGGTCAGGGCCGCGGGAGGGTGTGGCCAACGGATGCCCACTTGCCCAGCGTCCATACCAAGTGCGCGTTTGCCCTTATCAGTCTCTGGAAGATGGCGGCGCAGGTGTGTGCTGGCTGGGTCTTTATGTCTGTTATATGGTTTATTCATTTGTGTGCATTTTTTCATTCCGTATTTGTTCAAGTTTTAATTTTTCATTTTATGTTTTTATTCTATTTATTTGATTTGTATCTCCTTTTTCTTCTTCTTCTTCTTCCTACTCCATCTCTGTCTTCTTCTCTTCCTCCTCCTCCTCCTCCTCCTCTTCCTACTCCTCCGCCTCCTCTTTCTTCTTTTCTTCCGTTTATCCTTCTTTCTACCATTCGTTCCTCCTGAATGACCGAATGACCCAGCAGTATCGCCTGGTCTCCCGACAGTGGCACTGTGCCTCAAAGTGCCTCGACGAACAGTGAGGGCGGAGTATCATGGAGGGGAAGACGGATTCTTGCCGGATATTCGACGTGGCTGTGAGAGTTACGGGAGATTGGGGGAGGATTGGGTTGTGACTCGTGCACATGCGCGCGCGCGCACACACACACACACACACACACACACACACACACACACACACACACACACACACACACACACACACACACACACACACACACACACACACACACACACACACACACGCACACACACACACACACACTCATGCACTCACTCATTCACTCAGCCTCTCACTCACTCCCACGCAAATACACCTCACCCCCTCATTCGCACACAGTCACACTTACACAAAAGCACGCGCGTGCTCCCCTCCCCCCCCCCCTCAGGGCGTGTCGATATATGGATTTTCTTGTTGTTATAGTTGGGGAAATCTGTTCCGAATATACGGGAGATAAGATACCGTAGAATAATATATATATATATATATATATATATATATATATATATATATATATATATATATATATATATATATATATATAGAGAGAGAGAGAGAGAGAGAGAGAGAGAGAGAGAGAGAGAGAGAGAGAGAGAGAGAGAGAGAGAGAGAGAGAGAGAGAGAGAGAGAGAGTATCTTGAT
>NC_091570.1:23736799-23738498 GCF_042767895.1 Penaeus vannamei
CAAGTCAGTCAGGTAGGAGCAGCTAATCAGTCCGTCAGCCAGGCAGTCACTCAAGACAAGTCAATTACTCAATCACTCAGCCCTCCAGTTAGTCGGTCGGTCAGTTAGTCAGTCAATCAGTTATTCACTTACTTACCCAGCCCGCCAGTCAGTCAGTCAGTCGCTTACTCGGCACACCAGTCAGTCAGTCTGTCGGTCAGTCAGGGAGACTCGCCACTCCGGCCAAGCAAACCCTCTCAAAACAAGGCTCTCAAGGAAGCGAGGCTGGCCGGCGCTCGAGTGCGGGCCGTGTTTTGGGCGGACCGCCGCTGGAGGGCGAGCACGAAGGCGAAGGAGGCGAAGGAGGCGGCGAGGAGGATCTGCAAAGAGGCGCGAGGGATTCTTCAAAGGATTTGTGAGACTTTGTATTTGTGATTTTTTCTCGAAAGTGTTGGGGAAGAGGATGGTGGTCTTGCGTAGAAGAGGAAGAGTGGTGATTAGAAACGGGCGAGGGAAAGGAAAAAGTAGGGAGAGAAGAAAAGGGGAAAAAAGAGAGAGAAATAAAGAGAGGAGCGAATGAGAGAGAGAGACTCGGCAAATTTGGTTCTTCCAGACGCCTCCAGACTTTCGGGAATCCCACAGGGAATGGAAGGGAGACACTGAAGGACGAGGAAGAGGCGGCGGCGGTTGGGGATGAGAGGAGGAGGAAGGAAGAAGCGAGGGGGCGAATAGAAGGGAGAAGGAGATAGGAGGAATAGGTGAGAGGGGGGAATGGAAGGAGGAATAGGTGAGAGGGGCGATTGGAGGGAGGAAGAGACAAGGGACGGATGGGAGGAGAGAAGGAGGAGGATTACAGTGAGAGGTGCGACTGGAAGAAGGGAGGGGAAGAGGCACAATAGTAGGAGGAAGAGGCGAGGGAGATGAATGGAGGATAAAGAGAAGTGGGGAGGGGAAGTAGCAAGAGGCAAGAGGATTGAGGAAGAGAGAGGAGGAGGAATGGAGAAGAGTCAAGGAGGAGGAACGGAAGAGGGAGGATCGAAGATGATGAGGAACGGGTAACAGAGGGGAACAATGGATGAGGATGAGGCGAGGGAGAGGAATGGAGGAGAAGGAAAGAAAAGAGGAAAAGGAGAACTGTAGGAAGATGCAGGAAAGTATGGCAGAGAAAAATGGAAGGAGGAAGAAGGGAGAGAGGAGAATGGAGGAAGAAATAGACCTTGAGCCGCGTCACTTCTGCAGATCTCCGGGGATCTCGATGTGACCGATTTGCGCCGATCCGCACGGGCGTCAGCTGGACGGCTCCGCGGCTCGGACCCGGCTCACGCGGCTCGAGGTGGAGCTTTTTCGAGGTTGAATTTTTTCGAGGTTAAGCTTTTTGCATTGCATTCGCTTCGCCTGCGCCCATGGATACGTACCAGCTTACATACATGCCTATACATACGCCTGCACGTGAACTCCAACGTAATGCACACATGCACGTAAACGCACATGCATGTAAACTCCCTCCGAAATCTTCCGAAGTGGCGAGGCGGCATAGAGGCAAGCCGTGTTGCTTGACTTGCGAAATAATGCGATTAAAAGTTACGGCGCGGCTTAACACGAACGGCTGGCTTCCTCTGGCTTTTTTTCAAGCGCAGGGGCCTTCGTGATCGCCATGGAAACCTGGCTTTGTCGCAGTCCGATCGGTTTTATGGGCATGTCTTTCTCTTTTTGTGATTTA
>NC_091570.1:23748998-23751498 GCF_042767895.1 Penaeus vannamei
AGAAGGGACCGTGCATGGTAAATGTCGTGCAATGGACGGATGATCACTCCCAGTACTGGAGTAAACTGTACATAAACTATGTTAGAGGATCGTGAATATCAAGGACTCCCTGTACTTTATCAATCAATCCATTTTTTTTAAATAAGAGGCGAAGACGGACTTGAGACGTTGGTGATAATTGACCGATTGCTACTTATCCGCATAAAATCGTTTTATTTCCATCAGTTATCATCGTCAGTAGATCATTTGTCAATTCATCCTCATCACCAAACTTGTTTTGGAATTAATCAACACCAACCTGTCAAGAGCATCTTTGCCTAAAAAAGTTCAGCAACTCTCTTGCCAAACACATCGCCTCCATAAAATAAATTAACAAACAAATAAACGTAAATTATAGCTCATCCTATTTCGTTCGCTGATTATCTACTAATTCTTATTCCCAATTTTACCCGCAGTTACGCCCCCCCCCCATACCCCTCCGACGCATTCGCACATAAACACTTCGCTAACGCAATTAAACCAATAAACTTTAAGCTAAAATAAATTAATTCTTGTAACACAGAAACTTCTCACACCCTGTATCTTTTGCTTTGTTCTTGGTGTTTTGTAATTATGTTCTATTATATTTTCTTTTTTTTGTGGGGGTGAATTATTCGTTAAATTTCATTTTTTTGTCATCTAGCGTTATCATCAACTGTTTGTATTTGTTTTATTTTCTTGGCCATTGCATTTCTGTTCTTTTATCTATGAAACTTCTTTTTGTCTTTTTCCCGTCTTCTCCCTTTTCTCTTCCTCTTTTATCTCTTCTTCTTCCTTCACGTCCATCCCTTCCATCTACACATTCTCCTTTCTCCATCCGCCCTTTTTCTTTCTCCATTCCCTCCTTCCTCTCTTCTCCCATCTTCCCCTATCGTCTAGCTATCTTTTCTTCCACCATCTCACCCTTCCTTCTCCTATTCCAATCTCTCCGCTTTCCCTTTTCTCCCCCATCCCTTCCTCCTTCTCCCATCCCTCCACCTTTACTCTCTCTTCCTTCCCCCAGCCCTCGCCATTCACTCTTCCTTCCCTCCTTCCTTCCCCCTCTCCCTCTTCCTTCCTCCCCTCTCCCCTCCCCCTCCCTCTCCAACTCAGACTCGACAAACCCAGCCAGTCGAAGAAGCTTTTAAACTCGTCGCTTCCTCTCGGGTTCAACCGAAAGTTTTCGTCTTCTTTCCTTCGTCGATTTTCAGTTGTCTTATTCATTCAGTTTCCTTATCTTCTTTCCTCATTTTCTCTTCGTTTATTCACATATCACTTGTCTACTCATTGCCCTTTTCATTACTTTGCTCGTGGTCGACTTAATTTTTTCCGTCTTAGTGGTATTACTTTCATAATCACTATATCATAAATCAGTATCGATTATCAATACCTTTTATTAACATTATTACGATCAATTATAGCTGAAACTTTTGTTTGTTATCTTCCTATCAGTAACTTGAATATCATAAAAATAATAAAGCAATGGAGTTGGTGACGGTAACTGTAATACCATCTCCATCACCACCACCTTCTCCTCGACTACTTCATCCACCTCTTCCTCCTCTCCCTTCCACTTCCACCTCTACTTCCCTCTCCTCCATTCCCTTGTCCTTTCCTCCCCCTCCCTTTCCTTCTTCCTCCTCCATTCCCCTCCCTCTCCTCCTCCCCCTCCCTCTGCAACCTCCCGCTTCCCCTTCCTCTGCAGCCTCCCACTTCCCCTTCCTCTCATCTTCCCTTCCCCCACCCCCCTTCTCCCCCAACCCTTCCCCCGCTCCCCTGACAGTTCCCAAATTAGCATCCGCCCTTGCTAGACATCGATCTCCTTTCCGCCATCGACGTCGATTTTGTCCCGAGATACCCTTTCTTACATTTCAGAGGAACGCTCTCTATCGATTCTGTCTATCAAATGAATTTGGCATTGGAACCGACCCGGCCTTGCTCCACCCTTGATTCCTCTCAGGGGCATCTCATCCCCCACACCCATGCCCATACGCGGTGACAACGCCCACGCCGCAGGGCACTGGAAAACACTAACATGTGTACTTATTTCGTTGTTTGCCTGATGATGACGATGATGGTGATAATGGTGATCGTGGTGATGATGATGGTGATCGTGGTGATGATGGTGGTGATAATGGTGATGATAATAGTGATGACGATGATGATGATGATGATGATGGTGGTGGTGATGATGATGATGACTACGACGATGGGGAGTAGATGGAAGAAGAATAGTAAATGGAAGACGCGAATTAAGTGAGAAGAAAATAAAATTAATAAAGAAAGGAATGATACAGAAGTAGGTGCATAAGAAGGAAATAAAAAAGAAATAGACACGCATTCTGAAGTAAAAAAGGAAAGAATAACAAAACAAAACATGAAAGAGTACCAACCAAAAACAACAAGCTAACACGGAAGGAAACAGGCCAGAGCAGTCACTCCAAAGCGCCTCCAGGGACGCCGGTGCCATCCCGACGTCGCT
>NC_091570.1:23792077-23804577 GCF_042767895.1 Penaeus vannamei
TCCCTTCTTTCTCCTTTTCTGCGTATTTCTATATTTCTCCCTTTTACTGAGGCGAAGATGCACTCGAGAGGGTCGGTGATGATGGGCTGACCGGAATTTATCTGGAGAATCATTATATTTCGAATTATTTTCACCACCAAGCTGTCAGTTATTAAGTAATTATCATCTCAGATTTGTCAGGTATTCAATAATCATCATCGCCAACATGTCAACTTATCAGCAATTATCACCAGTCTGACAGATGCCTTCCTTCTCTCTCCTTGTTCTCTCCTCACCTGCTCTCGCTCTCACCCTCTCTTCCTTTTAACCTTTCTTTCCGTCTCTCTCATACCTCTTGCTCCCATTCTTCAATTTTCGCCAGTCTTTTATCATACATTCTCCCCTTGTTTGGTTTTCTCATTTTCTTAGCTCTCGTTGCTTCCCCCTTTTTTTCTTAACCTTTGAATTCCCTTTTCTTCCCCACAACTTCGCTTCCTCCGAAGATCAAAGGGAAATCGGGGCGAATGAGGTGGCCCTTTCGCTCTCTCTTCAGGGTGATGAATGGGGTGGGGGAATGTGAGGCTGGGAGGGAAGGGAGGGAGGGAGGGAGGGAGGGAGGGAGGGAGAGAGGAAGGAAGAAAGGAAGGGAAGGAAGGGAAGGAAGGCTAAGGAAGGAAGGAAGGAAGGAAAAGGAAGGAAGGGAAGAAAAGACTGGAAGAAAAAAGAAAGAGAGAACATTAATAAAGAAAGAAAGAAACGAAGGATGGACAGAAAGGGGATGTGATGAGAGAGAGAGAGAGAGAGAAAGGGGGGGGAGAGAGTCTTGGCAGGAAGATCGAGAAAGCGAGCCGCGGCGGGTCCCGGATGGAAATGATAATCCCGGGCGTTAATTAAGCAGGATAAAAAGGAGGGACTTTCAGCGCCGGCAGTCAAGGGAGACGCCTCGTTCCGCCGTTCCTCGTTCAGCGCCGCCGCCGTGAGCCGTGAGCCGTTCTGCTTCGTTGGAATTTTGAATCTTTTATCGGCTCTTGGAGGGAGTTTTGTGGCGCAGCTTACGTGCCTTGTCCTTCGTGATCGGCGAGGTAGTCAGAATAATGGTAATCTTCATCCGTTATCAGAAATCGTCTTTATGCCATCGGCAGTTGGCATTACTCATCGTCCTTTCCGCCATCTTAATCTTTATCTTTATCTTCATTATCGTCCATCTACACTACCACCATCACCACCTCCACGAACACCACCTCCACCATCACCACCACCTTTACCTCCACCACCACAACCTCCTTCTCCACCTCCGCCTCCACCACCACCTCCACCTCTACCATCACCTCCTCCACCGCCACCACCACCTCTACCTCCACCTCTACCTCCACCTCCACCTCCACCTCCTCCTCCACCACCACAGCAATCAATCCCCATTCTCATTACCACAACCACCACTGTTATTATTTTTATTGCCGGACCAAACGATCACCTGCTTCGTTCCGCCCATCCATTAGTCCTCGCTGAGTAAGTGATTTCATAGACTCGTCCCCCTTTTCTCCCTCTTCTTCCCCATCTCCATTTATTCCCCCTCTCCGCTCCTGTCCCTTTCCTCATTTCCCCCCTCTTTTTCTTCCCAATTCTCCACATTCTTTGCCTTCCTTTTCCCCGCCTTTTCTTCACTTTTCTCTATCCCCTACCCTCACTCTTTTCCTCCCCCCCTCTTCCCCCTTCCTTCTCTCCCCCATTCCCCCCGTTTATGAGGTAACTGAAGCACGCCCATCCCCTTGGCTTCCCCGTCCTCGGTGGAACTCACTCATGCATCTTCTTCCTATTCCGTGGGTTTCCTCCTTTTCTTCTTCTTCCTTTTCATCTTTGTCCCTTCGTCTCCATCCTCATTCCCTTGCTTCCCCTCCTGCTCATTCTCCTCCTCCTTCTTTTCCTATTCTTCTTTTTTTCTACTTCATCTTCTTCCTCCTCTTTTTCTTCTTCTTCCTCTTCCTCCTCCTCCTCGTTCTCTTCCACCTCTTCCTCCTCCTCGTTCTCCTCCTCCTCCTCCCCCTCCTCCTCGTTCTCCTC
This sequence comes from Penaeus vannamei, assembly GCF_042767895.1. Lineage (NCBI taxonomy): Eukaryota > Metazoa > Arthropoda > Malacostraca > Decapoda > Penaeidae > Penaeus > Penaeus vannamei. Next base: position 23,794,118 of record NC_091570.1, read on the forward strand.
GTTCCCCTCATCATCTTTTTCTTCTTCTTCCTCCTCTCCTCCTCTTCCTCCTCCTCCCCTTCCCTCTCCGCCTTCTCCCCCTCCTCCTCTTCTACCCGCTGCGGCAGACGGCAGTAGCGTGTCCTTGCGATATGGCACGCGAAATGTGGCTTAAGGAAAGTTGGGTAATTCCTGGAAGAGAGAGAGAGAGAGAGAGAGAGAGAGAGAGAGAGAGAGAGAGAGAGAGAGAGAGAAAGAGAGAGAGAGAGAGAGAGAGAGAGAGAGAGAGAGAGAGGGAGGGAGGGAGGGAGGGAGGGAGGAAGGAAGGAGAGAAAGAGAGGGGGAAGAAAGGGAGAAAAAGAAGAAATTGTGAGATCTAGAGAGTAGGAAAGTAGGAGAGGAAGAATGATGGATAGAAAGCGAAGGAGAGAGAGGAGAGGGCGGGGGAAGGGTAAGGGAGAGGGGGGGTAAGTTGTGGTCGAGGTTTGGCCTGACTGCGGCGGCTGTGGAGAGGGGGGGGGCACGAGACCGGTCCATCCCTGGCCAGATGGAAGGGGGATGAGGGCGAAGGGGTCGCAAAGTCTGTTCACAGATGGTATCACCTGCATGGCCAGATGTCCTCAGCTGGTGGAATAGGTCACTAGTCCGGGATCAGGTGGTAACGACGGCGAACGGATGTGTGCGTTGGCCCATTGCCTTCGCCTCCTTCGCGGCGGAAGGGAAATCAAAACCAACGGCAAGGAATGACGAAGGAGGAGCTGCTGGCCGGTTGAGGGCGAGCTGCCGCTGGTCAGGTGTCCAACTGAGAGGGGAGAGCGCGGAGAGCCCCGCGTTTGACTGCCACCTGTCAGGAGGTAACGAGGCGATCAGCTGTGGTGGCGATCAGCTGTGGGTGTTCGTCATCGTGAGGTGGCAATAGTTCTGCCCAGGTGGCCATGTCACGTGACCCGCCATCCGTGTGACAGACCCCGAGTAGAGTGGCTCTTGCTGCGCGAGCGGTGGCTGGCCCGCCGGCCAGAGCAGGCCACCGCTATTGCACGGCTAGACAACGAGGCTGTTAACGATATTTTTGCGTTTAGAAGAGGAAAACGTGACCATCATTCGGGGGGAAAGAGAAGGAGAAGGTGCGAGCAGAGCCAGCCCTGCTTCGGTTGGCAATCCTGGGCAGTGGAGTGAGTCGTCGCTGGGGTAGCGGGCACGCGGGCTCCAGTGGGTGACGCGTGCAGGTTTATCGGGCGGCCGTCGGGGGTAAGTGGGGGCAAGTGGGAGGAGAGGAGCAGGTGCCACGTGCGCCGAGGAGAAACGAAGGTGGAAGAGGGGAGGGTGACAAGTGGCAGTGTCCCGTGACGCGAGGGATGTTCTCGGGGAAACGTTTGCTGTGCACCTGCGTCACGGAGAGGGGGGGGGGGGATTTACTTCAGGTTTAAGTGCGGCTGCCTCCTCCTCCCCCCTCCCAGCCCTCTCAGTGTCCGCTCCCCCCCCCCCCCCTCTTCTGCTCAAGGACCAACGCCGATTAGTTTTATTTAGTTGCCACAGATTTCTCACGTGTTTCTTCAGCTCTGTTATTATTATTATTATTATTATAGTTGTTCATGTTGTTAATAGTATTTTTTCACCACCATAAGCATCCTCACCAACACAATTATTGATATTGATACTGTTATCATTATAATCACTACTGTCGTTGTATTTATCACAAGTAATAGTACTTTTCCACGTTGTCTATGTAAACCAGACGTCTTGTTTATGATGACAGTGGCATAGTGGCAGAGCATCATCGCCGCCATGGGATGAGAGTAAGGTGATGGTGCGAAGGGTTTATGGTGATGAGATGGTGAGGGAATGCCAGGCTGATGCTGTGTTTACGGAAGTTAGATGGACACGACTAGGGGAAGTGGGACGAGGAAGAGGGAGGAGGTGGAAAGAAAAAAGGGAAGAAGGGAAAGGGGGATGAGAACAGGAAGAGGGAAAAGGGGAATGAGAATAGGAAAAGAGGAAGGGGGAAAGAGAGCAGGAAGAGTGAAACGGGGAATGGAAAAAGGAAGAGGGAAAAGGAGAATGGGAAAAGGAAGAGGGAAAAGGGGAATGAGAATAGGAAGAGAGCAAAGGGGGAATTAGGAAAAGAAGAAGGAAAGGGGGGTAGATGAGGAATAGGAAGAAGGAAAAGGGGGAGTGAGAATAGGAAGAAATGAGGTAAAGGGGGGTGGAAAAGGAAGAACGAAAAAGGGGAATGGAAAAGGAAGAGGGAAAGGGGGAATGAGAATATGAAAAATGAAAAAGGGGAAAGGAAGTAGGGAAGAGGGGAAAAAGGAAGTTGGAAGATGGGAAAGTCCAAAAGGAGAACAGAAAGAGGAAAACGCAAGCGATGGAAGACGAAAGCAAAAATTCTAAGGGAAAATGGAAGAAAGGAAAGGGAAGATTGGAAATAAGTATAGGAAGAGTTGAGAGTGAAACTTGGAAAAAGAAAAGAATGAATAGGAAAAGGAAAAATGAAAACTATTTTAGGGTAAGGAGAGGAAAGTGAGATGAGGAAGATTTTTTATGAGTATATATATATATTTTTTTTCTTTTGTTTCATCTAACGTTATAAATTCTATTATTATTATTCGGTGAATTTATATATATATATATATATATATATATATATATATATATATATATATATATATATATATATGTATATATGTTAATTTTAGATAAGAATGGTTTATAGGGAAAGTGAGAGAACGTGAGGTGACAGACTTTGCCTTTCTTTTACCTGACCGTTTTATGGGACTTGCAGGAGAGAAAGTTGACATCTTGGCGGGACCGAGAGAAGCGATCGTAGGATTGACTCCGTGTTGGTGCTGTCATGGTCTTAGGAAGTGGAGTAACGAGTGGGTGGAGGGTGGAAGGTAGTGGGTGATGTAGTGGAGGGTGTGGGTGGAGGGAGTGGGTCGTGGGTGGAGTGTGAGTGATGGGGTGGAGGGTGTGGGTGATGGATGGAGGGTTAGGGTGAAGGGAGTGGGTGCGGGTAGAGGGACTAGTATGATCGGAGAGGAGGGGGCGAGGTCAGGAAGAATGAAGGAGTGAAGGGGAGGTGGAGCGAGCGAGGGTCACTTACCAGCTGGCGGCCGGGCTGCGGGTATCGATTCTAGTTCCGCAGTGCCAGTCTCTGTCATGCCACCACCTGGCCCTCTCCCCACCTGTCTGGTGAGTGCCAGTGAGCGCCACAGTTCGCAGGACAGCGTGGCTTGGCACTCGAGTCACGCTTGTTTCCCCGACCCATTTCCAGGGTGTTTATATTTCCCCCAAAGGAACCGAGCGCCGCGTCTGCGTCTTGGGCCTTTTATTGTTTTTCTGTCTGAGACTGTCAGATGGGAGAAAAGGGACTTTCTGGGGAATAAATGTATTTCTAGCTGGCTGTTCGGAATTATTGTTTATTTTCAGAACGTCTCTCGGGGCACAGACATTAAAGATTTTTTTTAACCAGAGTGGGGTGATTGTCGGGGCACTGTCTGTCGTGGCTCTGGTCTCGCGCAGGTCGCGCGAAGGTTCGGAAAATCGTTTCGCAATGTGGCCCAATTCATTACCGCAGTAGCATCGTTTACGAGCGAGAGCGAGCGAGTCGCGGCGTTGCGTGGGCGGTTCTCAAGGCGATGCAGAGTTGCGGTTCCGATCGAGGAGGGGGGAGGGAGGTGGGGAAGGAGGGGAGGGGAATAGGGAGAAGTAAGTAAGAGGGGATGGGGATTGGGGAGAGGAGGAAAGGTGGGGGAGATAAGGGGAAAGGAAAGGTGGGGGAGATAAGGGGAAAGAAGGGAGGGGAGGAGAAGAGAAATGAAGCAAAAGAAAGGGAAGGAAGGGGCAGATGGAGAAGTGGAATGGGTGGAAGTAGGGGGAGATAGGGGAGAGGAATACGGGGAAGTAGGGAAGAGGCATAGCAAGGGGAGGAGGAAGGGGAGGGGGGATTACATCGGAGTACGGGTCCGTCCGCCACCCGCCGAGGCGTCCCTCGCCCCGCCCCCCCCCCCCCGCCCCGTCGCCCGGGTACGAATGGGGAAACGCTATTTCGGTGGCCTCGTATGCGGCCGCGGTTTGTCATTGTCTCGGCCTGGCACCCGGCAGAGGCACGCGGCGGAGGTTTTTGTGCCCGGAGCGATTTCGGCGATTTTGTGTAGGGGGGGAGGGAGCTGAGGGTTACTGGTTGATTATCTCTCCGCCATTTCGGTTTTAATGAGGGTTTCGCTTAGGTTCAAGAGGGTTCAGCGACGCACGGTTAGGGATTCGGTGTTATGGGGCTCCCGCGAACCCTAGATCCTCTGTTGATTTACGCGATTCGCTCCTCGTTTCGTAGGAGGGATCAGGGAGCTCTGGGGGAAGAGTCTGCAGCGACCCTGGAAGTGTGAGAGAGAGAATGATCTGCCTCAGACTGGCCTAGAGATTAAAGATTAGAGCTATAATGGCCAAGGTTGGTGTTTGTTCTTGTTGCAATCAGTTGTACGATTAGTAATGTAAGATGATACGATTGCTAAGATTGGCGGTGGATTTAATGATACTGGGGCTACGGTTACAGTTGTAAGAGTAATGGCTTTGCTTTGATGATTACGGTTTCGTAAACAATTAACTCCCAGAACGAAACAAAAACAAACAAAACAAAAGCTTACCAAAGAGTAGAAAAACAGTGAAAGTAATCGAAGGATTTAACTGTTATCATTGCTTCAAGGAAACGACAGAAAATATCCATTCTTGCATACTCATTCTGTGTATTGGGAAAGGGGAGAAAATGCCAAAAAGTGTGCATTCTGTCCACCGACGATGATTAAGTGGATGATCTCAAGGTGCCACACGCCACAGATCTCCCTTTTCTTCGAGGCAACGAGGAAGAAGCAGGAGAAGAGAAGGAAGGGAAGGAGGAGAGGGGGAAGGGGAGAGCAAGGAGCAACCTGTTGTCACTTTCCATCTGATATTTTATAGGAATGTCGTAAACCGTAGACACGCGGCACAAGGGGGGGGGGGGGTATGTGGACGCGTGGAAGAGGAGGGGAGCGTCTGTTCCAGGGACGGAAGGGGTTTTGTGTATTGTTAATATTGTTTATGTTGTTGTTATCACTGTTATTATTATTATTGTTGATATAATTTTGATTATTGTTATTATTAGTATCATTATTGTTATTATTATAACTATTATTACTCTTCTCATTATTATTATCATTATCATTATCACTATTGTTATAGTCATCGTTATCGTTATTGTTATTGTTATTATCATTATTATTATTATTATTATTATTATTATTATTATCATTATTATTGTTATTACCTGCTCTTATATATCTATCTTTTTGTTTATGATTTCTTTTTGATGTGCATGCGTAGGGGATCCTTGTAGCGAAAAGCGTAAGGATACAATAAGGCAAGAAAATTGTGCCGCCCTCGTGAGAAGGGGAATAAGAAGAACGAGAGATAAAGGAAGGGGAAGAAGAACGAGCGATAGAGGACCGACGTGATGCCCGTTAAGCGAAAATGTGCAAAGAGGGAAAGAAATAAAGGGAGGGAGGGAGAGGGGGGATGGAGGAGGAAAGGAAGGTGAGATGGGATAAGGGAAGGGTTGGGGAGGCGGGTATGAGGGGATAGAGGGGGGGGGTGCAAAAGGCCTTAGAGGTCGTAGAGGAAATGTATGGGGGAGGGTAAGCTAGGGATAAATGGAGAAAAAGGATTTGGAAAGGCCAGAGGGGGAGGGGACGTAAAGGGAAAGAGGATAAGGGGAAAAGGAGGGAGAGCTAAAGAGCTAAAGGGGGGATGGCAAGAGCTGTGCAAAGACTAAAGTGGACATGGAAGGGGGTTGGGGTGGGGTGAGTTTAAGACGGGAGGAGAGGGGAGAGGGGTTGAGGGGAACGGAGGGGAGGGTAGAAAGGGTTCGCGAAGGCCAAAGGAAAGTGCGAGGAAAATCCCCCCCTGGCGTGTTTATGCGTGTTCTCTCGAACCCTCAGGCCCTCGCTGACCGATGGGGACTGTGGTCTTTTGCGACGAAGGAGAGAGAGAGAGAGAGAGAGAGAGAGAGAGAGAGAGAGAGAGAGAGAGAGAGAGAGAGAGAGAGAGAGAGAGAGAGAGAGAGAGAGAGAGAGAGAGAGAGAGAGAGAGAGAGAGAAGGGGGAACGGTGGAAAGAGGAGAGGGAGAGAGAGAACGGTGGGGGAGGAGGGATAAAAGTGGAAAGGAGGGAGAGGGAGGGGGGAGCAAGCAAAGAGGGGGATAAGGAAAGATAAGATGAAGGGAAAAAAAACACGAAAGAGAAGAGAAAAATTAGAATAAAAATCAATGAAAACAGAAGGAAAACGGGAGAGAGAAAAGGAGAAGAAGAAAAAAAGAGGAAAGAAATAAAGGATCATCGAAGGGATTCGGAAAATTGGATTAGATAGCGAGAAGGGCGATAGACTCCGCATCCTTGCTGCTCGTGGAAGGAAGAGGATTAAGGGCGGGAGGGTTAAGGGCTGGAGGGAGAAGTAAATGGAGAGTGTGAGTAGCGACGGAGGATAAGAAAAGGGGGAAGTTTGGGTGAAGGAAGGAGAGGGAAGGGAAGGAGACGGAGTGAAGGGAGGGAGGGAGGAGAAGAGAAGGGACGGAGAGAAGGGACGGAGAGAAGGGGAGGGGAGGGGAGAGAGGAAAGGGGAGGGAGGGGAGTGAAGGGGAAGGGAAGGGAGGGGGAGCAGTGTTGGGGGTAGTGGAGGAGAGGGCTAAGTAGCCGTTCAGTAGCAAAAGGGAGTCATTCAGGGGGCGAGGCCAAAAAGACTAGTTGGCATCGTGGGAGGACCCCTCTTTTGCGCTTCTCCTTCGTGAGGTCCCCTCCCCTCCTCCCGCTTTTTTTTTCACTAACATGTTCTCTTTGTTTGTCTCTCTCCCTCTCCCTCCCTCCCTCCCTCCCTCCCTCCCTCCTCTCTCTCTCTCTCTCTCTCTCTCTCTCTCTCTCTCTCTCTCTCTCTCTCTTCTCTCTCTCTCTCTCTCTCTCTCTCTCTCTCTCTCTCTCTCTCTCCTCTCTCTCTCTCTCTCTCTCTCTCTCTCTCTCTCTCTCTCTCTCTCTCTCTCTCTCTCTCTCTCTCTCTCTCTCTCTCTCACACACACACACCTCCTTCCTCTCCCTCTCTCTCGCCTCCTCCCTCTCTCTCGCCTCCTCCCTCTCTCTCCGCCTCCTTCCTCTCCCTCTCTCTCGCCTCCTTCCTCTCCCTCTCTCTCGCCTCCTCCCTCTCTCTCGCCTCCTTCCTCTCCCTCTCTCTCGCCTCCTTTCTCTCTCTCTCTCGCCTCCTTCCTTTCCCTCTCCCTCTGCTTCCCTCTCTCTCAGGAGCCACCATCCTTTGCACGAAGCCGCCCTCGGAGGACTGACCTCTGCTGCACCATAGAAGGGGGGGGGGAAGGCGTGTCTGACGTGTATTCTGAGGACGGGAAGGGCCTGTAATAGTGTTCCTTAATGTCGGTTTGTATTCATTTTCTCTCTGTATTTATCTATCTATCTGTTCATCCTTTTCTCTCTCTCGTGCATTTAATGTTTTTATTTTTTGCCCTAAGAAGATTCTCTTGCCAGAGCAGTTATACGGGTCTCGGGTGTATTTTTGTTCATACTTTTCGTAATGTAGGTGATTGTTGTTTCTGGAAGTCATTTTGGTGAAGAGGAAAGGGGATCTGGCAGAAAGAGAGAGAGAGAGAGAGAGAGAGAGAGAGAGAGAGAGAGAGAGAGAGAGAGAGAGAGAGAGAGAGAGAGAGAGAGAGAGAGAGAGAGAGAGAGAGAGAGAGAGAGAGATGAGAGATGAGAGAATGGATAGGTAGGCGAGTAATTAAGCGCGCGAGATAAAGAGGGAGAAGGGAAGAAAGACAGAGAAAGAAAAAGACCGAGAAAGAGAGAGAGAAGACGCTCGTGCAGTGGGTCATGAGCCCGGGGTATGTGTGTGTTCGCGGGGCCAGTTTCTGCATGTGATGATCACGCCAAGTTTTTGCCTCGTCCAGGCCGGGAGGGTCTCAGGGGCGGAGAGGAGACGTGCAGTAGCTCCATGTTGTTTTATGGGGGGTGGGGGCGGAATTGGGAGGAGGGGTCGTCCTGAGTCCAATTTGGTTTGGTCGTATTCGTCTTAGTCTTGCTGATTCATGCAGAGTCCTCTCAAGGCTTATCGAGTTCTATAGAGTCCTATCTATTTTTACCAAGTTCTACAAAGTCCCGACTCGTCCTGTCAAGTCTTACAAAGTCCTACCAAGACCTGCCGAGTCCTGCAGGGTCCTTCTCGAGGCTCAAACTTCAAAATTCTCTGGCGCATCCGACTCCCAGACAAAAGTTTCAGGACTCGTCGGATCGTGTGTCGCGCGTCGGGCGGGATACTCTGGGCGTCAGCGCATGGGGTGGTAGCTGGGGAGGGGGGGGGGGGGATGCGGGTGTCATTTCAGCGCGGTGTCATGTCTTACTTGTGGAATGCGTCTTCTTATCTCGTGTTTAGTTTGGGCGACACTGATAATGAGGGAGAAAAAGAGGGAGGGAGAGAGGGTGAGAGAGTGAGTGAGTGAAAAAGAGGAAAAAGGTGTCTCACATGGATCTCCTCCCTCCTCCTAGTCCTCCTCCCTCCTCCTAGTTCTCCTTCCTCCTCTCTCCTAGTTCTCCTTCCTCCTCTCTCCTCCTAATCCTCCTTCCTCCTCCTAGTCCTCCTCCCTCCTCCCCAAGGCTGGGTCCTATCTGCTGGAAACGAAGCGTGGTTTTGACTATTTATATAAGGCAGCAGAAGAAAGCCCGCCCCTTATTATTCCCACTACGAGGATGCAGGTCAGTGGTTAGCGAGATGGAGATGAAAGAGAAGGGAGGGAGAAAGAGAGAGACGAGAAGGAAGGAAGAAATTAGGACGTGACATCAAAGGGAGGGAAAGTTTGTTTTCATCGACTTTTTGGCGCGAAAAAGAAATATTTATATATATCTCCCGTCCCCAAATTATATATATATTTTTTTATTCGTGTAGGCGAGATTGAATTAGATTCGTCATCCAAGCTGTCTTTTCCATCTGAATTATTATTCATTTCGTTTATTATGTTTTTTATTAGTTGGATAGAAATCAGATCAGGTTGTAAGGCCGTATCTGTGAGCTCCTTAAAGGTTAATTGCGAAGAATCCCGAGGGAGGCGGTGCTATGTTTGGGGGCTTGTTCGTTCTAATCTCGGGCGGGTGAGCGTCATTTCCTCATTCCGCGGCCATCATTAAGTCGAGGCTTTCCGCAAATTTAAGTTTTTTCCCCTCCTTTTCTCTTTTTCATTCTCTTGCGTGTTTCGTGTCGGATCGTCGCGTCGAGGGGGAGTAGAGCATCCTCCTGCTCGTCGCCCTCCTCCTCTTTTTTTTCTTCTTCTTCTTCTCCTCCTCATATTATTATTATTGTTATTAACATTATTCCTCCTCCTCCTAATCCTAATCCTTAACCTTTTCCTTCTTCTCCTCCTCCTTCTCCACCACCACCACCACCTCCTTCTCCTTCCCTCCGCCCTTCTTATCCTTATTTTTTCTTCTACTGAGTCCTTTTCATGCTCCTCACTATTTCGTCTTCTGCTTCCTCTTTTTCCTCATCTCCTCCTCTTCCTCACCCTCATCATCATCATCTTCTTCTTCTTCTTCTTCTTCTTCTTCTTCTTCTTCTTCTTCCTCCTCCCCCTCTTATCCTCCTCGCCGTCATCATCGCCATCCATCTCCCACCCACTTCGCCGCCGCCCCGCGCTCTCGGGCCTTATTCGTCATGGCGCTCGTCGAGTCGCAGATCCTTCGGGAACTCAGGACTTAATTGCATCCTTAGAGTGGAGACACGGGAAGGGATGGTCCGTGGATAGGCGTGGGAGGGAGGGATAGGATGGATAGGAGAGATAGGGAAGGAGGAGAAGGAATAGGAGGGAGAGGAAAGAGCGAGAGGAGTAGGAGGAAATAGGAGTGAGAGTAAGGGAGAGAAAGAAATAGGAGGGAGAAGAAGGGATAGGAAGGAATAGAAGGAATGGGAAAAGAAGGAAGAGGAAGAGGAAGAAAAGTATGGATTAGATGGAATGGGATCAAGATGAAGGTATAGACCATGTGAGGAGGAGGAAGAGGAGCGGTGGATGGAAAAGGATGGGCTCGCGGTCGTAGGCTGTGGCTGGCCGGCGCGGCTGCCGTCCCTCACGCCGACGGAGGGCGAGCTGGCGTCGGCCGCGCGGCGCTGCGGCTCGCGGGGCTGAGCTAACGGCTTCGCTGCGGCGCTGGTGGGGAGCGCAGTCGCCGGACGCCTGACCCGCTGGGCCGCCGCTGGATTTTCTCGGGGTTGGGATGACAGCGCCTGTTGTGAGGTCTATTTCGGTTTATCTACAGCAGTGTGTGTGTGCGTGCGCGTGTATCTGTGTGTGTGTCTGTGCATGTGTATGTCTGTGTGTGAGAGTATGTGTCTGTGAGTAAACAATCAGAAATAAACATCCGTCGACGGTGCTCCCAGGGATGTCTGGAGGAGGCGAGGGCCTCCTCCGGTGC
>NC_091570.1:23809577-23814891 GCF_042767895.1 Penaeus vannamei
CGAAGGATAAAAAAAAGATTAATGCAAGGATAAAAAGAAGGAGGGAGAGGAAAAAAAGACGCTTCCCTCCCACGACCTCCCTGCGAGGAGCCGAGGAGGAAGAAGTGCCTTGGTTCTCGGACGTCTTCCTCAGCCTCTTTCCTCGTCTCTTCCTTCTCAGTCCGATTCCCTCCGGAGGATGCCGAGGGGCGTCTGAAGTGCCGGCGAGGGAGAAAGGGAGGGGGAGGGAGGGAGGGAGGAGGTAGGGCGAGAGCGAGGAGAAAGAGGAAGAAGGGAGGAGAGAGTGTGAAGAGAGTGGAAGGAGGAAGGTATCTCCTCCCTGAGTAGCAAGGGCTTGGCCGCTCATGAGCCGTGGGGCAACTCCTCCAAGGATGCTCTAGGGATGCTGAGGTCCTACAGCCTCGACCTCTCCTTCATCCGCCGCGTCAAGAGGAAGAAGAGGAGAACAATATGGTGAGTCCAGAGGATTTTTTCTTGGTCTGGGAAGCTCTTGGGCGGGGCGGGGTGGAGGGTACATACTCTTGTGCTCGCTTGAATGAAACGGAGAGAGAGAGAGAGAGAGAGAGAGAGAGAGAGAGAGAGAGAGAGAGAGAGAGAGAGAGAGAGAGAGAGAGAGAGAGAGAGAGAGAGAGAGAGAGAGAGAGAGAAAGAGAAAGACAGAGAAATTTGCGTGGGCGGGGGAGAGAAGGCGGCGTATTGGGCGTGGTTTAGAGAGGAGCATGGGCGAGGAGGTAAGAATATGCAACGATGTCGGCGCCCAAGGAGATAGGATCTTGTATATAGCGGGCGTTGTGAAAACACTCGAAGGGACATTAGGGTAAGAGAACGTGTCACTACCCACGTCTCCCCCCCCCCTCCCGTTGCTTCCCCTTTCCCCCTCTCCTTTACTTCTCTATCTTCCTCTCCTTTAATTCATCTCTCCCTCTCTGTCTCATCTCCCTCTCTGTCTCCTCTCCTCTCCTCTCCTCTCTTCTCTTCTCTTCTCTTCTCTTCTCTTCTCTTCTCTTCTCTTCTCTTCTCTTCTCTTCTCTTCTTCTTCTCTCTCTCTCTCTCTCTCTCTCTCTCTCTCTCTCTCTCTCTCTCTCTCTCTCTCTCTCTCTCTTTGTTTTCCCCCTCACTCTCCCCACACTTTACTTCCACACTCCCCCTCTTTTCTCTTTCTCCGTATTTCCTCCCCACACTCACTCTCTTCCTTTGCTTACCTATCTCTCTCTTTATTTACTTCCCTTTCTACCCCGCTTCTTCCCCTCATACTTTTTACCCTCTCATTCCCCTCTCTTCCCCTTTTCTCCCTCATAACTTCGTTCTTCTGTCCTTATCCCCTCCCCTTCCCTTTCCTCTCTTCTCCCTTTACCTTCCCCATTTTTCTGTACCCGTTTTAGTCCCCCAGTCTCCCACTCCCTTCCCTCTCATTCTGTCCCCAATACTTCCTCCCTACCCCTTCCCCTCTAATTCCCTGTTCCATTGACTGTATCTCAGCCCCCCCCCCCTCCTCCCCATTTAAGAACCGCGATCACGTCCCGTTATGAGCAGGCGCGAGGCGATGGATGCCACGTCCACGTACGATCAGCTGATTCTGAACACAGGTCTCGTCCGTCACTCAAAAAAATATTCTTTTTTATCGATAACCCTAAAAAGGAATGGATTTCTTTCTTTTTTTGATGATGCGTAGGATCGTAGATTTTGCGACTTAGGGGCCCGGCGTACGTCCAGATCGCAAGGACAAGTCTGCAGAGAATAGGACGGCGCGCTCTGTCGACACGGGGAACCTGCCTCGAGTCGTCGCCATGCACAAACATGGCTTGGCGATCGTCACTGAGTCGCGACTCTGTCGTGCACTTGTCTCTTCTTGTACTTGTTCTGATTATTTGTTGTGATTATATTTGTTGTTGCTATTATTTTTTTACTAATTATATTATTATTATTATTATTATTATTATTATTGCTGCCACTACTACTACTACTATTACTACTACTAATTAGTATTATCATTATTATTTCTACTACTACTACAACTACTACTGCCGCTGTTGCGACCACTCTGTTTCCCTGTCAATCGATCAAAGGCGTACTTTCTGCGTGGGTCAAATATCTAAACCCTTCAGCGACTCAAAACGCGCAGCGAAAAACCTTCGGCAACCTTTTTTATTGTCGTGTATTATTTATCATTACTATTATTACTTTTTTGGGAATTGCAACCCCTTTTTAATATTGCAGATTTTTATTATTTACCCAAATGAATGGTAGCGCGTAATTTTTTTATCTTATGTGCGCGTTTTTTTCGGGTTTCTGTGTGGGTTTTTTGTGTGTGTGTTTGGTGTTTTTTTATGTGTATATTGAGTGTTTGTGGTGAGCCGTGTGCTGTGTGGTGGTGCGTGCGTGTGTGTGTGTGTGTGTGGTGGGGGTGGGGTTTATGATTGGAGTGTTTTGGTGGTTGTGGGTTGGTGGGGGTTTTATGTGTATATGTGAGTGTTTGTGTGTGTGTGTGTGTGTGTGTGTGTGTGTGTGTGTGTGTGTGTGTGTGTGTGTTTATGTGTATATGTGTATATGTGTATATGTGAGTGTTTGTGTGTGTGTGTGTGTGTGTGTGTGTGTGTGTTTGTGTGGACGCGCGTATGTGAGCGAGAGGAAGGGAAAAGAGAAAATAAAAGACGAGAAGAGAAAAGTGAGGCGAAGAGAAAAGGCGAGAGGGAGAATGAAAAGATCCTTAGTGAAAAGAACTTGATCGCCTGAAATGAAAAATCTTTAGGAGTGAAATTCACGGATATTAATTTCGTTCTTATTCTCATTAAATAGAGCCGATCGACTGTAATTGAACATGCGCTTTATCTCAATTAGATTTCCAATTTGATGGTAAGTTAACTGCGCTTAGTTGGGCGTTCGTTTTTTTTCTCCCAAATAACCCGCGTATTAATTAATTTGTCGGAACGCAGTTAAATTGGAATACGCTTTAGATACCGATGCGTTTGGTGTGTTTGCAAATTTCGCGCAGATACATCGAGTTATGAATGTAAATGGTGATTATTTAGAATAGATATTATTTGGATTTTTTAAAAGGCTGATACCGGAGATGTCCAAAAAAGGGAGAATTGTAATTTAGAGCAGAGTGGAAGTCACGAAAGGTAAAATAAAAACGTGTAAAATAGAACCAGCATATACAATCAAATGAAGAACTAAGAGCATTAAAAAGTAGGACTGATAGGTGTAGCCAAAACGCAGAATAAAAATGCTGAGTAGTCACTAAAAGAAGAAAAAAAAGCCGAAATGAAGAATTAGAAGGCAGGACCTAAAGGGAGAACCACAATTAGAATCAGAAGAACCAGAAGGCAGATACGAAATGTAGAACCAGAAGAAGCGAAAGGTAGAACCGGGAGGTAGAACCAGGTACCCGGACAGCCTGACACGGGCCAAGGCGAACCCTCCCCGCACAGGATATAACACGGCGAGGGTTTCGAGAAGAGCCAAAATGTGTGAGGGGGATGGGGCATTGAAATGTGGGAACGTGGGGTTGGTGTTGTGGTGGTTGGGGGGGGGGGGGGGGGTGGGGGGGGGAGAGAGAGAGAGAGAGAGAGAGAGAGAGGGGGGGGGGGAGAGAGAGAGAGAGAGAGAGAGAGAGAAGAGACAGACACAGAGAATGAAAGAGAGAGAGAGAGAGAGGGAAACAGAGACAGAATCGTAAGCTTAGGCCTACGCAGTTTCCTCGTCTGGTGACACTGACGACTTGGTTCATTTTCGGGCGGCGGCCTTTGAAGGTAGGAAAAAGGGGGACCGAATGAAAACAGATAATTTGATGTTCACGATAATGGCGGAGGGCGAGGGAGATGTGATATTTTGGTAAACGTTCAGAGATTAACTTTGGTATGTCTCTCTCTCTCTCTCTCTCTCTCTCTCTCTCTCTCTCTCTCTCTCTCTGTATATATATATATATATATATATATATATATATATATATATATATATATATATATATATATATATATATATATACACACACATATATATATCAGTCTCTTTCTCTCCAAATATGTCTGCCTTTCTCTCTGTCTGTGTCTGGATGTCTGTCCCTCTCTCGTTTGTGAGGGAGAAAGGGGTAGAGGAGGAAGAGGGACAGGGAGAGGTAGGGAGGGAGGGAGATGGACAGGGAGAGGGAAGGAGAGAGGGAGGGAAAGAGAGAGAGAGATAAAAGAGAAATAATGAATAAAAATGCAAATATAGTAATGAATGATAATACATGCACGTACATTTAGAAGCAAAGTAAATTAGTGATGATATATGCAAATAGTAGTGCCAGGAACACAGCTCTGTCAGAGAACGTGGAGGCGGCACCGGAAGGCACCTGCGACACGTTACATTATTCAGAAACGAGCGAAGGGAGGAAGGGAAGGGGGAAAGGGGGTTGGGGGGTTGGGGTTGGGGGTGGAGTATGAGAGGAGGGCTATTGCCACGCCCGGTGACTTTAGGGGTGGGGTAGGGGGAAGGGTTGAGGGGCTTGGGGTGGGTTGGACGGATGGGGGTATTTAGGGGGGATGGGGGGAAAGGCTGCAAGGTGAGGCTTGGTAGGGGCGAGTTCTTAGGTTCTCAGTGTTTTCTGTTTGTGTTTACGAGTTGTTGTGTTGTACTTCTCTCTCTCTCTCTCTCTCTCTCTCTCTCTCTCTCTCTCTCTCTCTCTCTCTCTCTCTCCTCTCTCTCTCTCTCTCCTCTTTTCTCTCTCTCTCTCTCTCTCTCTCTCTCTCTCTCTCTCTCTCTCTCTCTCTCTCTCTCTCTCTCTCTCTCTTCTCTCTTCCCCTTTCTCTCTCTCTTTTCTCTCTCTCTCTCTCTCTCTCTCTCTCTCTCTCTCTCTCTCTCTCTCTCTCTCTCTCTTCTCTTTCTCTCTCTCTCTCTCTCTCTCTCTCTCTCTCTCTCTCTCTCTCTCTCTCTCTCTCTCTTCTCTCTCTCTCCTCTCTCCCTCCTCCTCATTCACCACCATTCGTCCTCCCCCTCCCTTTCTATCCCATACCCCTCCCCTCTTCCTCCCCTTCCGCCTCCCTCCATCTCCCTCAATCTCTCCCTCCCTCATTCCCTCTCTCGTTTGTGCGCACATGTGTGTACTCTAGGTTTTATTTCCTAATCCGAACCCGCAAGCAAGCGCTAACCTAAAATGGCTAATGGAAAGTTTTCTCTCTGCGTGAAAGTAAAAGATGAAGGATAGCTAAAGAAGAGTAAAAATAAGAAAGAGAGTAAACATGAGTTAGCTTTCTTGATTTGGGTTCTCGATTATTCTGATTAGTGGAGCTGAATAGTCTCCCGATATTGTACTTGGCATCTGTAATGGAAT
>NC_091570.1:23822891-23827891 GCF_042767895.1 Penaeus vannamei
ACGGTGACAGTGGCAGTAATTGTTTATTGAAGGTAAGAGAGTGATAGGTTATCGTGAATAAGTGATTGGTTGTGGTGACAATGATAGCGCCTATGGTGACAGTAAAAGTGACGGGCTCTAGTTACAGTGAGTGACAGGCTATGGTGACAGTGAGAGTGAAAGGCTATGGTGACAGTGAGAGTGAAAGGCTATGGTGACAGTGAGAGTGAAAGGCTATGGTGACAGTGAGAGTGAAAGGTTATGGTGACAGTGAGAGTGGAAGGCTATGGTGACAGTGAGAGTGAAAGGCTATGGTGACAGTGAGAGTGAAAGGCTATGGTGACAGTGAGAGTGAAAGGCTATGGTGACAGTGAGAGTGAAAGGCTATGGTGACAGTGAGAGTGAAAGGCTATGGTGACAGTGAGAGTGAAAGGCTATGGTGACAGTGAGAGTGAAAGGCTATGGTGACAGTGAGAGTGAAAGGCTATGGTGACAGTGAGAGTGAAAGGCTATGGTGACAGGTGCTGGTTATCTACAGAGGCGAGCGGCGTTGACGCAGTTGCACGATGGTGCGGGAATGCCCGACGCTCCTGCTGCCTCCTCTTCCGCCTCCTGCTGCCGCTCCTGCTGATCGGCTGTGACGTCATGGCTTCAGAGGCGTCGCCCCGCCCCCAGCACCACCCCCGCCCCTCCCCCCCTCCACCCCGGGAGCGAGACCCCAACGCCGACGACTCCTCGGGGTCACGTGACTTTGCCCCCGATGACGTCAGCAGGGTCACGCCGGTCAAGAGGCGGAGGTTGTTGCCCTTGGTGGACCTCAGGTAAACCTTGGCCGCTCGTGTCTTGACCGACCTTTGACCTCGCTCTGCCTGCTGGCTCGCCAGGCGGCCTCATACGCGTCTTCTTGTATTTGTCGTTTTTTTTTGTTTGTTTGTTTGTTTGTTTTTATTGCTTATTTTCGTTTTGTATTTGTGTTTTGGTCTTACTTTTCGTTTCGTTTTTTACACTACCTAGATAGTTTACTGCGTATTATGTTTTTGTTCACTTTTTTGTTTTGTATTGCTCATTGTTTATATTTTCCTTTATTTTTTCTTTTTATAGTCTTTTTTATTTTTAGTAAGTGATTGATCGTTTGCTTGTTTTTCATTTTGCTCGTGTTTGCTTTTGTCCAGTCCATTTGTTTTGTTTTATTTCTTGATATTTTATTACATTTGAATAGTTATTCTTTTGTCCTCGCATTTTTCCATTCCCGTCTGTTCTGGATGCTCATATTAATGTAATATTTTTCGTCCTGAATATTATATAATTTGCTAAGTACAATGCGTATGTTCGTCCTTTTTCTACTATTATCTAATAGATAGTATAGCCCTACAATATACTCACTCACATACTCACTCACTCACTCACTCACTCACACACGCAAACAAACACACATACATACATACATACATACATACATACATACATACATACATACATACATACATACATACATACATACATGCATACATACATACATACATACATACATACATACATACATACATACATACATACATACATACATACATACATACATACATACATACATATATATATATATATATATATATATATATATATATATATATATATATATATATATATATATATATTGTACCTGGGTATGAATGCATATCCAAATATACATTTTATATAAATATGTAAACCAGAAAGCATGCACTTGCACACACGCATGTATATGCTAATACACACACACGCGTAAGCCCGTATGTGCACGCATACATTGGAATGAAGATAATTGCTTCTTTGATTTGATTATATATTTGTGCACTCGGCATTCTAATAGCTTGTGCATTCAGATCTTACTGTTGAAAGAATGTTCAAAATAAGCATTCAAACTTATTTGCGGTTTTGTTTCTGTCTTGACCCAAACAGTTGTAATTCCAGTCCTAAAGAGCGCTCGACACGTAACACTTGCAACAGTTCTTGCTTGCAGTCTAGTGTAATAGTCATTGCATTCAGCGAGAGATAGAGAGAGAGAGAAAGTAGGAGGGAGAGGACGAGAGGGAAGGAGGGAGGGAGGAACGTATGAAGAGAGGGAGGAAAGATGGAGGGAGGGGGGGAAGAGGGAAGTAGAGAGGGAGGGTGGAAGGGAAGTAGGGAGGGAGGATGGAAGGGAAGTAGAGAGGAGGGAAGGAAGTAGGAAGGGAGGGGGAGGGAGGGAGGGAAGTAGGGAAGGAAAAAGAGTGGGAGGAAGTAGGGAAAGAGGGTGGAAGGGAAGTAGGGAAAGAGGGTGGAAGGGAAGTAGGGAAGAGAGGGTGGAAGGGAAGTAGGGAAGTAGGGAAGGAAGGGTGGGAGGGAGAAAGAAAGAAAGAGAGAGAGAGGAGAAAAATGAGAGAGAGAGAGAGTAAGAGAGAGAAAGGAGAAGAAGTAAGTGAGAGAAAAAAAGAAAGTAAGAAAAGAAAAAGTAAAATGAAAGAAAAGGAGAAAGGAAGGAAAAGGAAGAAAGAGAGAGGGAGAGAGAGAGAGAGAGAGAGAGAGAGACAGAGAGAGAGAGAGAGAGAGAGAGAGAGAGAGAGAGAGAGAGAGAGAGAGAGAGAGAGAAAGAGAAAGAGAGACAGAGAGGGAGAAAAAGAGAGAGAGAGTAAGGGGAGAGAAAGAGAGAGAGAGAGTGGGGAAGAGAGAGAGAGAGTGAGGGAGAGAAAGAGAGAGAGTGAGGGAGAGAAAGAGAGAGAGTGAGGGAGAGAAAGAGAGAGAGTGAGGGAGAGAAAGAGAGAGAGTGAGGGAGAGAAAGAGAGAGAGTGAGAGTGAGGGAGAGAAAGAGAGAGAGAGAGAGAGTGAGAGTGAGGGAGAGAAAGAGAGAGAGAGAGAGAGAGAGAGAGTGAGAGTGAGGGAGAGAAAGAGAGAGAGAGAGAGTGAGAGTGAGGGATTGAAAGAGAGAAACAGTGACAGTGAGGGAGACAAAGAGACAGAGAGTGAGAGGGAGGGAGAGAAAGTGACAGAAAGTGAGAGCGAGGGGAAGAAAGAGAGAGAGAGTGAGAGTGAGGGAGAGAAAGAGAGAGAGAGTGAGAGTGAGGGAGAGAAAGAGAGAGAGAGTGAGAGTGAGGGAGAGAAAGAGAGAGAGAGAGAGAGAGAGAGAGAGAGAGAGAGAGAGAGAGAGAGAGAGAGAGAGAGAGAGAGAGAGAGGGAGAGAGAGAGAGAGAGGGAGAGAGAGAGAGGGAGAGAGAGAGAGAGAGAGGGAGGGAAGGAGGGAAGGAGGGAGGGAGGGAGAGAGAGGGAGAGGGAGAGGGAGAGAGAGAGAGAGAGAGAGAGAGAGAGAGAGAGAGAGAGAGAGAGAGAGAGAGAGAGAGAGAGAGAGAGAGAGAGGGAGAGGGAGAGGGAGAGGGAGAGGGAGAGAGAGAGAGAGAGAGAGAGAGAGAGAGAGAGAGAGAGAGAGAGAGAGAAAGAAAGAAAGAAAAAAGGAAAAAAAGAAAGAAAAAAAAAAAGAAAGAGAGAGAGAGAGAGAGAGAGAGAGAGAGAGAGAAAGAGAGAGAGAGAGAAAGGGAGAGAGAAAGAGAGAGAGAGCGAGAGAGAGAGAGAGAGATATGGAGAGAAAGAATGGGAAGAAGGGAGAGGGGGAATGGGAAGTAGGGAAGGAGGGTGTGAGGGAGAAAGAGATAGAGAGAAAGAGAGAGATAGAAAGAGAAAGAGAGAGAGAGAGAGAGGGAGAAAAAGAGAGAGAGTGAGGGAGAGAAAAGAGAGAGAGAGGGAGAGTAAAGAGAGAGAGTGAGGGAGAGAAAAAGAGAGAGAGAGTGAGGGAGAGAAAAAGAGAATCAGTGAGGGAGAGAAAAAGAGAGAGTGAGGGAGAGAAAAAGAGAGAGAGTGAGGGAGAGTAAAAGAGAGAGAGTGAGGGAGAGAAAAAGAGAGAGAGTGAGGGAGAGAAAAAGAGAGAGAGTGAGGGAGAGAAAAAGAGAGGGAGTGAGGGAGGGAAAAAGAGAGAAAATCGAGTGAGGGAGAGAAAAAGAGAGAGAGTGAGGGAGAGAAAAAAGAGGAGAGTGTGAGGGAAAAGAAAAAAAGAAGATAAAAAAAGAGAGTGAGGGAGAGAAAAGAGAGAGAGAAAGTGAGGAAAAATAAGAGAGAGAGAGAGAAAGTGGAAATTAAAAGAGAGGAAAGAGTGAGGGAAGAGAAAAATCAAGGAGAAAGGAGAGTGAGGGAGAAGGAAAGTGGGGAGAGAGTGAGAGAAAAAGAGAGAGAGTGAGGGAGAGAAAAAGAGAGAGAGTGAGGGAGAGAAAAAGAGAGAGAGTGAGGGAGAGAAAAAGAGAGAGAGTGAGGGAGAGAAAAAGAGAGAGAGTGAGGGAGAGAAAAAGAGAGAGAGTGAGGGAGAGAAAGAGAGAGAGAGTGAGGGAGAGAAAGGGAGAGAGATAGGGAGAGAAAGAGAGAGAGATAGGGAGAGAAAGAGAGAGAGAGAGAGAGAGAGAGAGAGAGAGAGAGAGAGAGAGAGAGAGGGAGAGAGAGAGAGAGAGAGAGAGAGAGAGAGAGAGAGAGAGAGAGAGAGAGAGAGAGAGAGAAGAGAGAGAGAGAGGAAAGAGAGAGAGTGAGGAAAGAGAGTAAAGAGAAAAATGGAAAAGAGAGTAAAGAAGAGAGAGTGAGGAGACAAAAAGAGAATGAGAGAAAGTGAAGGAGAGAAAGAAAAGAGAGAGAGTGAGGGAGAGAAAAAAGAGAGAGTGAGGGAGAGATTAAGAGAGAGAGTGAGGGAGAGAAAGCAGAGAAAGTGAGGAGAAAAAGAGAGTGAGGAGGGAGAGAAAAGAGAGAGAGTGAGGGAGAGAAAAAGAAAGTGAGGAAAGAGTGAGGGAGAAAAGAGAGAGAGAGAGGAGAGGAAGAGAAAAGGAGAAAGAGATAAAGAAAAAAAAGAGAGTGAGGGAGAGAAAAAAAGAGAAAAAAGTGAGGGAGAAATCAAATAAGGAAAAGTGAGGGAGGAGAAAAAGATAGAGAGAGAGAGAGGGAGAGAGAAAGAGAGAGAGTGAGGGAGAGAAGATAAG
>NC_091570.1:23862891-23865391 GCF_042767895.1 Penaeus vannamei
CTAAGTATATTGCCTCAGTAAGATCGGCCAAACTATAATGTATGCTTGGCTCTAATTTCGATGCATCTCTCTCCCCTTCCGGTGTCTGTCATGTTGGTTGAAGGAATCTCTCCCCTCGGTCGGTGAGGGACCGGCGAGGAGACTGACTGACAGGGGCGGCCGCTGTCGAGGGGAGCAAACGGTTTGGCCAGATTTGGTCCTTATCGTCCGCGTCTCCTCTCCTTCGATGTGACACGCTCTCTCTCTCTCTCTCTCTCTCTCTCTCTCTCTCTCTCTCTCTCTCTCTCTCTCTCTCTCTCTCCCTCTCCCTCCCTCTCCCTCTCCCCCTACCTCTCCCTCTCCCTCTCCCTCTCCCTCTCCCTCTCCCTCTCCCTCTCCCTCTCCCTCTCCCTCTCCCCTCCCTCCCTCCCTCCCTCCTCCCTCCCTCCCCCCCCCATCCCTCCCTCCCTCCCTCCCTCTCTCCCTCCCCCCATCTCTCTCTCTCTCTCTCTCTCTCTCTCTCTCTCTCTCTCTCTCTCTCTCTCTCTCTCTCTCTCTCTCTCTCTCTCTCTCTCTCTCTCTCTCACTTTACCTTCCTCCTTTCCTTGAGTGCTCTTGTATTCGCTGATGGTTAAGATTCTGTTGTCAGCACGCATTGTATAAGTTTTCTTTGCTTCTCTTCTCCCTCTTGTTTTATCTTTTGTCTCTTCTCTTCCTTCGCACTCTTGCTCTTCCTCGTCGGCATCGTCACCTACCTCTTCTTCTTCTTTCCCTCCTATTCCTATTCCTTTTCCTCCTCGCTTTTTTGTCCTCCACCTTCTCCCCTCCTCCTCCTCTTCCTCCTCTTCCCTTTTACTCTCCTCCTCCTCCTCCTGTTTATTGAACGAGCGTAATGAGGACGAGATACGCGGTACGGAGGAAACAAATCCGATGGGTGAGTACCTGAGTGAGATCTATCCCTCGTTCTGACTGATTAGCAGGGCAATAGTTGCAGGAACGTTGGTAGTAACGGTAGTAACGGAGGGAAATCAAACGGTATTGGAGGGCAGCAGGTGAGGGCCGCCGTCTGCAGTGCTTGGAGTTTGTCTTTTCAGGGTACATGAGAAGATGGTGTTGTTTGTTTGAGGTGCGTTCAGGGCTCAAAGAAGACCGGCGTTGTTTGTTCAGGGTGCAAAGAAGACAGGTGTATGTTCGAGGTACACACACAAAAATACTATTCTGTGTGTTCAGAGCCCTAAGAGACCGTTGTTGTTTGGTCAGAGTACAGAGAATGCTGGTGTTTAAGATACAAAATCAGACAAACAAACAATAAAAAACGCTATTTTGCGTGTTCGGAGAGAATGACGTTGGTCATGGTACAAAGAAGGTCGGTGCTGTTTGTCCAGGGTACCAAGAAAGCCGCTGTTGTGAGTTAACAAGGTGAGTGTTGACCGCTAGCGTCCTGGACTGACGACGTACTGAGCCCGGCAACTGCGTTTGCGTCAGCGCTAAGGCAGTGAGCTGGATAGATGTAATTTTGCTTCTTTTCTCGCAGTCTGCTAGTGTCGGTGACGAATGCTAAGAGCGTTAAGTAGTTTGTTTACTTTAAAATGGTTTATCCCAGCCTTGCTATGGCTTCGCTGACGGGGCTGAGCTGTTCCTCGGGCTTCACCGCGGTTTTTTACAGTTGAAATGGGGAGGGTCGGTCCATAGAATTTTCCTATTTTGTTATTATTGTTACTGTTATTGTTATAATCATCAGCAGCATCGTCGACGTCATCCTTATTTCATTGATAGTACATTAGTTTCAGTAATTTCACCATTGTCATAATTTTTATATTTTCAATGATGGGCAAATAGCAGGACCCTTTTATGTTATGGCTATTTTACATGTGCACCTCGGTAAATTTGCAAAATGCGGTGCATGCACACATACTTGCATTTATACATTTTGTAACAACACGCAGTGAGAGAGAGAGAGAGAGCGAGAGCGAGAGCATGAGCAAGAGAGGGCGAGAGCGAGAGAGAGAGAGTGAGAGCAAGAGCAAGAGAGGGCGAGAGCGAGAGCGAGAGAGGGTGAGAACAAGAGACGGCGATAGCGAGAGCGAGACCGAGAGAGGACAAGAGCGAGAGAGGGCGCGAACGAGAGAAAGAGCAAGAGAGAGAGAGACAGACAGACAGACAGAGGCAGAGGCAGAGACTGAGGCAGAGACTGAGGCAGAGACTGAGACAGAGACAGAGACGTGGGGGTGGCCGCCCCTGCCCCCTGCCCTCCTGGCGAGGGTAGGTGGGGGAGCGGCTCCGTCAGTGGGTCAGGCGGTTATTGATTCTTGTGTCCCACTTGTGGCTGGGACTCTGCGCTGCCGCCTCGTAGGGCCTCGCCGCCGCTCCCGGGGGACGCCCGTGCCGCTCCGAGGGCGCCTTCCCGGGCCAGCTGGGCGCCGAGTGGTGCCGATGGGGCGATGGATGTGGGTGGGGAATGGCACTGCCACAGAGGCACTGGCTGGCATGACTCCGCTGCCCCCGGATGCTAATAGAGAGG
>NC_091570.1:23872891-23875391 GCF_042767895.1 Penaeus vannamei
GTCTCTCCCCCCCCCCCCACTTAACTCCGCCCCTCTCCCATCTCCCCAAGACACAATGGTAACAACTCCGAGTGTCGAAAAGTATCAGCTGTTTGGCCATTAGCATTTAGATCGTCGCTTGATGCCGCATGCTAAGGGTCGGTCATGCAGTCTGAATGACCCTTACGACTGACACCTTTATCGGCCCCTTGTTAGCCCAGACGATCTAGACGGGTGGTCGGTGGGTGGGGGTGGTCGTTGAGGGTAGTGGTAGGAGGCTGGGAGGTCAGGTATAGGGGGGGGGGTGATAGGGTTGCGGGGTGAGGTGGGGGACACGAAGGAAGGCATAGAGGTGGGGGTAGGAAGAGATGGGGTTGAGGATTAGGATGAAGGGAGGGAGGGAAGGGGTTGGAGAGGAGGAAAGGAGGGAGGAGGGAATGGAGGAGAGAGGTAACGAAGGGAGATGTAGAGGAGGAGGGAATGGAAGAGAGAGGGAGATGGAGAGGAGGAGGGTTGGTGGAGGGGAGTGGGGGAGCAGTGAAGGAGAAATGATAGAGAGGGGGGAGGGGGTAATCATGACGTCATTGGTATGCATACTTTGCTTTTTTATAATTTTTATTTAGAATTATTATTTCTCTCCTGCGTCTCCTTGTCGCATATATTATTTTTTTTTGTCTTGATTCTTTACGCTCGCCTTTTCTTCTAACTATACTCTCTCTCTCTCTCTCTCTCTCTCTCTCTCTCTCTCTCTCTCTCTCTCTCTCTCTCTCTCTCTCTCTCTCTCTCTCTCTCTCTCTCTCTCTCTCTCTCTCTTTCTTTCTTTCTCTCTTTCTCTTTTTCTCTTCCCCTTTCCTCACCCTCTTCCCAAGGTTATATAAATCCTTCTCACATCACAATAAAAGCAGGTTTTAATTGTTTGCGGGAAATTACGTTTATTCAGGGGATCCTATTTATGCGACTCACATTTTCAGGGGGACTTTAAAGGAGTGCGAGGCTGAAGCAGGTGAAGGGGAGGAGAAGGAGAGGGAGATAAGAGAGAAAGAAAGAAGGAGTGGGAGAGGCAGGAGGGGGTGTGAGTCTGTGAGTAGATGGAGAGGAGAGAGAAAGAGTTAAGAAGAAGGGTGAGGATGAGGAGAGGGAAAAAGATGAGGATTGGGAGATACTAAGGAAGAAGGTTTGGAGGAGGGAAAGAGGAGTGAGAGGAAGAAAGGGAGAGAGAAGAGAGAGGGAAAGAGGAGAGGGATGAGCGTGAGATTAAGGATGACGTAGCACTCGGTTGTAATGTTCTTGAAGATGATGTAAGTGGCTGGCTGGGCCTACTGGGTGCCTGTCGGGAGGGGGGGAGGGGGAGGGCAAAAGGGAGATTGAAAATGTTACGGTTGATGAATGGAGATGAAGATAGAGGTGGGGAAAGATGGATTGATATATATGATATTTACTATACATACAAATACACACGCACGTACACGCAGAGTGCGTGTATATAATATTATTATTAGTAATGATAATAATAATAGCAACAATAATACAATAATGATAATATAAAGGTTGGAAGGGAGAAGACAGGGAATGGGAAAAGGTGGAAGAAAGAGAAGCAATCCAAACAAACAATCGGGCGGGGAAGAAGCAATAAGGGCGGGATGAATATTGGAGGAGGCGACTCACGTGATCGGGCTGAGCGCCTGGGGGGGGCGTGCAGGGTGAGGAGTGAATGGGAAGGATTGGCAGAAGAGAGGGTAGGGGAAGGAAGGGGTCGGGACTAGTAAGGGCTAGGAAGGAGGAAGGGGAGGAGACAGGCTTGGAGGGGAGGAGAGGGGAGGGGAGGAAGAAGCTGATTGGAAGGGAAGCAGACGGCTGAATGCGCGAGGAAGCGAGAGACGAGATTCGCGGAGACTCGGCGCTAATTCCCTCCACAATCAGCTAATTGTCTGTCACGACTTTATGGTGGTCGTTGGACGGGGTCGTTACTCTCCGCCCGCCCGCCCGCGCCCTGGCACCAATGCTGGCGGACGAACAGCGGCGGCAGTGGGCGCTGGGCGGAATCCATGTTCGGAAGGAGAGAGGGAGAGGGAGAGAGGAGGCAGAGGAAAGAGCGAGGAAAGGAGAAAATGAGGAGGATCGCCCGTGATTAACGCAGGAGGCGCTGGGTCGTGCGGGGTCATCCGTTAGGTTCTACTTTTCGTCAGATGGCGCTTCACGCTGGCCTTGGTTATACATTGCAGTTGTATTGTATTATAGCTGTTATTATTTGTAAGTAGTAATAGAAATTATGATTCTTATTCTCGATGTTATATCCACAGCTGTCAGCTTGCTGCAGTCATACTAATGTTAAAAAGCTTTTCACTTGCCTGCTCCTGCTCAGACGCCTGAACCCAAGCACACGCCCACATACGCCCAAAACCTAAAAACCCACCCACACGCCCAAAACCCAAGCACCTACCCGCACGCCCACACGTACCCAAAACCCAAGCGCCCACCCACACACGCCCAAAACCCAGGCACCCACCCACACACGCCCGAA
>NC_091570.1:23892891-23905391 GCF_042767895.1 Penaeus vannamei
ATGGGAAAATAAGAGATAAAAAAGAGAAGCACAACAACAATGAGATAAAAGAATGAAATAGTGTTATCGCACGGGGAAGGAGGGAGGAAGGGGGTAGGGAAGGAGAAGAGGAAGAGGAAGGGGGAGCAAAAAGGAAAGGAAAAGGGGGAGGGGGAGGGAAAGAGGAAGGGGAAGGGGATGGAGGGTGAAGGAGGCAAGGACACTGATAAACTCCAGAAAGGCCGTGTGGGTAAACGAAATGGAGGTTGGGATGGGACTCGTCAGGGAGAATTGATGGGTTGATGTTGCGGGGGAGGAGGGGGCAGGGGATGAAGGTAGTGGGAATGGAGGGAAGGGGAAGGGTAGAGGCGTGAGGTAGGGGAAGGGAGGGGAGGGGCAGAGAAGGGCGATAGGGAGAGGGTGTAGCTTGAGGGAATGGAGGGAAGGAAAAGGGTAGGGGAATGGGGGAGGGGAGCTATAGGATGAGGAAATGGACCTTAGGGGGGAAGGAAGGGGGAAGAGGAGGAGGAAGAAAAGGGCGGATGGGGGGCGAGGGATGGGAGAGGAATGGAGCGGGTTGATGAGGCGAGAAGTGGCGGGCCGAAGCGGGTCCGTCGTCACTGTGATGCAAGGAAATGAGCGGCGCTTGTACGGCCGAGGAGAGGATGGCGCTGTGGCGATTAGTCTGCTGGAGAAATGTTTGTCGGCGGATGAGATGGTCTCACGGCTGGATGGCCCTCGGGGGGAGGGTGATGGGCGGTCGGGCGGTTAGCAGAGCAAACTGGTGGCCAAGGGGTGCGGGAGACTACGGATTGCGGGTGGGTCGAGGACTGCGGGCGCGGGCGGGCGGGCGGGCGAGCGAACGGGCGGGCGCCAGTGTGCGAGGCGGGCTGCTGGCTGGCTGGTTGGCGGGGGAGCTGTGCGACGGGCCAGCGCCACTCCGCTCACTCACTCCCCGCCGTCCGCCAGTGGCATGTGCGGTGTCCCCAAGTGACGCCCTCGCGAACACGCACTCCGGGCCGGCCGACAGGTGCGTGGGAGCCCTGCTGAAGGACGGAGCTCTCGCGGCGCCAGGTGTGCGCTCACACTTGTTCCGCTCGCGTGCTGCCCTCTGTGGATTCCCGACTTGACCGCTGTGGATGGATTTGGCGTATTTGTACCGCGATTGTTTCGCGCTGTGGATTTCGCGGCGTAATGGAGTGCGTTATCATTCGCGCTGATTCCTCGACCTCGTAGAGTGATTGTGATTTGGAGATCGTGTTAGAAATCAAGGATCGTATCACAGCTTCGAGGTGTTTGTGTGTTTCAAAGTTGTCACAAGTGTTAGATGTGACGCTGTTATTGTGTGGCCATCATATTTATTTCCGAAGGTATAATACGCTAAGTGCTTTTATTTTATTTTCATATACATTTTAAGTGAACGTATATAGTGCCAAAGTATGCGCCATCCCTAAAAGTGTGAAGTGATATTGTGATGTGTTGCTAAGCCATGCCATCGTGGAGATCGAAAAGATGAATGTATGTTCGGAGTATTTGTGGATCTCGAAATGCGGTGCACAGCTCACGTTGTCTATTCGCTCTTCTCTTTAAGGCTGGATTCGGCCAAGATTTCGATCCCCCCGCAACCTTGACGTACACCGTCTTGCCTACGGTCCGACACAGAGGCTCGGATGTCGGACGTGAAAGTGCTTGCAAGGGAGAGAAACTTGAGTTGTGTGAAATAACCGAGTTAGGATTTGCTTTGAAGGCGCCCGCAAGGAGGCCAGCCCAACTTTGCCTGTGATCTTCTTCTTGTACCTGCAGGAGGTCGGCCCCGTTAAGACGGCCAAAATAAGCTTGCGTGCAATCCTGTGGTATGAAAACGAATGAATGGGCGTCTTGAGGGAGACTATTTTCTTCAAAGCAAAGGTGATATTCAGGGAAACGGGTGTGAGGGTTAGGGTGGGGGTGTGGGTGTATGGAAATGAGGGGAGGCTGAGGAAATGAGCAAGGCTGTATGAATTGGTAAGTGATGAATAAACGAGTAGGGAAGAACGAATAGGAAAGTATTTGATGGACGAATAAGAGAGAGAGAGAAGAAAGGGAAAGAGAAAGAGAAACAGATAAAAACAGATAGATACTAAGACAGAGACAGAGAGAGAAGTGTGTGTGTGTGTGTGTGTGTGTGTGTGTGCGTGCGTGCTTGCTTGCTTGCGTGCGTGCGTGCTTGCTTGCTTGCGTGCGTGCGTGCGTGTCTGTGCCTGTGTGTATACAGATTCATACAAACATCCATCAACGTGGCCATCAGCTTGGGTCGCAGGCAAGAAAGTGGGTTTATTAGAGCGGGACCGCGAAGGAGGGGAGAGAGGGAGGGGGACAAGTGAAATAAGTAAGAAATGAATACAAGAATAAGGGGAAGGGAATGCAAGTGAAGTGTAATTGCATGCATTTGGGTGATTTACATGCATTTCTTGGCTACGCTTTCTGCAGTTGTGTTTGCATTGTGGAATTGCTGTTGATATGCAAGGGAAGAAATGGCATGACGAGGATTACGAATGGTATGGAAGGGAGAGAGAGAGAGAGTGAAGAAAGGGAGAATAGGATGGACGATAGGGAATGTTGGGGAGGAAAATGGGGGGGAAGGTGAAGGAAATAGGGAAGAAGGGAAGAGAATGCGAAAGAGGAGGAGATGGAAAATGAGGAGGGAATAGAAGGGGGGAGGAGGAGGAGAAGAAGGGGAAGGGGAAGTAGAAGTGGAAGGGGATAAAAGGGGATAAGAAAGGAGAGGATACGAATTGTAAGAAATAAACAACAAAGAAAAAGAGTAATCGGAATAAGCGGAGAAAGAATATGAAAACACAAAGAAATGGAACGAGCAAATTAAGAATAGGTAAAGTTAAGAATATAAAAGATGAATATAAAAGCAAGATTCCGACGTCCTGGGGGGAAGGGGGAGGGGGGCAGCGGGCGTCGTTCTGGGGTAGGAAGTCGGTGATGCATGCTCCCAGCGGGCACAATTTCCCCGAGTCTTGAGACCATATTGGCTCGGCTATTGAGGGCCGCGTCCTACGGGAGTCCCCCAGGGGCGTCTCTCTCCTACCTTCTCCATCCATCTTCCTTTTTCGTCTTCACTCTTCTCTAACCCTTTCTCCCTTTTCCGTAAAGTGATTTCTTGTTCTCGTATTTTTTATTTTTCCAAGTTTTTGCCCCCCCCCCCCCCCCCGAGTCTTCCCATTTTTTTCTTATTCTTTCCTTCTGTCTAATTTTCACCTTGTTTTCATTTCTTCTACTTTTTCTCCCTCCTTTCCTATCTTCTTTTAATCCTCCACCAGTTTCTACCTTCGCCTCTCAACTCTTTCTACTTTCTTTTCTCATCATTCTCCTCTTCTCTCTTTGTCTTTTTCACCTCCCACCCTTTCTCACCTTTTCTCTCCCCGTCCCTCAGCATCTTGTCTCCCTTCTCTCCTTCGCCCCCTCTGACGCTCGAAGACAATGCTTGAAGATGGATTGATTCTCTCTCCCTCTCCCTCCCCCTCCCCCTCCTCCTCCCCCCCTCCCCCTCCCCCTCCCCCTCCCCCTCTCTTTCCCTATAGGAAATAAGGGACAGGTTGATGGTCGTCCCGAGGGGGAGGGGGAGGGGGTCGTAGAGAGGGGCAGTGGATAAGGATTGACGATGGAAACGATGAGGAATGAGGGCGAGGATCGATGTGCGGGAATTTGATGAGGTGATGGTAAAAGGGAGTGGGGGAAGGGAGGGGTGGTGTGAAGACAAGCATGAGGGGAGTGAAGATGCGGGGAGGGGAATGGGAAGGGGAAGGAGAGGAGGGAGGAGGGGAGGGGAAAGAAAGGGATGGGAAGGTGATGACGTAGTTTGAGAGTGGGTGGGAGAGGGATTGAATGAGGTGTGTGTGTGTGTGTGTGTGTGTGTGTGTGTGTGTGTGTGTGTGTGTGTGTGTGTGTGTGTGTGTGTGTGTGTGTGTGTGTGTGTGTGTGTGTGTGTGTGTGTGTGTGTGTGTGTGTGTGTGTGTGTGTGTGTGTGTGTGTGTGTGTGTGTGTGTGTGTGTGTGTGTGTGTGTGTGTGTGTGTGTGTGTGTGAAAGTAAAGGTGAAAATGAAAGTTCTTGTGTAAGTCAGGGTGAATATGAGTGTGCAAGGATGAGTTTGGCAGAATGAGGTATCTGAGTGTTTATTTTTTATTATCCATTTGTCTGTTATCCTTACACTCAAAGACATTGTGAGAAGATGGAACGGCCGTCCGTTGCTGGTCTTCCCCTACCTATACCTTTAATTTTGCTCATTAATCGCCGGTATTATTCACCGATATTATCCCGCGTGACCGATAGATATTAATTAGTCTATTAAGCGCAGCACAGCCAAGCGAAGGGAACCATGAGGATAAATCCTGGACATCTGCGAGGATGCATCATGCGCAGCTGCTGGAGAATCCGCCAGGGATCCTGAACCCGGAGCTGGCAGGGAGTAAAGAACGGGAGGAGTAAGTGTTGGTAGGGAGAAATAAAAGAAGGTAGGGGAAGGGGTTAGGGGTGGTATGGAAAAGGACAAAAAGGAGAGTGGCGGAGTTAAGAAGGGAAGGGAGGAGGATGTAGGGAAGATGTAAAGATAAGTAAAGGAGGGAAGGCGAGGTAGGGAGAAGTAAAGGAAGGGAAGGGAGGGATGGAGCAAAGGAGGGAAGGGGAAGGGAAAGCGGGAGGAGGCAGGCAGTGCACAGGGGCCGTCGCCGCCGCGCAGGAGGATGGAAGGCAGAACCAGGAAATGTCTTTTCTCTCTCTATTTTCTCTGTCTAATTTTCGTGAGGGCCTGGGAGGGGAGGGAAGGGGAGGGGATAGAGTCCAGGCTGCCTGGCGCCACGATGCCTGAGGCAAGGACGGAGAAGGAGGTCGGGCAGACACACACATACGCACACGCACACACACACACACACACACACACACACACACACACACACACACACACACACACACACACACACACACACACACACACACACACACACACACACACACACACACACACACACACACACACACACACACACACACATATTTATATGTTGATATATATATTCCTATGAAAGGATACGGACGAAACACACACACACACACACACACACACACACATTTATATGTTGATATATATATTCCTATGAAAGGATACGGACGAAACTTTCGTAAAACTTGATGAAGCAAGAAAGTTGACCAACTTATGTCCCGCGACACAAAGTCCGAGCTTTTGCAGCTCTCATCGTGTAAAGAACTTGCAAGCAGTAACAGCTGAGGCGTAACGCTGACAAGGACGACGACGACGACGGCAAAACAGCTGGCCGAGCAAGCACGTCTAGAAATGTGCTTGACGCCAGTTTTTCAGGAAAAGCAATGAAGAACGAAAAGATTCTAAGCATTAATTGATTCTAAGAACATACCTGATCGACGATTCAGATGCCCGCGCTGTAAGAAAAAAATCTGAGAATTATAAACGAAACTACGGCACCAAGCAAGAGAATCTGTCTGCCTTTGAATGAATGACTAAATAAAAAATCGGTCTTCATATTGCTGTGAAGCACGCGATTAAGAAGGTGTTTTAATCGAGTAACTAAATAAAGAAATGCATCTTTTCGTGGTATGAAATTCGTATTTGATCATTAAGGCATGTCATTCTGCGGTCTAAAACACGTCAATAAAGAGATAGCATCTTGCGGCGTGAAATAATTACTTAGTGTCTTCCCTTCCCGCGGCGCGAAATACGGAACGAGGTAAGAAGACAGTCATCCTACGACGGGAAATATGTCACCAAATACGTAAACATGCCTCCTCCCCCGCCGTGCGCTGCCGCCCTGCCACTCTCAGGGGACGAGGAAGCGGTGCAATATTTATATTCACCTTCGGTTGCAGAGGCGAATTACTGCAAACTTTTCGTCGCGTTGGCCGTCCGGAGCCACGACGCGGGTTCCGGAAGACGGCGCGATCAATCAATCTCTCTCTCTCTCTCTCTCTCTCTCTCTCTCTCTCTCTCTCTCTCTCTCTCTCTCTCTCTCTCTCTCTCTCTCTCTCTCTCTCTCTCTCTCTCTCTCTCCTCTTCCTCTTCCTCTTCCTCTTCCTCTTCTCCCTTCTCCCTCCTCCCTTCTCCCTTCTCTCTCTCTCTCTCTCTCTCTCTCTCTCTCTCTCTCTCTCTCTCTCTCTCTCTCTCTCTCTCTCTCTCTCTCTCTCTCTCTCTCTCTCTCTCTCTCTCTCTTCCTCTTCTCCCTTCTCCCTTCTCCCTTCTCTCTTCTCTCTTCTCTCTTCTCCCTTCTCTCTCACTCTCTCCGTCTCCCTCGAGTGGCTAGCCGGGCGTTTTATTGGCGTCGAGCTTTTATTGATAGGTGCGTGGGGCGTGCCAGGAATGAGGGGCCGTGGGCGTCGCTGGTTGGGCGGAGAGGGAGAGGGTAGATGGGCGTGGTTTGGTGTGGACGAGTGTTGACAACTGTGGATGGGTGTGAATAAGGAATAGGTGATAAAAGGTGGAAGGAAGAAGAAGGAAAGTTGATAATGGTGGGAGGAAGAAGGGGGAAAGATGATAAAGGGTGGGAGGAGGAAGAGGGAAAGGTGCTAAAGGACGGGAGGACGAAGAGGGAGGCTGATGGAAGTGAAGGGAGGAGGGAAAGGTAGAGGGAAGCGGAAAGATTATGAAAAGAGGTAGAATGGAAGGGACACAGGTAGTGGGAGTGGAAGCGGGAGGGAAGGGAGTTTATGGAGTGGAAGAGAGTTTGAGGTGATGGAGGGGTGGGGGGGGGGGAGGCGAAGGAAGGTTGTTGGCATCGAGCGACCAATTTAGGTCATCAGTTTCAATTTATCTTACTTCAGGTCCGTCCCTTTACATCTCTCTCTCTCTCTCTCTCTCTCTCTCTCTCTCTCTCTCTCTCTCTCTCTCTCTCTCTCTCTCTCTGTCTCTCTCTCTCTCTCTCTCTCTCTCTCTCTTTCTCTCTCTCTTTCTCTCTCTCTCTTTCTCTCCCTCTCTTTCTGTCTCTCTCTTTCTCTCTCTCTCTCTCTCTCTCTCTCTCTCTCTCTCTCTGTCTCTCTCTCTCTCTCTCTGTCTCTCTCTCTCTCTCTGTCTCTCTCTCTCTCTCTCTCTCTCTCTCTGTCTCTCTCTCTCTCTCTCTCTCTCTCTCTCTCTCTCTCTCTCTCTCCCTCTCTCTCTCTCTCTCCCTCTCTCTCTCTCTCTCTCTCTCTCTCTCTCTCTCCCTCTCTCTCTCTCTCTCTCTCTCTCTCTCTCTCTCTCTCTCTCTCTCTCTCTCTCTCTCTCTCTCTCTCTCTCTCTCTCTCTCTCTCTCTCTCTCTCTCTCTCTCTCTCTCTCTCTCTCTCTCTCTCTCTCTCTCTCTCTCTCTCTCTCTCTCTCTCTCTCTCTCTCTCTCTCTCTCTCTCTCTCTCTCTCTCTCTCTCTCTCTCTCTCTCTCTCTCTCTCTCTCTCTCTCTCTCTCTCTCTCTCTCTCTCTCTCTCTCTCTCTCTCTCTCTCTCTCCTCTCTCTCTCTCTCTCTCTCTCTCTCTCTCTCTCTCTCTCTCTCTCTCTCTCTCTCTCTCTCTCTCTCTCTCTCTCTCTCTCTCTCTCTCTCTCTCTCTCTCTCTCTCTCTCTCTCTCTCTCTCTCTCTCCCTCTCTCTCTCTCTCTCTCTCTCTCTCTCTCTCTCTCTCTCTCTCTCTCTCTCTCTCTCTCTCTCTCTCTCTCTCTCTCTCTCTCTCTCTCTCTCTCTCTCTCTCTCTCTCTCTCTCTCTCTCTCTCTCTCTCTCTCTCTCTCTCTCTCTCTCTCTCTCTCTCTCTCTCTCTCTCTCTCTCTCTCTCTCTCTCTCTCTCTCTCTCTCTCTCTCTCTCTCTCTCTCTCTCTCTCTCTCTCTCTCTCTCTCTCTCTCTCTCTCTCTCTCTCTCTCTCTCTCTCTCTCTCTCTCTCTCTCTCTCTCTCTCTCTCTCTCTCTCTCTCTCTCTCTCTCTCTCTCTCTCTCTCTCTCTCTCTCTCTCTTTCTCTCTCTCTCTTTCTCTCTCTCTCTCTCTCTCTCTCTCTCTCTCTCTCTCTCTCTCTCTCTCTCTCTCTCTCTCTCTCTCTCTCTCTCTCTCTCTCTCTCTCTCTCTCTCGCGCGCGCGCGCGTGTGTGTGTGTGTGTGTGTGTGTGTGTGTGAGTGAGTGAGTTTTTGTTTGAGAGCATGCAGACGTGATGGACGCGGAAATCCAATAATACTGATACTCTAATTCTCAGCGCAAAATGTTCGAATAAATAAATGCATTTTTTTAAGCGAAGACATGTCATTATACTAGCTCTATTAAAGTTCGTTTTTCCATCCGAATACAGTGCTCACAATTCCCCTCTCCTCCTCCTCTTCCCCCTCATCCCTCTCATTCCCCTCTCCCTCCTCCTTCCCCTCTCCCTCCTCCTCGACCAAGCTACTCGCATAGCTTATTATTAACTAATTACTCCAATTCAGCGGAATATCTCGATGTAAATAACTGGGTCCGGCTCAGCAACAAACCTGTCTACTGTTTCTTTTTAAGAATGATTTGCGTAATCTCTATTTTTCTTTTCTGTTTTGTTTTTCTTTTCTTTTGTCTATTTTATTTTATTATCTTCTCTCCTCTCCTCTCCTCTTCTCTCCTCTCCTCTTTTCTACTCTCTCTCTCTCTCTCTCTCTCTCTCTCTCTCTCTCTCTCTCTCTCTCTCTCTCTCTCTCTCTCTCTCTCTCTCTCTCTCTCTCTCTCTCTCTCTCTCTATCATCCTCATCTTCTTTCGCTAGCGTCGTTGTCCTATCTCCCGCGTCCTTTGTCCCAAGCACGAGTGATGACACAGTGAGCGTGATGAGGACGATGAGGGTGATAGTGGAGGCAAAGATGATGCAGGTATGACTGCTTGGTCCTCGTGCTTGGACCTCATGATGCTTGCATGTCTCTCCCGGGCTTGCATATTCTTGTTATATTTTTTTCCTTTTCGTGTTTTTTTTATTATTAATAAGAGGTCCAGTGCCTGCTTGCTCTGATGTGAGGAAAGAGCTTTTGCTGACGTCTGTGGCAAGAGAAAGTGAAGGGAACGGATCCGAAGAGAGAGTGAGAGTGACGTGAAAGTTTGTAAGGGAAGGGTAAGGGAAGTGCGCACAGTAGATAGAAGAGAACTGAGAAAAAAGAAGTAAACGCAATAAACAGAATGTTTTGAAAGACGGACGAGGAGAGACCGTCCGCGTGTAGCAGCGACGTAGAATACGAGTGACCAGAAGAT
Organism: Penaeus vannamei; assembly: GCF_042767895.1. Lineage (NCBI taxonomy): Eukaryota > Metazoa > Arthropoda > Malacostraca > Decapoda > Penaeidae > Penaeus > Penaeus vannamei. Next base: position 23,902,097 of record NC_091570.1, read on the forward strand.
GGGGGAGGGGTTGGGGGGGGGAGGAGGGGCTACAAACCCATTCGCATCCATTATTCTTGGCGTGGTCTAATGTGAGATAACGATCTCTTTCTTGTCCGTCTCATTTTTCTGTTATTCTTTCTCTCGTCCTCTCGGATTCACTCTCTGTCCAACTCTCTATCTATGTGTTTCTCTCATCCTCCTTCCATCTCACTTCTTATTATCATTCATATTCTTATTACTTTCCTTCATCTCCTCCTCCTCTCCACCAACCTCTTCTTCCCTTCTCTTCCTTCCTTCCACCCACCCACCTCCCCCTCCCGACCTTGCTTCACCGTCATCGCCGCGTCCCCGTCTTGCCTCAGACTCCGAATTTAAATGTTCCTTTGAGGTTTAAGAAAAGGAGGAAGGCGGCGAGAGTCTCTGTCGCGGCGGAATCGGAGCCACAGCAACCGGCCGCCGTGTGCGCGGAGGAGAAACCTACACGGGTGTAGTCTTTGCCGTATGCGCGGGGTGGGGAGGCGATACACGGGATTCATTTTTGCCGTTTACGTGAGAGAGAAAATCGAGGGGCATAGTCTTTGTCGTGTGCACGAGGGAGGAAAATACACGGGTTTATTTTTCGCCAAACTATTGATATGCAGGGCGTGGAAACCGAAAGCACCGGAGCGCACTGCCGACACGGCCCGGGTTCGAGTGCCGTTGCTGCTCCGTTACGAGTAACGTAAACCAAGTACTTGCGGAGCGAGGAACGGTGGAACGGGGAACGGCAGAACATGGAAAGTGTAACAGGGGGGGTGTGGAGAGATGAAAAGGGAAAGGGGGACATAAGAATTAAGAGTTATGGAAAAAAAAAGGAAAGAAACGAAGAAAGGGAATAAAAAATGGGGAACCATGGACAAAGATATACGGGGAACGGGGAATGGTGGGTCAGGGACTAAGGAATATGGGAACACGGGGAACTGAGAATAGGGAACGAGGACCTAGGGGTGGGAGTGGACGGGGAACGACGGTGCTACATCGATCACGGAACGCATACGAGTCGCCGGAGGAGGAGAGGGGGAGGGAGCCGCGGATCGCGTGGCCGAAGCTGAACATCGTAGAATAATTTTCGGCGTCATTAGCACGTTCGGATTAAACAAATGTAATTAAGATTCCGGAGCCGTCAGGCGGCGCTGGGTCTGAGCCCTGGAGTATGGGGGGAAGTGGGGGTGGCGGCTAATTAATGGATTGATTTGTTATTAATTAATGAGGGAGATGCTGAGTGTGTGGTTGAAGGAAGCCATTAAGCCGAGGGGAGTGGGAAGGAGAGGAGAGGAGGAGAGAAGAGGGGAGAGGAAAGGAGAGGAGAGTGAAAGGAAGAGGAAGGGAGGAAAGGAGAGTGAAGGAAAGAAGAGGGGAGGAGAGGAGAGAAGAGGGAAGGGGAGGACAGGGGAAGGGGAAGCAAGGGGCTTTCGTGGTGTCGTTTCGTAAAGGCTTTGTCGGAATTCGGGTACTTGCTTATGCGTTCGGAATTCACGTGGCGGCGGAGCGAGTGTGCGTGCGTATATGTGTACGTACATGTGTGTTTCTACATTGTGTGAATATATGTACGTATGTATGTATGAATGAATGTACGTACTTGAGCGTGTGTGTGCGGGGAATCTGTTGCTCGTCTCCCCCCATGTGCACCTTGTCGATATATAGATCTGCGTAAATAGTCTTGTTCTGTCGAAGGGGCTGCAGCTGCTTACTACCGCCTCGTGTTCCTGTCAGAGGCCCCACGGAGCGCCTCTTAATTATCCCCGGAAGTAGTACTCGTTTGCGTATGGAAATTAGGGGAATTGCCCTCGCATGCCCTCGCCTCGTGCGCTCGCACTCGTGTTATTCAAATGGTCGAGATGAACGTCGTGTCTTTGATGATGATTGCCGGTGAAGGAAGGCTCCGTGTGCCCCCTCCACGTCACCCCCTTCTCCCTTGACGCCTCTCTCCTTCCTCCTCCTCCTACCCGCCTCCTCTTACACCCCTCCCTCTTACCCGTCCTCCTATCTTCCTTGCTCCTACCCCCTCCTTCCCCCTGCTACCTGCGAAAGCGACCTTGCTAATGTCGAGAAGCCCCTCAGCCCTGTTCTGCCCCGGACTTACTTGTGCCCTTACTCGTACACCCCCTACTTTAAAATATATTATCTTACCCTACCCTACCCTACCCTAACTCTTCACCTCCTCCGCTTGGAGGTTCCTGAATTAATTCATGACCGCTTTTAGGTTCCTTTGCTCCCTCCCTCCCCACCTTTCTCGCTTTCCCTCTCCCCTTTTTCCTTGTTTCTCCTCGCTCCCCTTCACTGTTTATCCTGTGTTCTTCTCTCTCTGCCCCCTGTCTCCCTCTCCCATTTCCCTTCCCTTTTCTCTTATCCTTGTCCGTCTCCCTTCCGTTACTCTTTCCTCTTGTTCTCTAGCGCCCTCTGCCTATTCATCTCCCTCTCCCTCCCCATTTTCCCCTGCCTTCCTCCTTCTGTCTTCTTCCTCACCCTCCCCATCCCCCACCCCACTGCCTCTTCTCCTTCTACCCTCTTCCTCTCCCTCCATCTACCCTCTCTCTTTCCCTCCTTGACCCATCTCCCTCTCCCCCTTCTTCCCTCTTCATCTCCATCCTTCTCCCTTCCCCTCCTCCTTCCTTCTTCCTCTTAGCCAGACAGCAGGACGTCTGAGCGTTGAGGGATCGCGGCGCTGAGATAAAAAGGAGTCCTGAAATGCAGTCAGCTTTTATCTGGCGTTTAGACGGTGGCGAGATCTTGCGAGATGAAGCTGGGGGCGGGGAGGGGGGAGGGGGAAGGGACGTGGGGTAAATGAGGGTAGAAGAGGAGTGGCATGGGGGGAGGGGAAGAGAGAAGTAGGGGAGGTAGGGATATGAGGAAGATGGGAACTTGTTGGGAAATGAGAGACAGAGAGAGAGAGAGAGAATTCATAGAAAGAGGGGAAGATGTAATAGACTAGATGAGAGAGGGGGAAAGAAGAATAGCACGAAAAGGCAGCAGGGGCATTAACATAGAGATCAGAAAGGAGAGAGAGAGAGAAAGAAAAAGAGAGAGAGAAAGAAAGAAAGAAAGAAAGAGAGAGAGAGAAAGAAAGAAAGAAAGAGAGAGAGAAAGAAAGAAAGAAAGAGAGAAAGAAAGAAAGAAAGAAAGAGAGAGAGAGAGAGAGAGAGAGAGAGAGAGAGAGAGAGAGAGAGAGAGAAAGAGAGAGAGAGAGAAAGAAAGAAAGAAAGAAAGAAAGAAAGAAAGAAAGAAAGAAAGAAAGAAAGAAAGAAAGAAAGAAAGAAAGAAAGAAAGAAAGAAA
>NC_091570.1:23915391-23925391 GCF_042767895.1 Penaeus vannamei
ATTCTTTATTTCCTTCGTATTAAATTCTTCGTTTCTTTCGTATTCAATTCTTAATTTCCTTTGCGTTTTTTTTTATTTCATTCATATTCAAAGTCTTTATTTCTTTCGTATTAAAGACTTTATTTCCTCCATATTCAATTCTTCGTTTTCTTTTAATTTCATTAATTCCATTATTTCCTATGTATTCGATTCCTTGTTTCTTTTGTATTCAATTACTCGTCGTCATTGTTTATCATTAACTCGTCGTCGTAGTTAACAATGATTATTATTACCATCCTCGCCACTGTTATTATATTTATCTACGTATTATTTCATTTATTTTTCATAGACTTTACCCAAGGACCACCCCCTCTAGTGCGGCCAGGTGGCTCTCCGTAAATATGACTTAGTTGGTATTGTCGCTTGTAATATAGTTGTGGGGTCCAAATTATGAACCTTTGGGGCCGAGCGCCTCATGTTCAACATCCTTAATTGGGCGCCGGGGAGGAAAAAGTACGACAAAATGCGCTTTTATAACGGCGCAGTAAAGTCGGGAACATTCTGTCGGCGCTCGAAGGCCGCTTTGATATGGAGGGGGGAAGGGGGAGGAGTAAGAGGATGAGGAGGAAGAGGAAGAGAAAGAGAAAGAGAAAAATAACAAGAGAAAGAAAAGCAGAAGAGGAGGAGGAGCAGCAGCAGCAACAGAAGCAGAAGTAGAAGGAAGAGGTGGAATAGGATTAGGAGTAGGGGTAGGAGTAGTAGATGAGTGGATGTGCAGAGGAGTAGACAGGGAGTGGACTGGTAGATGCGGAATAGCTCAAGGTGTAACCCTCTGACAAAGGAGGGCGAGTAGGTGAGTAAATAATGAATAGATAAGTAGAGGGACTGGTAGATGGGGAGTAAACTAGATGAATCAACGGTTGTATGACTTTCTCCTCTGAGTTTGAAGGGGATAGGAGTATAGGAATAGGTGGAAAGATAGACGTGGGAGAGAAAGAGAGTGAAACAGTAGTTGTACCATGCTATCAGATTTTTTAAGCTCTTTTTGAAGTACTGTTCCCAGCGAGCGAGTGGAGGGGAAATGGAGAGTAGGGAGAAGGGAGGAGTGGAGAGGAAATGGAAGATAGGGAGAAGAGAGGAGTGGAGGGGAAATGGAGAACAGGGGGAAGGGAGGAGTGGAGGGGAAATGGAGAACAGGGGGAAGGGAGGAGTGGAGGGGAAATGGAGAACAGGGGGAAGGGAGGAGCTGAGGGGAGGCGAGTAGTTGGGTAAACGAACTAGGAAGTATTGGTATCGTAGATGTAGAAGAGATTAGGTTAATAATTCGATCTTTTAGGGTGATTTAAACGAGAGGAAACTTAAACAACCGAAGTGTCGAAAAATTTTTACGACATTCAAACACGATTTACGGTAATCGCTAGACGTAGTTCGTGTTGTAAAGAGACAAAAATGACATTTAACAATTATTCAATACATATTCTGGGTTCTCGATATTATAAAACATTATTTTTATTTTTCAAATTTGGGCGACTTTTGTCTTTTCTTTTTCTTTGTTGGGCCTTTTTATAAGCCCGTAATTTGGACGCCGTTATGCATTATGTAATTTGGGATGTGTTTGCCCTTGGTAAGGTAAAATAAATTAGGACAGAATAGCGGAGAATTGGGTGAAGACAAGAACAATAATGATGAAAATAAATTTAAATATTGCTGGAGTAGAAGCAGATTAAACACAAGGGAAATGAAATTCTAGCCTTCTTACTTTTGCTTATGCACAGCAACAAACGCCCTGTTTGCTCTCCTCTTCCTCGCCCGTTTGCCGAGCGGCTCATCATCAGGGGAAAAGCCCGGGTCTCGAGGGTCCCTGCAGGTCTCCCGGCCAGGGCCTGAAGGGACCCGTTTACGAACGACAACTCACCTGCTGAGTATCTGCTAGCGGGATTATTTTCCTCGCTCGAAAAGCTCAGGAGGAGAGGAGAGGAGAGGAGAGGAGAGGAGAGGAGAGGAGAGGAGAGGAGAGGAGAGGAGAGGAGAGGAGAGGAGAGGAGAGGAGAGGAGAGGAGAGGAGAGGAGAGGAGAGGAGAGGAGAGGAGAGGAGAAATCGAGAATGAGAGATTCGTTCTTGTTCTTGGGGGATGAATGGGCGGCGCGATCGAGGCCTTGGAATTTAGGAATGGCGTGGTGGTGATGGGCTGTGGCGGTGATGACAGTTGTGATGGGCATGGGCTGTGGTAGTGATGACATTGGCGATTGTGGTAGGATGAATTGTGGTGTTGATGGCATTGGCAATGGTATTGGTGGTGGTAATTGTTTGGTATTTTTTATGGAAATGCGTTTCCATAGTGGAGATGAAGAGGAATTGATATTTGTGATGATGAATTTAAGGAGGAGGAAAGTGACGCTAATGAGTCGGCATTTGTGTTGATGAAAATGAGGATGTTGTTGATGATAGAGACGGTGACTTTTTCTCCGTTGATAAAGATGCTGACAATGAGATTTGTACCAATGAAATAGTGATAGTAACGTTGATAATTTAAGTGATCTAGGGTGTACATATGGCTATCTTTGCATCTATATAAGTGCTCCTTGGGAGAAGGGCGTTCACCGACATTTTGGGCGTAGGCGGGCGGGTGTTCGCGACTTCCGGTCAAAGGGAGACCAAGATACCTTTGTTGTATTGTTTTATTTGGGGGACGACCTTGGGAGGGTAGAAGAGAAGATAATGCCCCTTATAAGCGGTGGAAGTAGAAGGGCCACAAACGTACAAAGACGGAGGTGAGGGTAATGGTTGTTATTTTTTGTTTAATTATGGAAGAGAAAGATTGAAAGAAAAGAAATATAAAAGAGGAAAAAATGAAAAAAAGTGACGTATAAAAGTGAGGTATGATTTTGGAACAGGATAAAGGGGAAGAGTAGAAAGTGATGGAGAGTGACAGGAGGGAAGGAGGGAGGGAGGTAAGACATGAGGGAGAGAGGTAGATGTGGGAAGGGGGAGGGATGATAGACCTAAGGGGAGAATGAGAGGTGAAGGAAGGGAGTGGGAGAAGAAGAGAGATAGAAAGGAAGGGATGGAAGGAGGGAGGGAGGGGTGGGGGAGGGGGAGAGGAAGGGAGGGAAGAGAGCGAAGAAGGCCAAGTGATGATGTGATATGATCTATGTTTTGTTGCTCCGCGCTGCGTGATGTGTTATTGTCCCTCTCAAGGATTTCCTGTCCAGACTCGGTTACAGGGGGAGAGCGTGGGAGACGAGGGCGAGGGAATGGGGAGTGGAAGCAGGAAAGGATATGGAAGGAGAATAGAGAATGGAGATGTGAAAAAAATAAATCGATAATGTAGGGATGTGACAAGGGAAAAATAGAATATAAATGAAATATTTACAACCGAGGAAATATTCAGGATGGGAAAAGAAGCATAGAGATCAAAGTAGATTAAAAGAAAGTTGTGTGACAGGAGGATATATAATAGTAAATATTTTTGTCGAAGGAAGTAGGAAGAGGGTAAATATGTGTCTGTCTGTATTTTTACGCAGAACGATGTACATATATAGTGTACCATGTTCTTATCAATGTCTTATTAAGTGTATGTGCTCGAAAAAGTGCAATATTTGTGTCTGAAAAATAAATCGCAAATATATTTAAAAAGGAACGCTTCTCTGGGGATCCTCGGCGCACTTGGAGGCGCAATGAGGCCGGATCAGGAGATGGCGGAGTGGGCGAGGGAGGCGCATCCAAAGACCTGAGTGGGAATATGTAATTTCCTGTTCGGATATCATGTAAAGGTGAAGGGAGTGGAAAGGCACGTTTTTCCTTTTGTTTTTTTCTGTTTCCCCTTTTATTTTTGTTTTTGATTTTATGTTGGTGGGATGGAGGGATGTGAAGATGTACTTGGAGAGGGATGGGGGAACGACGGAAGGATGGAGCTATGGGGAAGAAGGTCACGGGGCCAGGCGGAAGGGCATGGGTTTTGTGGGCGTGGAGGCGGGGAGAGGGAGGGCGGGTCACGGTGTGGCGAGTGCCATTGTTGAGATTTGTGAGGAGGGAGAGGTTGGGGGGGGCTGGGGTCAAGCTGGAAGAAGAGCGAGAAGCCCAGGTCGGAGGTGAGGGGGAGGGTCCGTTTAGAGGTTAGGGAGTGGGTTAGATTGCAGGTCTGGGAGAGGGCCTGGTCGGGGGTAAGGGGCAAGGCCAGGTCGGAGGTGAGAGTGAAGGCCAAGTTAGTGTCGAGAAAGGACATCAAGAAAGGTCGACGGAGTGCCAGGTCGAGGCGGCACTGTGAAGATGGCTGCGGGGATTGACTTGCATGATCTAGTTACCGCACCTGTAATGGAAGTCTCGACGTCGGTCCGCCGGGAATTCGAGGGAAATCACGTTGCCTGGGGAGGAGGGCGCGGGGGGAGGAGACGTCGTTCGTGGGCGTGACCTCGGTTGACCTTGTGTGGCAGGGGGCACTCAGATGTTTTGTAACTTTTTATAAAAAAAAATCAATACAGTGTGTGTGGCATATGCTCGCTGTTATTGATAAATAAGCATGGAGTCTCCTCGCCGCAGAAAAGCGAAGGGCGAGCGCATGTAATTGGTGTCCTCTTGTGAACGCAGGTGAACGTAATCCGAGAAGCGAGCCCAGAAGGCTAGTGTTGTGAACGCCTGGTCCTATGTGTATACTTCGTGCGTAGTGTGATGTACCCATTGGGGGAGTAGCTCAATGGATGCCCGGGCGGGGGGCACTATGAGCCAGCGGTGTGCCACCCTGCCCCCGCTCCCCCTCCTCTCTACACCCGCTGCCGCCGCTGACTGTGCCATGACCCCCCCGTGGGCCCGCCTGTCGCCTCCCCCCGCTCCCCTGCCACTGCCCCCGGTGGCCCCCGCGCCGAGACGCGCGGCCCGAGGCTGAAGACGGTCCAGGAAAGTATCCAAGCTGGAGGCCGGGTGTACCGACGCTCCCCGGTACATGCTGGCCACGGTGGAGGCAGTACTGGGGGGCATGCGCCGCTATGGCGACCTGCGCCGCTACTCCGAGTCGGTCCTTCAGGGATGCCGAGACTTCGCCAACGAGTGTGCTGTAAGTTCCCCCGTTGTGCGTGCATGCTTCACGCTCAGGCATCGTTGTTCGTGGTCATGGGCGATTTTTTTTAGTCGGAAAGAGAATGTCTGTGTGTCGATGTCTGGGCCATGTAGCTCATTTATTTTCATATATTTTATCTTCGTTCTCATTCTCATATACAAGCCTGTATGCTGAACTTTCATGTTATTATGTTGTTTAGTTTATAGGTGTGTGTGCTGGATGTTCAGGTAACCTGATTAGTTTTATTGAAGTTGAGCCAATAAATATAAATAATAATGATAGATATAATAATACATACTTTTTGATAATCAATGTGAGAATGCGAGAGAGAGAGAGAGAGAGAGAGAGAGAGAGAGAGAGAGAGAGAGAGAGAGAGAGAGAGAGAGAGAGAGAGAGAGAGAGAGAGAGAGAGAGAGAGGAGGGGTGAATAGGAGACAGATAGATAAGGTACCTGACCAGCTGACTGACAGACTGACAAAAAGACAAACTGACTGACAGAGACACTGCAGTCAGAAAAGGGACATAATTATGGGGAAGGAAGAGAAGTGGCCAGCGTCGCCTCCCCGCTGCCCCGGAGAGACTCACACGGAGCCTCGCACTCCGGCCGGCGCGAGGGTGAGGGCCATCCATTAGGGAAGAGCCACGAGAAAACTCCTCGCTCATTGCCCTTGGGATCCATCCCTCAGTGATTTGTCGGTCGTGTGTCCATTCCCTCTCTTTCTCTTTCTCTCCTCCTGACTCCCCCATTCTCCCTTCCTCTTTATTCTCTTCTCATGCTTTTCTTCCTTCGTCTCGACCCCCCTTGTGCCCCCTCTCCCTTCCCCATCCCACTCGTCTATCCCCTTCCAAGTTATTCCCGCTCTCGGCCCTTCTCCTTCCCCCGCTCTCCTCACCGCCCCTCTCTCGTCAGGCACCCCCCACCGTTTGTACCCTTCCTCCCTTCTCCCCTCCCTCCTTTCCCCCTCTCTTTCCATCCCCCCTTCTCACTTCCCACCCTTCTCCTTTCCTCTTCTGCTGTTTTTCTCCTCCTCATCTCTTCCCTTCCCACCCTTCTCCCTTTCCTCTGTTCCTACATCCCCCCCCCCCGCTCCTCTCCATTCAGCCATTCCCCGCCTACAATCTCCCTGTACTCCCCCGCTCCCTCCCTCCCCTCCTTCGTTCTCTCTCCTTCCGCCCATCCTCCTCCTTCCTCCCCATGCCCTCCCTCCAGTCCTCCCCCCGCATTGGGGAGACACTGTCCTGGGGAATTGGGAGATTGATTTATCGGCCCCGGGAGCGCCCCCCACGCCCACGGGGTAGGCCTTCCGTGGCCCTCCCGTGGCACTAAGGGGTGCCTTGCAAGGAAGGTGCTTTAGGCGCGAAAGTGAGTGAATGAGTGCGTGGCTGAGTTAGTGATTGTGTTAGTATTTGCGGGGGTGAGTGAGTTTGTGTGTGTGTGTGTGCGTGCGTGCGTGCGTGCATGTGCGTGCGTGCACGTGCGTGCGCGTGCGTGCGTGCGTGCGTGTGTGTGTGTGTGTGTGTGTGTGTGTGTGTGTGTGTGTGTGTGTGTGTGTGTGTGTGTGTGTGTGTGTGTGTGCATGTGTGGTGTGTGTGCTTGTGTGTGCATGTTTGTGTATGTGTGCGCGCGCGTGTGTGTATGTATGTATGCATGCACGTGTGAATTCGGGTGACAGACAATGAGTCATAGCAATCAGGCAGTGACCGACCCAAGCAGCTGATGGTTTAAGCTGCAGAGGATCAGTGCACAGTGCAACATGATCTCAGAGGCAACAGCGTGGTTGCAGCTGCACGGGACATGATTCCTTCCTCCCTGGCTGATCTGCAATCCTTCCGCCGTCGCTCTCTTGCAACAAGCTAGTTGAGCGGACCTTTAGACGGCCGAAAAGGTCATGTGGCAGGGTTGAATTAGTTATGGCGCTGGGTCTGTCAATTGGTCTTTTTCACTTTCTCTCTCTCTCTCGCTCTCTCTTTCCCTCTTCCTCTTTCTCTTCCTCTCCATCGCCGCCTTCCATCCCTCTTCCTCACCTCCTCCCCCCCTCTCTCACACACAAACACACTCGCTCTCACTCTTTCTCCCAGCTTCTCTCTGAATCTCTCTCCCTCTGTCCAATTTATGAGACCTCTTACTCCAACCGAAGGGATCGCCGACTTCGCGTATTGACGCGTTGGTGCGGGTGGCTGGCCACATGTTTTGGCTGTTTTGGAATAAACAAATGAAAAGAAATGTGAATGGAGTATGCAGATAGAGAGAAAAAAAGATGTGGGGCCAGATAAACACATTTTGAAAATGGTAAGTGAGCTTGGGGAAAGAAAATGTGATGATAGTACAAAAATGGGGCAAGGTAAAGAGGGAAAAAGTATATATATATTCTTTCACAGATGGGGCAAGATAAACAACAAAAATTATTTTAAAAGGGGAAAAAGAAACAAAAAAAATCTTGAGCTGGATTTTGGCTTATCAAGTGTAAACCACGCACGGGGACGTAAATCACTGGCCCACCTGTAGCGCTCTCTGGGATAGGACGGTGGGCCGTGGGCGGAGGGATGAGCCGGGATGGTGGATTGGATAGGATGGGGCATGGGGTCGGGGTGGGATGAATGGGAAAGGTTAGGGGAGAGTAGGTTAGGTAGGGTGAATAGGGTGGTCAGGTAGGATAAGAATTGGAGCGCGGAGGGATGAATTGAGATGGGATGAAGGATAGGGCGGGGAGGCATGTGGGAGTACGGGGTTGGTTGGAGTGACAAAAAATACGGAATGGGATGGTACAGGTGTAGACAAGGGGAGGATAGCATCGGAATAGGATAGGAGGAGAGGTAAGGAGGATTGGGGTGAATGGGGAGGGGAGGGGGATAGGATAAGAGAAAGAAGGGGAGGAAATAGGATGTGGATGGGATAGGGGAAAAGGTGCGTAATAGGGTGTGAAAAGAGTGGGAGAAGGGAGAGAGAATAATAGGATAGTTTGGAGGTTGGGAGAGCGAAGAGCTGTTGGCGACCTTTCCAAGAGCCTCCTTTGGAGCCTTTCCACGGATTTTTTAATTAACTGCCTGTGCCATTTTTTCTTTCTCATTTTGTTTTCTGTTTATATCGTTCGCTTTATGTTCTTTCGAAATATTTTTTTCTGAAAATGAGCAATATGTATATTTTTCTTCGCCTTAGTTTTCATCTTCTTGTATCCTCATTTACTGCAATAGTGTATTTAATGATTGTTTATTTACTTGTCCATTTATTTTGTCATTTATACTACACCCACATCGCTAACATTATGATCACTATTGCCATGAAAATGTTTTATCTTTATTATGATTTTCACTATCACTATGCTAATGTGTTATCTTTATCACTTCTTATCATCATCTGTTCCTTATGACCGTATGGACCACTATCGAACACAGCACATCACCTCAATGCGAACTCTTGCAATCACCGCCATGTCATCACTCTGCACAACAGCAAAACCAAAGCAGCCACTCGCAACTGCCATTATTAGCGTCAATTTAGACACGCTTGGAGCTCCTTCGACAGTCAGCGCTGAATGCGGAGGGCGGTAAAGGCTCGATCTGTCAGTAGGCAGGGAAGTGGGAATTTGATAAGTGAAGTGATAGGGTCTGAATACAGGAAAGTCGTGTGAATTGTGACGCACACTCTCACTCTTGGATTCTCTCTCTCTCTCTCTCTCTCTCTCTCTCTCTCTCTCTCTCTCTCTCTCTCTCTCTCTCTCTCTCTCTCTCTCTCTCTCTCTCTCTCTCTCTCTCTCTCTCTCTCTCTCTATGTCTGACTCTGTGACTGTCTGTCTCTCGGACCATCTGTTTTTCCCTCTGCCAGTGTATCCGTCTCTCTCTGTCTGTGTTCCTGTGTCTGTCTTTGTATCTAAGTGGTGAGTGTAGACTGAAAGGCAGATGAGAGAGAAAAGAGAGAGAAAGAAAGAAAGAGAGAGAGACAGACAAACAGACAGAAATCGCGAATATAAATTCGAATTATCAGGTGCCTGAAAGCGTCATGGGGGAAGGATGGGTGGGGTATATAAAGAGAGAGGGAGGAGAGGTAGAAGTGATGAAGAGGAAGTGAGATATTGGACGTCTGTTGTAAATAAAGAAAAAAATAGGAGAGGTTTGGAGGGGATAGTATTGGTTACCATAGGACAGGATAGGAAGGGAGATTGTAAGAAGATAACAGCAACACAAGCAATTAAGCATACAAGAGACGTGGGGAGGAGAGAGCCAGAGAGGGAGATAGGCAGGTAGACAGAAGACGCGGAAAGAGAGGGAGGATGTAAATAGAAGTAGAGAAGGATTGGCACATGTTTAGGTAGATAACTAGATGGATAGAGCGAGAGCGAGTGAGAATGAGTGAGTGAGAACAAATGGCTAAGAAAACGAGATGCAGACAGTTAATGCACCAAGCAGGGGAGAGAGACACAGAGAGAGACAAGCCCCTCTGGGGACTCTCTGCTTCGTAGAACCTCTTGGCTTGCGTGGGACGGCGATGATGACGACGAGGACGCAGGTCAGGAAAGGCCGATGGGGGGTCGGGGGGGGGGGGCACATTGCCGTCCCTTCTTCGTCGCCGCCTACAGGAGATTGCCGAGGTTGAGTTTTTTTTCTCTCATTTTGAGACAGAATAGCGAAGGCGACGGTCCGGTTCGGGTGGGAATGTGGTGTGGCGGTGGATAACTGAGAAGAAGGAGAAGAAGGGCATGGGAGGCATGCGTTGGGAAGGTGAGGGGAAAGGGGAAGGGAAGGGAGGGAAATGGAGGGGGAAGGAAAGGGGGGCCGAGGGTCACCACTAGTGTCATCACCTTTAATGGGACTGCAGCAATGCTAGGTATTCCGGTCGTGGGTGATGAAAGTCTGCGAGGATTTGATTTCGGCGGCCGGGTTATGCGCTGTGATTTTGCAGCGTCGTGGTGACCGGAGGTTGTGGTGAATGCGTAGCCTGAGGCTCTGGTGATTGCGTGACCTGAGGCTCT
>NC_091570.1:23930391-23935391 GCF_042767895.1 Penaeus vannamei
GCTTGCCTTCCTTAAGGCCTGTCTACGCTGTGCCTCTCAACCTTTATCACTTCTCCTTTTCCTTCTCTCTCTCTCTCCCTTTCAATCCCTCCCTCTCTTTCCCTCCCCCCGCCTCTCTCTCTCTCTCTCTCTCTATATCTGTCTTTCTCTCTCTCTCTTTCTCTCTCTCTCTCTTTTTCTCTCTCTCTCTCTCTCTCTCTCTCTCTCTCTCTCTCTCTCTCTCTCTCTCTCTCTCTCTCTCTCTCTCTCTCTCTCTCTCTCTCTCTTTCCTTTGTAAATAGTGTCATTTAACCCTTGCTCTACACCAGGTGATTTTTATACCGTTCAGGTCACTGAGGAGACATGATGTATTTACGTAAGAGCATGCACGTGTACACATATATGAGAGAGAGAGAGAGAGAGAGAGAGAGAGAGAGAGAGAGAGAGAGAGAGAGAGAGAGAGAGAGAGAGAGAGAGAGAGAGAGAGAGAGAGAGAGAGGAGGGGGGTAAAAAGGTGAAGGAGAGGGAGAAGGAAAGGGAGATAAAGGAAGAGGAATGAGAGAAAGAGGGAGAGAGATAAAGAGAAAGAGTCCCAACGGTCCCTGCTGCCACAGCTCCCGTCACAAAGCCCCATCACAGCGAAGGGCTAAAAGTCTCCCCTCAGTTTCCCTTTTGAGTTGTTGTTTTCCAGGAAGGGAATGAAGGCTTTGATTGCGGAACGAATTACATTTATCATTTAGAGAAAGGGAGGGGGGGGCGAGTGAGTGGGTGAGTGAGGGAGTTGGTAAGTTAGTAAGTGGGTGAATGTGTGAGAATGAGAAAAAGGGTGATTGAGAAAAGAGCGAAAGAGGGAGAGACAGAACGACAGAGACAGAAAAAGAAGAGAGAGAGAGAGAGGATAGGAGATAAAAGGAGAAAAAAAGAAAAGAGGAAAGGAAAGGAGCAAATAAAACACACTGGGAAAGGTAGGAGAAAGGCGAAGGAACATAAAAAGGGGATGGCAGAAAGAAAAGGGAAAATAAGTTACCAATTAGAAAGAAAACGATGAAATGTTGCCGAGCATAAAAATAAATAAATAATGTCGAATCAGTTCCTCGTAACACGTTAGGGTCGACCGTACTCAGGGCGCAGGGGACGAACCTCAACACCAGTAACTTTCATCTTAAAGCAAGATAGCTCTTCTACCTCACCCCCGCCCGCGCCCGCGCCCTCTCTCACCCACCCCCTCTTGGCCCTTCCCTCCCCCCCACGCCCACCTACTCTCGTCTCTCGATCTCTAGCTCTCTCTTCTCATCTCGCCTCGATTTTTCTTTTCTCCTCGCCTCTCTGATTTTTTCTCATCTCTTCTCTTTTCTGCTCTGCTCTGCTCTCCCGTCCTCTCCTCTCTTTTCCTTCCCTTTCCTCTCCTTTCTTCCTCACTCCTATATTATCCTCTCTTCTCTACTTTCTTTTCACTTCTCTGTTTTTCTCTCCCTCCCTCTCGTCTTCTCTTCTCTCCCCACCCCTCCCTCCTATCTTTTGCTTTCCTCTCCTCCCCTGCCTCCTCTCTGCCCTCTCCTCCTCTCCCCTCCCCTCCTCTCTTTTTCTTTCCTCTCGTCTTATACCTCCTCTCTCCCCTCTCCTCGCCTTCCCTTCCTCTCTCTCCCCTCCCCCTCTCTTTTCTTTTCCTTTCCTCTACTTCCTCTCTCCTCTCCTCTCCCCGCCTCTCTTATTCTTTCTCCGTGTCTGACGTGGAGGGAAAAGTGGGTCAGATGGACATTCCGGTCCATTCCCTTTATGTTCCATAAAGCTAATTTCTTGAACCGAATCTCTCGGTCTTTGATATTATTCCATCATCCATCCACTCAGTCAGCCACGCAGCTGCATCCACCTCCCCCTTAGCTCAGCCGCGGCGAGTCACGGGTCACTGTAACATTCGTTGAATTACGGCAGTTACAGCGCCCGGGTAATGGCGGCAGCTGTAACATCTGTCCCGTAACGGCGGGCGGTAGAGCAGCGCTCGCCGGAGAGGGACGAGTGGGCACCAGTCATCTGCACGCTGTTCCAACATCATTGAACCCGATTTTACTGCATTGCGGGACCAGGCCGTGGAAGGCTCCCGCCACGACCTTATTGAA
Source organism: Penaeus vannamei (assembly GCF_042767895.1). Lineage (NCBI taxonomy): Eukaryota > Metazoa > Arthropoda > Malacostraca > Decapoda > Penaeidae > Penaeus > Penaeus vannamei. Next base: position 23,932,488 of record NC_091570.1, read on the forward strand.
AAGTTGCATGGGCCTCGGGGGGCTGCGAGCGGCAGGCGAGGCCGCACCTTTGCCAGCCGGCGCCAAACTCACCACAAGATGGCGCCAGCGAGGCGACGATTTGACTAACTTCGGCCCCAGCGCGGTGCCGCTCTTGGGCCTGGCACCGGGGGGGGGGGGGTCGCCGCTCGGGAGATGCCGCTTCTCTTAGGAGGCGCTGGAAGAGAGGGGGTGAGAGGATGGAAGGAAGAAGGAGCGAGAGAGGGAAAGGGGACGTGAGAAGAGAGAGAATGAGAAAATGAAGGAGAATTGAAAAGAATGAGAATTGTGAAGAAAAAAGAGAGAGAGAAAGAGAGATAGAGGGGGGGGGCAGTGATAGAAACAGAATGTGAAAGAGCGAAAGAGAATGGAGGAGAATAGGACGAGAAAGACAGTGGCCATAACCCTCCTGCTCAGATTATCCTGGGACAAAATAGTGAAACGACACCAAATGTGAAGCTCTCTCAGCCTAATCTTCCCCAGCGTGGCAGCTTCCTCCAATCCCCAGTCTTATTCAGCGTATCCAATCCTGTCCAAGCCATGACATTCCAGACCCAGCTTAACCCTACTTATCCCTGCATTGGTTGCTCACATCCAATCCAGGCCAATATACTGTATGGAAAATGTGTTGTGTGTTTGTGTGTGTGAGATTGTGCGTGCGTGCATTTGAGTACGTTTCTCTGTGTGGAAGGAGGATGAGAAGGGAAGTTTGAGATATAAAGTCGTGTTTACGAGAGGGAAGGTGCGTGCTGCGGGCGCTATCGTAACCACCAAAGGATCGTAGCGGAGAAGGGGGGAGAGTTCGTGCCTACTGTGTTGCCACTTCATCAGCGACTGTATCTCTGTCTGCCTGTCTGTCTGTCTGTCCAATTGCCCCCCCCCCCCCTCTCTCTCTCTCTCTCTCTCTCTCTCTCTCTCTCTCTCTCTCTCTCTCTCTCTCTCTCTCTCTCTCTCTCTCTCTCTCTCTCTCTCTTTTGAAACTAATCCTATCCATGGACGACAAAGAGTTGCAAGAAGAACTTTATAAAAGAAAGGAAAAGACGAAGAAGAAACGAAAAAAGAAAGAGAGGAAGAGGAAGGGTGGAGAATCAGCAGATGTTGCCTTCTCTTGCCCGGAGTGCAGAGCTCGAATCAAAAACACATTTCTCCCTCTCTGGTTTTCTTGCTTTTGCCATTGTGTTCGTATTTTTTCTAAATTCTATATCCGTGGTGGGTATACATGTCCGCCGTTTAAGTTTATATATTTTTCTTTCTCTATTATTTTTTGGCTGTTTATTTTTCAAATGGTTATGACCTTGGGGTATACGTGTTTGTTTACATTTATGTATATACATATATATGTCGGGCTTACAAGGTTATGTCCCTAAGAATGTATATATTCAAGGTGATGTTTGGAATGTTCTTTTGCCAGTGTTGAGTATCTTGGAGTCTCTTGTGGTGTGCTTGCTTGCTTGCCTTTGGCCTGGCTGAGCCCCGGATGCTCTAGGCTTAGGGATTTAGGCTTTGGGCTTTGGGCGGTGCCAGGAAGCCTCACGGTGATGGTGCGGAAGAGGAGGAGTGGGGGGAGGGAGGAGGAGGAAAGAGGGGAGGAGATGGAGGGAGGGGAGGAGGAGGAAGGGGAAGAGGGAGGGGAGGAGGAGGAGAAGGGGGAAGGGGGAGAGAAAAGATTTAGTGGGAAAAAGAGAAGGAAGAGGGAGGGTGCAGAGGAAGAGGAAGAGCATCAGGAGGAGGGGGAGGAGTGATGAACTTGTGATGCCTTTGCCACTTGTCATGTAACCTCTCAGCAAACATATCAGTGTCACGTTTTGAATGGGACTTTTTTGCGTTTTGTTTTGCATTTCCCAGCAATTAATGTCGCGTTGTGTGTCTTGTTTGCTGAATGTTTTGTGAACGCTCAGACGTCCCTGCGATGTCGTATTTATGTCTCCTTCCTCTTGCCTCTTATTCCTCTTCCTCGTTCCCCCTCTCTTCTTCCTTTTTGCTCTCTCTTTCTTCCGGGTTCTCCTTGCTCTGTTTCGTTCCCTTCTCGTTCTGCCTCTCCGCTTCCGTGTTTTCCTCTCTCTTTCTCCTTCCTTCTCATTGCTCTCTTTCACTTCTTCCTTCCCGTTCCTCCCCCTTTTTTCCTTTGACCAGGTGATTTTTTCTTCCTCTTCCACTCTTTACACTTCACCAAAGGAATTCGCTAATTCTCACGAAATGTAATTAATATTCTTGAAAATGCGTGTAATCAACGCTAATTGTTTTCTGTGGTTTTGTTTTCTTCCTTTCCGTCGGGCGTTTGTGTCACGCGCACCGGGTTGTTGTTGTTGTTGTTAAACCTCGCTTTTCGAGGGATTTTGAAACCGAGGTGGAATATGGAATTTTATTTTATTTTTCCGGTTGCCCATGCGTGTCGCTTGAAAAAAACGATCCCAGCGAAAAGTACATCATTTAATGGCTTTTAAAATTGCACAACGATTGGGTTTGGGCGTTGCAAAGTTTTTTTTCTCTCTCTCCTTTTTGTGGGGTAACAGTAATTTTGCATAAACAATAGTACACCCGGTAATGGGTTTAATTTGAATCGAAGCGCATTTTAAATTTAGGGTTTATGAAATTCTGTTTGTTTTCTCCCCTGAAAATACTTTTTTTTCATTTGTTTCTTTTTTGACGCTTGTTGCATAGAGATAATTAGGAGAGATGTTTTTAAATCGTGATTATTATTTTCTAAACACAATCTTTGTTGATTCGGACGTACTAATTGGGCATCATCAGTGCAGCTGGAAGGACGCCGCGATGAACCAGCTGTTGGAGTTGAAATGCCAGCGCTTTGTTTGTTTCTTGTTTATTGGTTATTTGTTCAGTTTAAGGCTTAACAGTGAGGGATGTTGCATAGCCCCTTCGTAAGAG
>NC_091570.1:23940391-23947891 GCF_042767895.1 Penaeus vannamei
AGGAGAGGAGAGGGGAGGAAGGGAGGAAGGACGATGAAAGGCCAAGGAAAGTAGGAGGGGAATGAAGGGGAGAGAAAGGAAGGAAGGAAGAAGAACGGAGAGGAGAGAAAGGAAAGAGAAGAAAGAAGAGGTGAAGAATGCAAAAGAAATAGAGGCGAGGAATGGAGGAAGGGCGATGAGAGGCGGATTAAAGGAGGAGAGGAAGAAAGGAGAAAAACAGGGAGAAGAGAGATGAGAATAAAGGAGATGTGGAAATGGCGAAGGAAAGAAGAGGATAGGAGAGGACAGAGAAGGAAGAGAGTGTAGAGAAGATGAAATGAGAATACAGAAGAGGAGGAAGAGTGAAGAGAAGTGGAGAATACAAAAGAGGTGAAGAAGGATACAGAGGAGAAAGTGAAAAAGAAGGCAGTATAAATATGAAAAAGGAGGAGAAATAAAAAAGAAATATATAGAGATAAAAAGAACATGAAAGAGAGAGACACATGCAAACAGACAAACGGAAAGCGGGAGAAGATGAACTAATGAACAGGTAAGAGCTGAGAGTGCAGACTCGATGTAATAACATGCAGGGGTTACGTATTCCTCTTTCGTTTTGTCTCTCCCTCGTCACGAGAGGAGACAGAGGCTGGTCGCGGGAACGGAGAACGAGTACAGGAAATTCTGTTTTGCATTATTAGAATTCCAGCGAGCCCAGAGTTATACAGATTTTTTTCTCTCGCTTTTTCATTTTTTGGATTTTTTCTGTCTTCACTTGTTTTCATTTGGGGCTCGTTTTTTAAATGATGCTTTTGATTTTTTTTTATTGGTGGGGGAGGGGGGTGTATCCGCGGTTTTAATTTTCTTCTCTTGCTCTTTCTCTTCTTTTCCTCCTCTTCCCATTTCTCTTCCATTCCCTCCTTTTCTGATTGTTTTTTCCACTCTACTTCCTCCTTCCTCATCCTCTCATTCTTCATCTACTTCTTCCTCTTCCTCTTTTTCTTCTTCTTCTACTTCTTCTTCTTCTTCTTCTCCTTCTCTTTCTCCTCCTCCTCCTCTGTCTCTTGACCCTCTCGTAATCTGTAACTCCCTCCCTCACTTTCATTTTCATTCTCCATTTTTCACATAAAAGCATTGACAAGATTAACAAGGCAGCGCAGGTGTTCAAGGTTGCAGCCTAACTTAAAAGTTTTAAGACATCCCTGGTTGGTCTTGCACGGCGTCCCTGTTTCCCTTTTCCTGATTGTCCATTTCGCTCTCTTTTGTAGGATATTATTGCTTAGCCGATCATCATTCCTCGTACATTTGTTTCGCTTCTCTTCCATGCCCCAAAATGTTATATAGAGGAAGGTAAGAGTAGAAAGAGTAATAACGGGAGTAAGTAGTAGTAATGATAATCATAGTAATGACCAGTTTGCTTAAAAAAGATGAAGAAAAAAAAAAACATTGCTCACTTGTTACACTCACACGCCTACATCTGGTTCACCACACCCACAGCCTCGGCACGCTCTTACACTCACCACGCCCCTCTTCCACACGACACATCTCCGCGACCACGCCCACCATTGTCAGAATCTGAATCTTAATTGTGCTCTGGAAGCGGGCGCGTACGGGAGATTTATTTATGCGGTGCTTGCGATCGCTGGGATGTTGGTGGCGCTGGATCTTTCTCTTGCCTGTGATTAGACGGCTTGTGTTGTGAAGGGCCCGGTGAAAGCGGTTTGTCAGATGATTGCTTTTCTTTTTAAGTTTTCGATTTTATTTCCTCTGGTGTCACGGCCACTGAATAATCCAGTGAAGTAACTTGTTTATGCAAGGAAATATGTGTATAGAGAAAGTATGAAATTGATAACCATTACAAGCCAACACGAAACGAAAGGTACAGGAATTCTTCTATCATTTCGCCCCCCTCCCGCCCTTCCTCAATAGATACCCAGAGGAGCCAGGGACATGAATATAAGCAAGAGCCATCGTGAAAGATTATGAGATCAAAGTGCTTTTAGTGCATGCAACATTTTCGGCCCCCGGCGGCTTTAAGGAAATTGCAACGTAACATGCACCACTGAGCGTTCGCGTCGAGGTGTGATAGCGCCCGGGTGGAGGTAATAATCGTAAACACCCGAGAGAAGTGTGACTTGCAGGTGCGTGCGTCGCCGGAGCCACGTAAGTGCGTCGGAAGGATGAGCTTGAGTGCGGCGCTTGACTGTGTGCGATCCCCAACCTTCTCCCTTCCTCCTCCTCCTTATCCCTCCTCCTCCTCCTCCTTATCCCTCCTCCTCCTTCTTCCTCTCCGCCTTCCTCCTCCTCTCTCTCCCTCCGATTTATGGTTGTCGTCAGGTGTCGTGATATTTGCGAGTGCATGGTATCAACGGAATATTTGCGATCGCATGATGACTACGACGTGATGTTTTGTGAGTGCATGATGCTGGGTGATGATGTAAGGATAAGGAGGAAGACTTCGGTAGGCGATGGAGTGGTCGGGGATCTTGGCCACAGGGCTTGCTAAAAGGCGTTGACTTGCGCAAAAAAAAACTCTCCGGATATCACGCGCCGCATTTCACTGTCTTTTACCGTCTATGGGTGAATGTTGTTACTGCTGTGGTTATTACCGGTGTAAGTATTGATTTCAGCGGCAGTTGTTACAGGTGTTACAATTGTTGCTGTTATTATTGTTGCAGTTGTTGTTGTTGCTATTATTATTATTGATATTGTTATTATTATTGTTGATATTATTATTATTATTATTGTTGTTATAGTTATTGTTGCTCTTGTTAATGCTATTATTGCTATTATTATTATTATTATTATTGTTGTTGTTGTTATTATTATTATTAATTATCATCAGTAATACCAATTTTATCCTATATCGTTACTACTACCGCTGCTATTGTTATTACAGCCACCACTATTGATATTATCCAGTGCGCTTCTCTCGAAGGAATAATGCCATCATATTCGAGGAGCGGTAATGCGTGAAGTATCGCTCGCGGGTCCGGGCGGGTGGGCGAGGTGGGCGGGACACAATATTTGTTGGTCACACTTTTACGGGCTATAACTCCGCGCCGCCGGCCCTCCTCCCGATCCAATAAACGGCCGGCATCTCTGCGCTTCCACCCCCCCCCCTCTCTCAGTCCTCTCGTCCCCTCTCCTCTCCTCTCTCTCTTCGGTTCTTCTCTTCTTCCCTTTTCCCCTTATGCTCTGCTCTTCCCTTTTTCTCCCTTTGTCTTTCTTGTCTTCTCTTTTTTCTCCTCTCTTCTTCTATCCTCTCCCCTCTCCTCATTTCTACCCTTCCCTTCTGTTGTCTTCTTCCCCTTCTCTCCTCAACCTTCTCTTTTTCCCCTTCCCTCCCTTCACCAACCACTCTCTTCTTCCTTTCCCTTCCATCTTATCTCTCATCCACCCTTTCCCTCTCCCCTTCCATCCATGCACCCTCCCTTCAGCCCCTCCCCCTCCCATCTCTCTTTCACTTCCTTCTTTCCTCTCCTCCCTTCTTCTCTTCTCCCCTTTCCCTCCCATCATCTCCCCTTTCCTTCCCCCTTCCCTTCTCACACACACCCTCCCTTATCTCTTTCCCTCCCCTCACCCACCCTCACTTCTCCCCTTCCCTCCACTCTCCCACCCTCCCTTCCCCTCGTCTTCCCTTCTCTTCCCGTCCTCTCTCCCCTCACCTCCCTCCTCCCCTTCCCTCCCATCACCCACACTCCCTTCTCCTCCCCACCCCTCGTTTCCCCTCCTCTCCTTCATCTCCACTGCCCTTCTCCCTCCTTTCACTTCCCTCTCCTCACCCACCCTCGCTTCTCCCCCTCCCTTCCCTCGTCTTCCCTCCCCTTCCCTCGTCTCTCCTCCCCTCTCCTCCCCTACCCTACCCTACCCTCGTCCCCCCTCTTGAAGCCGACCCAGGGCTGTGACGCGCGCAATGCCCGTCCGCACGAGGCAGTACCGGGCGATGGATATTGGACGCTCTGCTCGCGGCGGCGTGCTTGCTTGATACCGTTTCTCACCTTGGCTTGCTTCAGCTTGTTCTTGCTTGCCCCTGCCGTGCTTGGTTCTGTGTGGCTGTTCTTCATCTAAATAAACGAAGATGTTTGATGTGTTTCTTTTCGGTTTCGGTTTGTCTGAGACTAAGCTATTTTTATGTTTATAACACTAAGATATTTATATATTTGTTGATTTAAAGATTGTAAGACTGAGACTAAGTTATTTATATATTTTATATATTATAAGCTCTGTATATAGTTTTCCCTCTAATGTACATTGCCTCTCGTTTATTGTTGTTATTATTTCGTGATATCCAGATTGGTAATGGATTATTATTGGTCGCGTGTACATTCTTGGGGTTATTGCTTTACGAGGCGGTTCGGTTTTGTTCCTACTGATTCATGTCTCGTATGCCCCCACTAGTTCATGCAAGCCCGGTTTTTACTCTTTATTTGTTAGCCTTTGTAGTCTTTTCATCTTTTTTTGTTGCTGGCAGAGGAGAGAAGTAGGCTCTCTTGCTGTTTTTGGTTTGCTTTTTCTTGTTTTCTTTTATTTTCTTCCTATTGGTATTTTTGGTTATTTCTACCTTCTATTCTATTATTTCTTTAATTGTTATGTATGTTTTTTAATTTCTTTTCTTCCTATTTTTCTTTTCTTGGTTATTTTTACCGTTGTATTACTTTTTCTTCTAATGTTATTTAGCTAGAATAATTTGCACCGTAGGTTGTGTTCTAGAAAATTATTTTATTATTAGTTCTCCTGTCGCCATAGGAGTCTCGGCGGCGGGTTCGGGGACTTTTTATGTGGGATGCGGGAGTGTGGCGGCGGAGTTGTTGCTGCGTGGGTTGTATTAATGAGCCGGCGCACGGAGCCCGGTTGTCTCTTTCCACGGCCCATGCTTAGTCTGCCTCTCTTTGGAATAGCTCTTCTCATGTTTTTTTTTTTTCTTGGTCTTTTTCGTCTCGTTTTTTCTTTCTGTGTCTTTTTTTCGTTTTCTGTCTGTCTGTCTCCCTCTCTCTCCTTTCTCCACCTCTCCCCCCCCCCGCCTCTCTCTCTCTCTCTCTCTCTCTCTCTCTCTCTCTCTCTCTCTCTCTCTCTCTCTCTCTCTCTCTCTCTCTCTCTCTCTCTCTCTCTCTCTCTCCCTCCTTTCCTCTCTCTCTTTCCCTCCTTTCCTCTCTCTCTTTCCCTCCTTTCCTCTCTCTCTTTCCCTCCCTTCCTCTCTCTTTCCCTCCCTTCCTCTCTCTCTCTCTCTCTCTCTCCCTCTCTCCCTCTCTCTCTCTCTCTCTCTCTCTCTCTCTCTCTCTCTCTCTCTCTCTCTCTCTCTCTCTCTCTCTCTCTCTCTCTCTCTCTCTCTCTCTCTCTCTCTCTCTCTTTCCCTCCCTTTTCTCTCTTTCCCTCCTTTCCTCTCTCTCTTTCCCTCCCTTCCTCTCTCTTTCCCTCCCTTCCTCTCTCTTTCCCTCCCTTCCTCTCTCTCTCTCTCTCTCTCTCTCTCTCTCTCTCTCTCTCTCTCTCTCTCTCTCTCTCTCTCTCTCTCTCTCTCTCTCTCTCTCTCCCTCCCTCCCTCCCTCCCTCCCTCCCTCCCTCCCTCCTCTCCTCTCCCTCTCTCTCTCTCTCTCTCTCTCTCTCTCTCTCTCTCTCTCTCTCTCTCTCTCTCTCTCTCTCTCTCTCTCTCTCTCTCTCTCTCTCTCCTCCCTCCCTCCCTCCCTCCCCTCCCTCTCCTCTCCTCTCCTCTCCTCTCCTCTCCTCTCCTCTCCTCTCCTCTCCTCTCCTCTCTCTCTCTCTCTCTCTCTCTCTCTCTCTCTCTCTATTTCTTTTTTACCTCTCCCCATCCCGTTGTTGCTCTTCACTTCCGCACTCGTTTTCTCCCCCTCCCCTTGATCCTTGGTTATCGCTCCTTCCTCCTTTCGTAATCTTCGCTCCGCTCACTTCTCCCACTTCTGCTTCTCAGGCCGGGCAATTATGACACGTATTGGATGGCTAATTACAATATCGCTTGGCAGGAGATGGGGGGGGGGGGTCGTTGAAGTACGAAGGGAGGCAGAAGAGATTATTAGAGAACGGGGGGGGGGGGGGAGGTACAGCTTAACTCTAACCGTTAACAGTATTTGTAGTACTGTTCTCCCTCCTCGTTGCATTACCTCTTCTTTTCTTTCGCTGTTTCCTTTTTTGTCTTTTTTTTCCTTTTGATGTGTTCTCCACTAGCTTTGCTGTCTTCTCTTCCCCTTATCTTCTTCTTCTTCTCCCTTTCTCCTTTTCTCTCTTCTCTCTTCTCCCTTTCCCTGTCTTCCCTCTCCTCCTCCTCCCTTCCACTCCCTTCTTCCTCATACCTCTCCCCTCCACCTCTCCTCTTCCCCTTTCCCTCGTCTCCTCTTTCCTCCTTTCTCTTTCCCAATCTTCTTCTCCCTTTCCCATCTCCTCTTCACTTTTCCCTTTCCTCCTTATTCCTCTCCCTCTCAGTTTCCCCTCTTTCTCTTTCCCTCTTCTCCTCCTCCTTCCTTTTCCTCCTCCCTCTCCCCTCTTCCTCCTTCCCCTTCCCTCACCCTCTCCGCCTCCCTCCCGCCCTTCTCCCTCCTCTCCCTTCCTCCCTCCTTCCCACTCAGCCCCAGATAATGGACACAAAAACCTGTAATGAACCATTTCATCCCGACATCCCTTTTCCCCGGCCACATACTGCTATTGCAAAATGATACGGTAACGACTGGCTGAACGGTTTGCACGTATATTTTTTCTCGATGCGCGGTTTAAAGGAGGATTTTTTTTACTCTTCTTTATGAATGAGTGTATATTTGGGTTGTGTAGTGCGTGTAGGTTGAATGGAATGTTCTCTTTAGTTCTTAGTTTATTGTGGTTGTTTGGGTTGCAAGTAATAAGTGTAAGTGCCAGATTTAGTGTGTTTTATTTGTTAGATGAGTAGGAAACAAGACTTAGTTTGTTGCATTTGTTAGAGGTGTAGGAAACAAATTAAGCTCGTTGTATTTGTTAGAAGTGTAGGAAACAGACCTAATTGTTTTTTGTTAGAAGCGTAGGTGCCAAACGTAGTATATTTTGTTTGTTAGAAGTGTAGGCCACAGACCTGTTGTAGTTGTTCAAAACGAATGAAATGAAATAGTGGATTCTTTTCTGGTTCTCTCTGTGTGTCGTACTGCCGGCCACACGTAATTCACCGGCTTCGGCGAGTCCCCAAGGAGCCGCTGGAATGCCGCGAGGTGGCCTGAGGAAGTCGCGGCGGCAGTCCGGCCAGGGAAGACAGGTTGGACAAGCTCAAGATTCCCTCAAATGAAAGTCTGCGGAAGGCTACTGCTGGGGACTCTCTGGGGTGGACGAGGGGCGGTGCTTCCTCCAAGGAATCGTGCATTTTTGTGTTTGTGTTTTATTGTTGTGGGTGGGAGGCCGGTTTTAAGGGTCTGTGGTACTTGGGGTCGTGATGTCTTATTCGCTCTACTCATGTTCCGCTGTCACCATTCACTACCGCCGCTGCCATGCACAATCGCCGCCAGCATTCACAACCGCCGCTACCATTTACCATTCACAACCACCGCTCTATTC
>NC_091570.1:23960391-23962891 GCF_042767895.1 Penaeus vannamei
CTCTCTCTCTCTCTCTCTCTCTCTCTCTCTCTCTCTCTCTCTCTCTCTCTCTCTCTCTCTCTCTCTTTGTCTCTCTTTCTCTTTCTCTCTCTCTTTCTCTCTCTTTCTCTCTCTTTCTCTCTCTTTCTCTCTAGTTCTCTCTCTCTCTCTCTCTCTCTCTCTCTCTCTCTCTCTCTCTCTCTGTCTCTCTCTCTCTTTCTCTCTCTCTCTCTCTCTCTCTCTCTCTCTCTCTCTCTCTCCTTCTCACTTTCAACTATCCCTCCCTTCCTAATTCTCTCTTACCCATCCCGACCAAAGTTATCTCTATTGTTTTTCTTCACAAAAAACACGCAAGAGGAAGCACAATAGGAGATACGAGAGGCCGGTCATTGTGCGATAAGTCAGGCTGAATAAGTCTTATTGTTTACCGATTGTTGACAGTAGTTTGTTATAAGATTCATGTTGTTCGTTGCTGTGATTTTTTTTCGTTATTTTTTATTGTTCTTGCAATTATTACCATGATTGTTGTTGTTATTATTGTTTTTTATTATTGATGATATTACTAGTTACTAGTTGTATTTTTGTTGTTAGGCATTGCTATTATTGTTATTGCTGTTATCATCATGATCATCATCCTTGTTGTTATTGTTACTAATACTACGGCTATTACTATTACTATTACTGCTACTATTGTTAGTGCTATTTCCATTACTATTACTATCATTATCATTATCGGTATCATTATTTTCTTCTCGCTATTATTACTACTAAAGTTTTTTTTTTTTGGTATTTATTTATTAATTTATGTGGGAAAAGTTACAACAAATAGTAAAATAAAGGCGAAGACGAACGTCCGAACAGAAGAGGGAAATAAAAGAACGAATGGACGAAGAAAGAATGCAAAAGGTAATGCTTTTTCTCCTTTATACTTCGTACCCCCGAAAATTCCTTCCCGATTTGTGAGGTGCCGGAAACTTACCTTTTTTCTCTTGCGTGTTTTTTCTATCGTTTTCTCCTTTTCCCTCCCTTTCTCGCGTATTCTCTTTGTTTATATGCTTCTCCTATTGCTCGTTTTTTTATTTTGTTTTTTCCCCATTTTCTTTCTCTGTATTATTTTATTATGTCGTATGTTTACTGGTTATGTTGATTTTCTTAAATTCCACTTGTTTTATAGTTTTACTTATTTATGCGTATATTTTTAAATCATATTCTCAGAATTCTTGTTTCTTTTCCTTTTATTTTATTTTTGGTTTTGTTTGCGTAGTCTTTTTCGGTTGCCGGGAATAAGAAATAGCGACACATTTGTTAACGTTGTCGGTCTGTCGAAGCAAGATGTCTCGCTCTGGTCGACTATTGGAAAGTCGAGGCCCTCTATGTGTGGGTGCGGGTGAGGGTGAGTATGTATGTGTGTGTGTGTGTGTGTGTGTGTGTGTGTGTGTGTGTGTGTGTGTGTGTGTGTGTGTGTGTGTGTGTGTGTGTGTGTGTGTGTGTGTGTGTGTGTGTGTGTGTGTGTGTGTGTGTGTGTGTGTGTGTGTGTGTGTGTGTGTGTGTGTGTGTGTGTGATTTCAGTTCTTTTATTAGATAGAGGAATGAGCGGTCGAACTTTGCTGATCATAATTATCATCTTTAATTAGCATCGGAGATTGTCGTTATTAATATGAATAAAAGTTTGATAATTAGGACGCCGCCGAGTGGGGCAGAGGAGGGGGGTGCATAAATAATCCCCTTCTCCCTTTTCCGTCTCTCCCCCTATTACCATTATGTTCTTTTTCTCCTCTTTACCTCACTTTCTTTCTTTTCTCATTTTCCTTCCCTTCCTCTGTTCTTCTCTTTCTTGTATGAACGTAATCTTGCAAGAGACAATTTTATCTTTTGCGAAATTGGCTTCCTGTAAACCCTATCTTTATTTTTCCCTTGTTTTCATCTCTCCTCTTTCTCATTCGCCTTGGTCGTGCGTAGGGTGTTAGTTATCTTATCATAATTGTTATTGTTATCATTATCATTATCGATGCCACAGCTGATACCAGAACAGCCACAGGACTATTGCTAATACTCTTCCTGCTGCTACTACTGGCACTACTTCTCTTATTCCTACTCCAATTCCCATTCGCTATCTTGCAGCTGCTGCTGCCGCCGCTGCTTTTGCCGCTGCTGCTGTCGCCGCTGCTGCTGCCGCCGCTTCTGCTGCTGCTGCTGCTGCCGCTGCTGCTGCTGCTGCCGCTGCTGCTGCTGCTGCTGCTGCTGCCGCTGTTGCTGCTGCTGCTGCTGTTGCTGCTGCTGCTGCTGCTGCTTCTACTGCTGCAACAACGGCTATGCTGCTACTGCTGGCTTCTGCTGCTGCTGCTGCTGCTGCCTTTGCTGCGCGCTGCTTAACGGCAGCAGCAGCAGCAGCAGCAACACGCGCTGGCTGCTGCTTTGCTGGCAGCAGCTGGCTGCTGCTTCGCTGGCCTGCGCTGCTGCTGCTGGCTGCTGCTGCTGCTGCTGCTGCGCTGCCAGCGGCTGCTGCTGCTGCTGCTGCTGC
>NC_091570.1:23967891-23975391 GCF_042767895.1 Penaeus vannamei
GGAGAGGACAGAGGAGGCTAAAAGAAGAAGGGAAAGGGAAATGAGGGGAGAGGGAAGGATAAGCTTAAAGAGAATGAGATTGTGAATAAGAGAAGGGGAGAGAGAGATGACAAGGAAAAGCGAAGGGGAAAGGAGTGGAGAGACGAAGGGAGGGGAGAAGGAAGGATAAGCATAAGGGGAACGGGAATTAGAAAAAAGAGGATAGGACAGAGAAGAGGGGAAAGGGGAGAAGGGGCGAAGATGAAGGGGTAGGGAAGGATAACCAGACGGAGAACGAGAATCGTAAAATGGAGAGAAAAGGGAATGAGAAGAAGGAGGTAAGGCGGAAAAAGAGAAGACGGAGCTAGTGAAGCAGAGAGGATAAGGAGAAGGAGAAGGAAATCAGAAAAAAGGAGGTGGAAGAAGAGAGGAGAAGAAAAATATGTTAGAACTAGGTAATGAATGAGGAGAAAGAAAACGGAAGGAGGATGAGTATAAGGAAAATAAGAATTATGATAAAAGAGATTTGGAGAAAGGAGAAAATGGAAATGAAGGGGGAAGGAACGAAGGTAAAGGGAAGGATAATAATAAGGAGAATCAGAATTAAAGAAAAAAATAATTATAGAATGGAAAGAAGGGAATGGGGACAAGAGAAGGAAGAGAGAGTGATGAAGGAAAGAAGCGAAGAAAGGCATGAGGAAAATAAAGATTAAAAAAAATGGGATGGGAAGAAAAAGGGAAGAGGCTAGAACCCGGAAGTGAAAAAAGGGGAAAAAAGAGAGAGGAAGAAATGAGAGATAAAAGGAAGGGAGGAAGGAAACGAAGGGAAAAATAATAAACATAAAAAGGCAATAAGAATGTGAAAAAACGGAAGAGAGAAGAGGGATTAGGGAAAGACGTTCAGTAAAAGAGGGAGGGAGGGAAGGAAAAGAAAACACGTGAATGCATTTTAGAAGACAGCGAAGGAATGAGAGAAATAGAGAAACCATTGACAAAAAGAAAATCAGGGGTCATAGAGACGAGAATAAAACACAAGGATAGAGAAGAGGACGGACAATAACAAGAAGGAACGTAGAAACAAGAACAAAACCCGGCGATAGAGAAGGACGGAGAATAAAATTAATGAGCATAGGAACAGGAATAAAATACGGAGATAGAGAGAAGGACGTAGAATATAACGAAGGAACATCGTAAAGAGAACAAAACACAGAGAAAGAGAGAGAAAAGACATAGTAAAATGAAGAGACAGTAACAAGAGTAAAAGAAAGGAGAGACAGAGACACGGAGACAGACAGCGACGAAACGAACTGGAAACAGAACGATCGCGAATGACAAAGGAAGAGGACCGACGATTGACAAAGTCCGTTCTCCGAGGCCAGTGGGAACGCCTCTAAATGCCTAATTTACTCTCGCATTATTTATGCCGGGGACTCAGGGAGAAAAGTGTAGTCATAATAAAACTGTCTTACTGGTTGGAAGGGAATTAAAGTTTAATTTAATAGGGTCTTGGAGGGGAGAACGGGTTCAGAGTGCGTTTGCTGTTTTAAATGCGTGTTTCTATATTCATCTATCTGTTTGTCTGTGTATTTGCTGCTTTAGTTTGCTATTCAAAGATTATTTGTGCTTTTATTTATTTATTTTAAAAAGGTGTTTTCTTAAATTCACATTCTTTTTTCCAGTGTTTATCCATCCGTCTGTTTATCCCTTTGTTTCCTTTTTTCTTTCTTAAATAGTTGTCATGCGATGTTATTTATTGTGGACCATGAACTCCGTGAGAAATTGTATCGTACAACAGCCCTTTGAAACTGGTGTTTAGTTAAGTGGAAAGTGGTATTTAGTGTGAGACGAAGTGTGCGTTATAGTGCACTTTGTCTTCGGTTAATTTCGTTGGCGACCTGTTGTTAGCGTGCAGTGGTTCAGCTTTACTTGGGTGGGAGCTCCACGGCGCCGCCATGAATATTTTTAGCTGGACACCGTAGGGCTTGTGTGCGTATGATTGTTCAGTTCAGACACCCGGCCATTTATTTGGAAATTTAATCTGGCCCGACATCCACTGGTGACATCCGCGCGCTCATTCGGCAAACATGCTTTATAATATACATGCCCCGTGCACACGGCCCGCACACGGACGCACACGGACACGTGTTTGTTGGAAATGCAGATGCGTGTATGTGCGCGAACGGACACGTACACGCAAGCACGCATGCACTCTCACACACACACACACACACACTCTCTCTCTCTCTCTCTCTCTCTCTCTCTCTCTCTCTCTCTCTCTCTCTCTCTCTCTCTCTCTCTCTCTCTCTCTCTCTCTCTCCCCTCCCTCCCTCCCTCCCTCCCTCCCTTTCTCTCTCTCTCTCTCTCTCTCTCTCTCTCTCTCTCTCTCTCTCTCTCTCTTTCTCTCTCTCTCTCTCTCTCTCTCTCTCTCTCCCTCTCCCTCCCTCCTCCCTCCCTCCCTCCCTCCCTCCCTCCCTCCCTCCC
The DNA here is from genome assembly GCF_042767895.1 of Penaeus vannamei. Classification (NCBI taxonomy): domain Eukaryota; kingdom Metazoa; phylum Arthropoda; class Malacostraca; order Decapoda; family Penaeidae; genus Penaeus; species Penaeus vannamei. Next base: position 23,970,352 of record NC_091570.1, read on the forward strand.
TCCCTCTCCCTCCCCTCTCTTCCTCTTCTCTCTCTCTCCCACTCATTCCCACACAGAGCACGCACACTCAATTGCCGCAACAGTTTTTCCCTTTGCTATGCAAGATTCGTTGTGCGGAACAGAGCTCTTCCTCTCGTGGCGACCACCACCAAATGACAAGTCAGACTGAGTGATCGCAGGACAGACACCGTGAAGTGCCTCGGGCCCTGAAGGGTTGCCGAGGATAAGCTCAAGGAGGAGGAGGCGAGATCCAGGAGGCGGGATCAAGGAGGCTAGAGTAGGTATGAGGAAGGGAAGGTGAACTAAGATGCTAGGAGAGGCAGTAGGAGTTGGGATAAGCTCTAGGAAGGGAACGATTATATCTAGGAGACACTAGGAGACTAAGATGAACCTCTGGGAGGGGAAAGTATGCTTATAGAGGTGTTGATGAGTTGAGATGCAGTGACCACATCTTCGAGTTTAGAAATGTGCTGCAATGGGCGGTGATAAGCTCTAGGATTTGAAAATAAACGGAGCCGAGTTTTAGGACGACTTTCAGCTGGTCGCGTTTCTGCCGAGTAGTTTCTTTTTTTCCTTTCTTGTTTTTTTTATTCTTTTCTTTTGTTATATATTTTCTTATCTTCCTTATCGCTTTCTTTCCTTTCGTTTTTCCTATCCTTCTTCCAATCCATGTTCCTTTCCTTTTTCATCTTTTCTTTTTAACCCATGGTATCACATCCATACACTGCGAAGAGTTCCGGCACTTGCACGGCTCCCACGCACTCGTCGCTCGTTGCAATCTCTGCCGCGTGTCAGTTGCAGGCCTCGGAATGCTCGCTGAAGGAAACACCACGAACGCACCTGGGATGATTGGGTGTGTCGATGGGGGGGGGCGAAGGAAGGGGGAGGGGGGGGGGGGCGAAGGAAGGGGGAGGGGGGACGGAGAGGGAAAAGGAAGGAGGAGGGGACGAGAGGAAGGAGGAAGGGAAGAAAGGAGAGCAGGGGCAGGGAATGGGAAGGGAAGGAAAGGAAAGGAGAGATGGAAGGAGGTTGCGGAATTGAGAAAGGGAGACCTCGAAGGCAGGGGGTACGAAGGAGGCGAGAAGGGTGAAGGGTAAATAGGAAGGGAAGGAGAGGAGGGGAAATGGAAGGGAGAGGGAGGACAAAGGAAATGGAAGGAGTTACTGAAATAGAGAGAGAGAGGTAAACCACGAAAGGAAAGATATGGAGGTAACGAGAAAGAAAGGTGAAGGAAGGAAAGGAAAAAGAGAAAGGGAGAAGGGAAAGGGTAAGCGAGAGAGAGAGATAGAGAAATAGAGAGCGAGAGGGAGAGAGTGAGAGAAGAGAAAGAGCGAGCGAATAGAAAGAGCGAGCAAGAGCAAGAGAGTGAGAGAGAGAGAGAGAGAGAGAGAGAGAGAGAGAGAGAGAGAGAGAGAGAGAGAGAGAGAGAGATGGGGGGAGAGAGAGAAAGAGAGAGAGAGGCAGAGAGAGAGAGGGGGGAGAGAGAGAAAGGAGAGGGAGGGAGAGAGAGAGAGGGGGGAGGAGAGAGAGAGAGGGGAGGGAGAGAGGAAGGGGAGGGAGAGAGAGAGAGGGGGGAGGGAGAGAGAGAGAGGGGGAGGGGGAGAGAGAGAGAGAGGGGGAGGGAGAGAGAGGGGGAGGGAGAGAGAGAGAGAGAGAGAGGGAGGGAGAGAGAGAGAGAGGGAGGGAGAGAGAGAGAGATATATATATATATATATATATATTTACATATATTTTTTATATATATATATTTATTTTTATTATTTTTATTTGCATATATATTTATTTTATATATATATGGAGGGAGAGAGAGGAGGAGAGAGAGAGAGAGAGAGAGAGAGAGAGAGAGAGAGAGAGAGATTTAGAGAGAGAGAGTTTTTTTTATCAGGGGTTTTTGTTGCCCTGATTTGCGTGGGTTATGGAGACACAATTCTGGGTCAGCTGTTTATTGATAGAAGTGGCTGGTAGGTAGCGTGGCGCGAAGTTGTTGTGGGCAAGGAAGCCTAAGATGGGCGCCGAGCGGGGCGCGCGTGGGGGAGCGCCCCCAAGGAGAGGTCTGGTCAGGGCCGTGGGCCCCGGTCAAGTGTGCTGGGTCAACTGTCCTGTAGGTTTCGAGCGCTGGTCGCGGGTCCCTCGCAGTGGAGACGCGGAAAGGTAACCCTTGTTCCTCAGATCGCTCGGCATACGCTACTAACCGTCGCCCACGACGGGATGGAGAGAGAGTGAGAGAAGAGAAAGAGCGAGCAAGAGAGAGAGAGAGAGAGAGCAAGAGAGAGAGAGAGAGAGCAAGAGAGAGAGAGAGAGAGCAAGAGAGAGAGGGAGAGATGGGGGGGAGAGAGAGAGGAGGGAGAGAGAGAAAGAGAGAGGGGAGGGAGAGAGAGAGAGAGAGGGGAGGGAGAGAGAGAGAGAGGGAGGGAGAGAGAGAGAGAGAGGGGGGGAGAGAGAGAGAGAGAGAGGGGAGGGGAGAGAGAGAGAGAGAGAGAGGGGGAGGGAGAGAGAGAGAGAGAGAGAGAGAGAGGGAGGGAGAGAGAGAGAGAGAGGGGGAGGAGAGAGAGAGAGAGAGAGAGGAAGGGGAGGAGAGGGAGAGAGAGAGAGAGAGAGGGGAGGGAGAGAGAGGAGGGGGGGAGGGAGAGAGAGAGAGAGAGGAGAGGGAGGGAGGAGAGAGAGAGAGAGAAGAGGGAAGGGAGAGAAGAGGGAGAGAGAGAGAGAGAGAGGAGAGAGGGGGAGGGAGGGAGGGAGGGAGGGAGAGAGAGGAAGCCGGCAGGGAGGGAGGGAGGGAGGGAGAGGAAGCCGTCAGGGAGGGAGGGAGGGAGGGAGAGAGAGGGAGGGAGGGAGAGAGGAGAGGGAGAGGAAGGGGGAGGGGGGAGGAGAGAGGGGAGGGAAGAGAGGGAGAGAGAGTGGGGAGGAGGAATGGAGAGAGGGAGGGAGGGAGGAGAGAGGGAGAGAGGAAGGAGGGGGAGGAGAGAAGGGGGAGGAGAGGAAGGGAGGAGAGAAGGAGGGAGAAGAAGAGGAGGAGAGGGGAGAGGGAGAGAGAGAGAGAGAGAGAGAGAGAGAGAGAGAGAGAGAGAGAGAGAGAGAGAGAGAGAGAGAGAGAGAGAGAGAGAGAGAGAGAGAGAGAGAGAGAGAGAGAGAGAGAGAGAGAGCAAGAGTGTCAGGGGTTTTTGTTGCCCTGATTTGGTGGGTTATGGAGACACAATTCTGGGTCAGCTGTTTATTGATAGAAGTGGCTGGTAGGTAGCGTGGCGCGGGTTGTTGTGGGCAAGGAAGCCTAAGAGGGGCGCCGAGCGGGGCGCGCGTGGGGGAGCGCCCCCAAGGAGAGGTCTGGTCAGAGGCCATTGTTTGATCAAAGTCGGCGTGCTGGGTCAACTGTCCTGTAGGTTTCGAGCGCTGGTCGCAGGGTCCCTCGCAGTGGAGACGCGGGAAAGGTAACACTTGTTCCTCCGGAATCATGACACCTCAGCATACGCTACTAACCGTCGCCCACGACGGGATGGAGCTGGCTTTCTCTGAAAAAAAAGCACACCAGAGGCAGAGACAGGAGGGCAAACAGGGGGGGGGGGTTATAGCAGGAGCCTATAATCAAAATATATCACATTGCAATGAGTGTTGTCAATTATTTCCATGATTTTTCAATCAATTTTTATTTATTTTTTTCAATAATTCACTGTCCAAGGATAGACAGAGGAACATGCTTAGGGAGACAATTGCAATAGTCCGCGAGGACTTGCTTGAGTTGCAATTGTCTCAGATAGCAGGAAATGAAAATCTACAAGAGATAAGCATTGTGCAAAACTTCAAAAGGAAGCAAAAAGTGTCGCAGTCCGCAAGGACCTTGTCTTGAACGACGACTTCCTCTTGGAAAAAAGAAAAAAATGCAACAATGCAGAGTTCAGAAGTGTGCGATGCAATGATTGCATACGCTATACGTCTGACTAATAGTGATTGTATCTCATTTCATTGAAGTTGTTCTATCACACGTCACACCAAGAGCAATTTGAGTAAAAAGCAATAATGAAAACAGGTAATGCAGTCCCCATACTTCGGGAGCATGACTCATTACATCAAAATATACTTTCTCAAGACAACATTTGCACGGAAAAAACGTAAATGCAAGATAAGAATACGCACGGTTGGCGCAAGTCGGTTATCTTCCGGAGACAGTACGCATGTAATTCTTTGTACAATTAACGTTTTTTGCGGGATGACTGATGTGCGCATGTGGCTGGCGTGAGTGCATGAACGAGTTGAGTTAATGGGTGGGAGTTGTAAGCAGGTGAGTCCAGAGTACTATAGCACACGAGTAGAAAATAGGAAAATGCTGATAGATTTTGTTAGTCATTAGTAAGTAAGGCGAAAGTGAGTAAAAAAAGGAATAGGATGGCGTGGAAGTTGGAAGAAATAAGCGAAGGGGAGGAGGAGTGGGTGGGTGGGAGGCTAAGGATAGAATGGGGTGGGGTGGGGGTTTAAAAAAGAGGTATGGGTGAGGGGATGGGGTGGGGTTAGGTATATTAGGTTGGGGGGGGCAATGTGGATAGCGCTTAATGAAAATAGTCGCAGATCTGACTATACGAAAAAAAACATTCACACTAATAACAATGAACTTACGTTAATTTCAATATTAATCAACTATGTGAAATCATAAAAATGGTACTTTAATTAGTACGTAAAATGAATGAAATGGTGACTGGTTTGGGTCAGCTTCCCTGAGACAACTGACCCGAAAGACAACCCTCGTGGTTGTAAATTGTACTTAAACTTAAGATAGATTCCCTGAGGAATAGTGATGATGGGCCCAACCGTAGAAGGGATATCATCGAACGAACTCATACGCAGAACGCAAATTGGGCATCTCATCTTCTTGGGAAATACCAGCGATAATCTCTCACGTACAGTCGTATAAGAAGGCGCGTGGCGCTGAGATCGCCTGGGCGATAGGTGTGCTGCGTGGCACAAGAACAACTTAACATTAATTACCTTAACCTATTTACATGTCCATACCCAGCTGGGGGTCGTCACCAAGGACCATGTAATAATGATGAGGTG
>NC_091570.1:23985391-23987891 GCF_042767895.1 Penaeus vannamei
GAGAGAGAGAGAGAGAGAGAGAGAGAGAGAGAGAGAGAGAGAGAGAGAGAGAGAGAGAGAGAGAGAGAGAGAGAGAGAGAGAGAGAGAGGGGGGGGGGAGAGGGAGGGAAGGAGATGAAATGTTAAGAAAAAGGAGAGAGAGAGGGAGGGTGGGAGGGGAGAAAAGGAAGGAGAGGGATAGTGCGAGGAAAAGGGGAGAAAAGAGAAGGGGGGGATAGAGAAAAAAAAATTGACCAATTTCTCACTCGCCACACAAAACTCTGGCGTTCGTGACTCAACTTCATTTCATTAGTTGGTAAAAATCCTTTTTTCTTAGTTTTGCCTAAACTCTTTGTTTTGTATATTTTTGGGAGATCTTTGACATCAGAGAGCAGGTCCGACATTATTTATTTGTCGTATTTATGACTATTTATTTGTTCGTCTTTTACCGTCATGTCTGCAACTACACAGTCCGAATATTATTATTTTTAAAGATAATTAGGCTGGTAATTCGAGGCTGAATGAACAATCTAATCATAGTTGCAATTGACCACGCTCGGAGTGCTATTGCAATCACTATTACGTTTATAAATGCAAGTCATCCCAGTCAATCTGTTCGAGTTTGTGATTCCCAAGGGTGCTTCTAGTGGCCTTTTGATTGAAGTTGCATGCAGTGTTTCAAACGTATGATCATAAAAAACAAAAGTCCTTCCATTAGCAATATTATCTTTTTTACGCTGAGCTGCCGCTGGCATCCTCTTATGTTAGGAGTTACGTGTGTTAATTATAATACTTTCAAGAGCAATGGATGTTGTTGATTAAAAGTACGCTTTGTAATTTTTATTTTGCATTTTTTCCTGACTAATCTGGTAATGAGTAATATTTCTGTAATTGGATTAATGTGATGATGTAAGGTAGATTTATATAAGATAAGGTTCTATGATTTTCTTGTACTGTATTAAGAATTATGCAGAGGTGTAATTATCGTCAGTCAAGAACATCACGTAAGTTCATCTGTATTTCCGCGCTTCTGATCTTTCGCAATCGTATCACTGTTCGGTCTAATTACGGCTGTGTCTAATTAACCTCACAATCGTATTTTTGTCAATATGGGCGCAGTTTTAGCTAATCAGATCCACCGTTAAAGTTCCATTTAAGGTGTAGCTTCACATGTCGAACGCCGTTCAGAGATAGTAAATGGATAAGTGAAATAGGATAAACGAATAGTCAGAGGTAAATTAGATAGGTAGAGATAGATAGATAGACAGACAGACAGACAGACAGATAGACAAGTAAAAGATAAACAAATAAGTAGATAAGATAAGTTAATGATGATCTGCGAAGCCTTAACGCAGCTGTCCTCTCCCCCTCAGGTGACGCTGGTGTCGGAGGAGCTGAAGCCGCTGTCCTCGGGGTGCAGCAGCGGGAGTAGCGAGGACACCGAGAACCGCTCCCTCCTGGTGCAGGTGAGCTCCCTGGGCCGCTCGTGGGTCCTGCGCCGCACCTACGAGAACTTCCGCTTCCTCGACAGGCAGCTGCACAGGTGTTGCTACGACAGGAAGTTCTCGCACCTGCCGGAGCTCCCGCCGGAGGAGAACCTGCCCGGGGACGACAGAGAGGTTGGTGGCATGTGTGGTCCCTTTAGCTTTTCTCTTTTTATTTTTTTACTTGTTTAGATGTTTATATATATATTTATGTATTTGCTAATTTCCTCATTTATTTATTTATTTCATGTTTATTTATTGATAAATTTTCATATAGGCATTGATTTATTTTCATATTCATTTGTTGTATTTACTTAATTAATTATTTGTTTAGTGGTTGCTGGTTGACCTAGATCATTTTATATACATTTTTCAAGAGTTGAGGAATTGGTAGATTGTTTCTTTGGGAGATCATTTCGGTGGATAAATCATGTAAGGTTTATTGATTGGCGCATCAGTGTAATTTTAGGGTTTCTAACATCAAAAGATATGAAATTTGATGTGAAGTAATGACAGGAAAAGCTTGCCATTTTTATATTTATATGGAAGTTTGATTAAATAGAAACGGGAAGATCAAAAGTGGATAAAAAATAATCTTTAGTCTACCATGATTTGCTTTCGTTTTCTTTGCTCTCAGAGTAATAGAAAGTAATGTAAATACAGGAGGAACTATTCTAAACCAAATTTAGGCATTTGAGGTTAATAATGGCATGATTATACATGTATATGTTTATGTCTTTCAAAAAATCTATATTTTATTCAGTGTGTTAAGTATATATATAGTGAACGAAGTATTTTTACACTGCAACCTGGCTTCGATTTTTGACCTGCCCTTCATTACATTTACCATAGTCCCTCCTCTTCTTGGCCTCCAACTTTTCATCCACTTTCAATCCTCACTTAGTCGTTGGCCTTTAGCCGTCATTTATTCATCCATTTGCATTGAGGTCCCCTTCATCCATTCGCTTTCATTTCCAATTCGTTCATTTGACTTCATTCTCTTTGACTTATCTATTCCATCTGTTACTTTTTTATTC
>NC_091570.1:23995391-23997891 GCF_042767895.1 Penaeus vannamei
TTTTTTCCTTTTTTTTTTGGTTGATAAGGGAAAATTATAAAATAGATGTTTGATAATAAGAGAATAAGCAGGTTGCATACCACGAAGGAACTAATATTGAACAGAGAGTCAAAATAAGATACGATAAAGTAATTTTTAAATATGACGTCTACGGAATGCTTACTTTCAACCGACCATCAACGATATTAATCTTATTGGAAGAAAGAGCTGAAGACAGAGCTCGACGAGGACAGTGCGGACGCGTGTGTGGAAACAGACGCAGTGGAAAGTAAATCGCAGTTGTGTTGTACGCATGGCTGGCGACGCAGAAGTCACGTGATCGCCGCGGATGACGCAAGGACATGCGCAACTCTGGCTTCAAGGAGGGGCGTGCGTCGCGTCGTGTTGGCGCTAGGTTCTCTCAGTGTACTTTTTTGCGTTTCTTTTTATTTGTCCGTTATTTTTTGTTTCCGTTCTTCATTTCCTCCTTTGCCCTGGACTCGTTTCTCTTTTTCCATAACTCCGTCTCTCACTCTGTCTCTACCTCCTTCCTTTCCTCGTTTTTTCATCTCTCCCTCCGTTTTTATTTCCCTCCTCCCTTCTTCCCTCTCATCCTCTCTCTCTCCCAACTCTTTCCTCGCCCCTCCCTTTCACTCTCTTCTTTCCTTCGCCTTCTTCCCTTCTTTCTTGGTGTAGGTGTGTCTACTTCTCTCTTCCTCCTTCTTCATCTCTCTTTTTCTTTTCCATTTCCGTCTCCTTCTCTTTCTCCCTTCCCCTCTCTCTTCGCTCTATTTTCTATCATTCCTTCATCTCACCCCCTCCTTTTCCCTTTCTCGCTCCTCTCCCTCCCCATCTCCCTTTACTTCAGCATCTCTCTTTTTCTCTGCTTATCTCTCTTTCTCTTCCTTTCGCACTTTTTCTCTCTCTCTTTCCGTCTTTCTCTTTCTCTTTTTTCCCTCCCTTTCCCTCTTATTTTCCCCGTAATTCTTTTATCTCTCCCTTTTTTCCCTCCGCCCCTCTCCTCTCCCTCCCTTCTCCCCTCCCTCCCTTCTCCCCTCCCTCCTACATCTTGGGAAAACGGCCGCTGCTTCTGTTCTGCAAGGCCTCCTCTGCCGAGTTTCTCCCGATCAGCATACAGTGCCGTGTTTACCATCGTGTGAGGAAAGTGATGCCTGCGGTTGACGGCGCTGCTGCTGCTGCTGCTTGGGATGCTGTCGCCTGCTTCATCTCCGGTCCTTTCATTTTTGACCCTGATTATTGTTTGTTTATTTATTGATTTTTTTTTTCTCGAAAGAAGTATAAGAGATAAACGGACAGGGAAACAGGCAGGCAGGCATGCGAGCAAGCAGGAAAGAACCCATCAAAAAATAAGAGGCAGACAGACACGCAAGCAGACTGACAGCTGCAGCAGTTATGCACGCGCAAGCAGGAGCTCAGACACGCAAGCAGGCAAGCGATCAGATTAGTCGGTAGAAAAGCGTAGAAAGAAACACAGGGAAGAGCTTTTTTGAAAATTCAGACAATTGGAAGAGCGATGAAATAGGGAATAGGAAAGAAAGGATGGAGGAAGGATGGGGAAAGAGGGAAGGAGGAAGGAAAGAGAATACGAAAGATGGGAAATAAAGGGAAACGAGGGAATAAGGGGAAGCTGACAGAGGTCAAGAGAAAGGGAGGTTTGGTAGAGGGAGAAAGGAAAAGGAGGGAAGGGAGAGAGGAGGGAAAGAGAGGGGTTTTAATCTCCCCACCTCCCCTTAACCCATTGAGGTTGACGCGTCGGAGCGATGCCGTACTTTCAGAGTAGCCGGACGTGACGTCATCTTTGTATGCGTGCCTTCGTAGCGTATCGGTGGAGGGGGGGCGAGCCTTGGGGGGGGAGGTATATCGAAGCAGATGAAGCTTTTGTGTTTTAATTATATGATGGTCGGGGTAGACTAGAGGGGCTGGTCGCGAGGTTTATGCTGAGTTTCATTCAGGGATCATGTAAGGTGGGATTGAGATAGTAATACTGAGTTTTTTGTTTAATTCACCTGTTATTTACTGTCCTGGCTGACTACCTGGACGAGTCTTGATTCATTTGATGTGCAGCCATACTATCATGAATTTAGGATATAACATCATTATACGCTATGATATATCAATATGAATAGGAGTATTTTGTGTCGTTCGATGCGTGTTGGGAAACATCCGTAGATTTTTTTAACGAAACCGTATGTCGCCTGTACCCAGTGACCCTTATCTTATTATCGTCATCATTATCTTCATGTTTATTCTTTTCTCTGTTCTCTCTTTTCAGGTAAGCTAGTCAAACGGTACTTGAAAGAGGTTTGTGGGTTCCAAGAGGACGCTCGGAGGAACAGCGGCATGTCGGCAGTTACCGGTAAGTGCAAGGAAGGGAGCCACACCGGAGTGCCATACCGGGAAGGATACACCGTCGGGTCGGACCGGAGTGCCAGGGCGTAAGGATAATTGGGAAAGAAAGAAAAGTCAGGAAGAAATGAAGTGCGAGGACTGAGGAAGAAAA
>NC_091570.1:24002891-24005391 GCF_042767895.1 Penaeus vannamei
CGGAGTCCGGGGAACTCCGCCGTGACCTTATCCTCCTCCTGTGTGTGTCTCCCTTTTCTCTTGTGTGTTGTGTGGGAGAACACGAACGCACTCGCTAACAATGCTTGGTGGTCACGGTGAGTGGGGATGTGCCCCCTCCCCTCCCCCTACTTCTATCCCCTCTCCCCTCGCCCTTCCCCCCTCACACAAACGCTGTCTGGCTGACTAGTGGCTGACTAATTCATAGCGCGGCCCAGACAGACATACACACCTTTGCGCCAGTCTTGTTCCCCAAAGATTTTTTGTTGTGTTGTGTTCCGCTGTTCTTGAAGGTTGTGTGCGTGTGATAGACCGTCTTATGGCTTGTCCAGTGCGTGCATTCGTGTGTTAGTGAGTTACGGATTTTTCAAGTGTCGTGACTAATACTTTGTGTCGATTGACGCGAGTAGAAGAGTGCAGAGACCCTAGAAGACAGATGATGCAATGGAGTTAGTAGAGTGTGATTGCGACCAGCGACTTGAGTGCAGCGGTGTGCAAAGTTCCTGTTTTCGCATTCCTGGGAGCGGCCGTACTGTGTTCCCCTTGTTAAACATCGACCCAACAGGAGAGACCAGCACACAAACCCACAGAACAGAAGACAGACACCGGTATTCGACGGCTTAACGGCGTTGCGAAGGCCGATGGAATGCCCGTGTGAACGAAGAAGCAGTTAAGCAGGCAAGCAGACTACAGGCACCAGACAGAGCAAGATGAGGGCTGCGTCCACCGCCGCAGTGTCAGGGCTGAAGGAGAGGAGGAGGAGGGGGGAGAGGGTGTTATTAAGGTTGTTGTGAGGAGTGTCCTGCCGGAATAGATTGCAGCGTGATTGGGCGACTGTGCTCTCCGGTTTGCTTGTTGTCTTAAAGTGGCAGGTTTGGTCCCTCGCCGGAAGAATGTGTGCGTGACTTTCGAATAGGTGTATGTCTGTGGGTGGGTGGGGTGGTACTGTGTGCGTGTTTATGTGGGTGTGTTTGTGCATTGTACATGCACGAGTTGGGATGCCAAGCTATGACCTGTGTTAGTGAGTTTACGGATGCATCTGCATTAACGTTGAAGCATAGAAGTAGAAGACCCATCTGTGCGGATTGGCCTTCCCGCTGTCGCTGCAAACCGAAGCGTCGGCAAATTGGCGATGGACAGCTGATACAGTGTGCTCAGTTCTGGTCGTGTGATGAACTAGGTTCCGTTAGTGATGTGCATAGTGCACATACCCCACTGATCTAGATTGCAATGATGGCGACGCAAATAGTGCAAAGACAAGGCATGGGATGATGCAATGATATATTTGGTAATTTTTGTGTTTTTTGTCAACGTGGGATCCAGAGAGCCATTCATGATGACGGCGATGATGGCGTGGAACAATGGCTCTTCCTTGCAACATTTTCGGACTTGCGTGACATGAGCTGCCTCACCAAATCCAAATTTATGTGTGATGTATTGCCTTGCATGGCGATGTGAGACTAAATTTTGAGTTTTTATGTATTTACTGATTTATTCGTCTATCTATTTACTGATTTATTCATATATTTATTTACTTATTAATTTCCATAAAGTTTAATGTGCTTTTGATCGACGGGTAATATCGGTGCGCGAGCATCGGCAGGAAAAGAAAGATTAGTTTATTCAAGTTTACGTGACTAGCTCCAACGGCGAGGCAGGACGTCCTAAGTCGTGAGGTACAGACGTCGGGCATTCCCATGTTGACGTCGGAGTGGCCAAGGAAACCTCGACGAAACCCTGGCGGTGTTGGGGGTGTGGCAGGGAGGGGGAGAGGGGATAGAAATCCTCGACGCCGCCGGCATTTCGGCCCTCTATATATAACCTTTTTTTCGTGTTTTTTTTTCACGAAATTTACGTGGGCCAAGACTAAGGGCCGTACTTTTAAAACCTTCGCCAGTGCTGGCGTTCGCCTGGCGAAGCTTCGCCAGGCGAACCTCTGAGTGAGGAAGGCCTTACTTTTAAACCCAACGTTCGCCAGGGCAGGCGAAGGGATCGCCAGGCGCTAACATCTTGCATTCTCGCTAAATCTAGCGCAAATTTGTTTACATCTGCAGTGCACATAACATTACCTAAACTTAATTATTAACCTCGAGAGAAGACGAAAATGTTGTTTCCGCAATAGTATCACTTCATACTATATCAAAGGAGTTAAATTTAACTTTATGCTATAACAAAGTTGAAAATATCTTTATACTATAACAAAATTAACTTTATACTTTATGCTATACTACACTTTATACTATAACACGGTTAACTATATGGCCCGTACTTTTAAAACCTTTTGCTTTTTCTCGCGTTTTTTTCATTCACCGAAGCGCTAGATTTAGCAGGAATCCAAGATGTTAGCGCCTGGCGATCCTTTTCGTTCGCCAGGCCTGGCGAACACCTGCCTTGGTTTTAAAAGTAAGGCCTCCCTCACTCAGAGGTTCGCCTGGCGAAGCTTCGGCAGGCGAACGCCAGCTTTGGCGAAAGGTTTTAAAAG
>NC_091570.1:24017891-24023552 GCF_042767895.1 Penaeus vannamei
AGTAGATTAACCGAGAAAAAACATAGTAAGGCAATAGTATGATGTTAATGAAAATGCGATTAATGAAAAAGGTAATCAAGATGATGATTGTGATAATGTCAATTATGATAGTAATAATAGTGAAGACTTATAATGTTAATGCCAATGATGATATGATGATAACGACGACGATGATGATGTTAATGATAATAACAAAAAGAAGTAGATAATGGTAACAGCAGGCCCTGTAAGGCACAAGGAAAATAAATAGATGTATGGGATGAGGTCAGCAGATCTTGGAGGGGGGGGGGTAGGACGGCGGTGGAGCGGTGTCGATTATGAGGTGAGAAAAGGTCGTAAATCAGGGGGAGGGAAGAGGTGGGAGGAGGGAGGAAGAAAGGGAAAGGAGGAATAAAGGAAAGAGAAGACAGGAAATTGGGAAAATAGTTATTGTTATTGCTATAATGTTATTACTGTTATGGCGGGTGTTATCCTTGCTGATATCGTCATTATTGTTGTTATTATTATCATCATCATCATCATCATCATCATCATCATCATCATCATCATCATCATCATCATCATCATCATCATCATCATCATCATCATCATCATCATCATCATCATCATCATCATCATCAATCATCATCATCATCATGAGGAGGATTTATATTGCATTTGCTATTGTTATCATATAACATATTGCTGCCATTAGTAGCATTACCACTGACACTATCATTACCATCATAACCCAACTTATACAGTGTTACTATCATTATTGTTGTTATTTGTTTTTGTTGTATGCTTGCAGAAGTTTTACCACCCACTCTATAGCCTCTACCCCCCCCCCAACATGTGAGCACTTCCGCCTCCCATGTTTACGTCCCGGCAGCCAAGCAGAAAATTATTCGGAAAACAGACTTGATCACATCCGATCTGATGATTCTTGCCTGCCCTCCCACTCCCTCCCCCCTCCCCCTTCCCCTTCCCCCTCTTTCCTATTCCCTCCCCGCCTACTCTTTCCGTTCTCACCTTCCTTGCTCAGTGTCTCTACCTTCAAATTACCATTCCCATCGATTTCCATTCCCATTGCTTTCCCTTCTCCCCCTTCACTCTGCTGTTCCTCTGATCCTTCCCCGCACCTTCCCCATCGCCATTACTTATGCCCATTACCCATCCCCTCTTCTTTCTCTGCCCTTTCCCCTCCCCCTCTCATTCCCCTTCTCCTTCTCTGCCCCTTCCTCTGACCACCCCCTCCCCGACCCTTTGTATCTCCTCCCCCTCTTTCGCTGCCCCATCCTCTGACTATCCCCTCTCCCTCCCCTTCTCTTCTTTCTCTGTCTCTTCCCCTTCCTTTCCCTCCCTCCTCCTCTTCCTCTGCTTCTTCGCCATTTTCCCAGTTCCCTCTTATCTCTCTCCCTCTGCCCTTTCCCCCTCCCATTGCTTTTCCTCTCCCTCTCCCTCTCCCTCTCCCTCTCCCTCTCCCTCTCCCTCTCCCTCTCCCTTCCTCGCCATCTGCTCCTTCCCCTCACCTTCCCCATCCCCTTTCCCCCTCGCCCCCTCCCAACTCGAGACTGTCCTCGCCATTTTTCTCTTCCTCTCTTTCGTCGTCGCAATCATCGAGGCGGCTCATCTGGGCCTTTTTCGATGTCCTCACCGCCAGGCCTCCTCCATCAGCCGCCTTCAGGCTTCTCTTTCTCTTTCCTTCTTGTTCCTCTTCCTCCTCCTTTCTTCTTCTTTCCTCCCTCCCTCTTCTCTATTCCTTTTCGTCTTCCTGCTCCTCCTCTTCTTCCTCTTCCTTCTCCCCTCCTTCTCCTCTTCTTTCTCCTCCCCCTTCTCCTCCTCTTCCTCCTCCTCCTCCTCCTCCTCCTCCTCCTCCTCCTCCTCCTCCTCCTCCTCCTCCTCCTCCTCCTCCTCCTCCTCCTCCTCCTTCTCTTCCTTCTTCTATGATGAGCTTCCCAGAACCGGGGAGAGGTTGGGGCAAGAACAAGAGGGTGGTGGGGTTCCTTTTTCCATAGGAGGAAGGAATGGAGTAGGAGAAGGAGAAGGAGGAGGAAGAGAAGGAAGAAGAGGAGAAGAAAGAGGAAGAGGGGAAGATGAGGGGAGTGAACAAAGAAAAAGGAATGATAAATGCTGATCAGAATTGGGCAAATAGGAAGCGCTAACAAGTCACGCCCATCACCCCCTCTCCCCCAACCCCTCCTTCGCCATTCATCTATTCTCTGTAAATCCCTTCCCTTGCACCTATTCTCTTCATTTCCTCCCTCTCCGTTCCATCTTTCCATTCTATTCTTACCTCCCTTCCTTCTCTTCCTCCTTCCTTCCCTCCTCTTCCTCCTTCCTTCCCTCCTTCTCTTCCCCCTTTCCTCCCTCCCTCCTCTTCCTCTTTCCCTCCCTCCTCTTCCTCCTCTTACTCCACCCTTCCCTCCTCTTCCTCTTTCATTCTCTCTCCCTCCCTTTCTTTTCTTCCTTCCTTCCCCGCCATCCCGCATCCTTGTCTTTGCCTTTCCTTCCTTTCTCCCTCTTCCTTTTTCCTCCTCAGAGTATCATGTGTCCTTGCTTCCTTTATTGCGTTTCTTGATGTACTCTCCCATACAATTGTCCGTCTTCTCTTCCTCTTCTCCTATTGTCTGTTTCTTCTCCTACCCTATTCTCATTTTCTTCTCCTCCTCTTCCGTCCTCCCCCTATCCTCCCTCTACTCTTCCACCTCTTCTTCCTTCTCTACTTCTTCTTCCTCCTCCTCCTCCTCTTCCTCCATTTCCTCCTTCTCCTCCTCCTCCTCCCATCCTCCTCCATTTCCTCCTCCTCCTCCTCCCATCCTCCTCCATTTCCTCCTCCTCCTCCTCCTCCCATCCTCCTCCTCCTCCTCCCATCCTCCTCCTCCCTCCCCTTCTCCCCACACCTACTGTAAGTGTAGTTTTTCAGGCAGCGTCAGTGTGTGTTGTGGCTCGGGTGAGGGCGGATGTGACCCTAGTACCGCGCGGACCTTGAACACGCTGAGTGTGTGTGTGGCTGTGTGTGTGTGTGTGTGTGTGTGTGTGTGTGTGTATGTGTGTGTGTGTGTGTGTGTGTGTGTGTGTGTGTGTGTGTGTGTGTGTGTGTGTGTGTGTATTTGTGTGTGCGTGCGTGCATGTGTGCGTGTGTGTGTGCATGCGTGCGGGCATGTGTGTGTGTGTGTGTGTGTGTGTTATGTAAGTGTGCGTAGGTACGAGCGTGTGTGTGTGTGTGTGTGTGTGAAAGAGAGAGAGAGAGAGAGAGAGAGAGAGAGAGATCGTGTGTGGATGTATGAGCGTATATATGCTCGCCTCATCGTGTGCACTCATATGCTATCACGCGTGAGCGTCATTGGAAGTGTTCGGCTGACAAGCATATCCTCCTGATATCCGCATCCGTCAGTGTTCCTTCGCCTGTTGCTCCCGCAAGACAGTCCCGTCGGCGCAGCTTTGAGCCTGCTCCCCGCGCCAGGGGACCACTGGTCCGGTAGCCGAGTTGCCTGCCGGGTCGCTCGCTGGTCCAGAGCAAATGAGGAGCGGAAGAAATGAGGGAATGGCCTGGAGGAAAAAAACAGAGAAGAAAAGGAAAGTGCGTCAGTGGAAAGACCGAGGGTTATTGTGATGAATTCCCCGAGTGTTTTTTAAAGAGATAGTGATGTGTACGTGGAATTAGCACATGTGTGTGTTCGTGTACGGATACTTGCCCTGCAGTCTGAAGGAAGAGCTGACATCTCTGCAATTTCCCGAGTCCTTCGCCCACAGCATTTTCGCGAAGCCTTGACTCCCGTTCGAAAAGCGATTCGGATAATTACGGCATTGTGTGTAGCGCCGTGCGAACATGTCACGTGACCTCGCTCATGTTGCTATCGGATTTTCAGCGCCGTGCCAGCGCCTGGCAGGGCCGCGGCGATAGATTTTGCCTTGGCGTTGAAAGCGCAGTTGACAAGCGGCCCGGCCACTCCCGTGTTACTCCAGCGACCAGCGTTGTGATGACAACCTGTCCGGCCGCGCCTATATTATTGCTGAGCAAAGAGATGCCCCCCTCCCGGACCCTGCCGCTCTGCCCCTCCTTCCCTCTCCCACTGCCCCTCTCTCCCCCTTCCTCCCCCTCTGCTCCTCGCCTCCTCCCTCACTGCCCCTCTGCTATTCTGCCCAAATGCCCCCCTGCCCTTCTGCCCCACTGCCTCTCTCCCTCACTGGCCCTATGCCCTTGTCCCCCCCTCTCTCGTGCCCCGAAGCTGCCCGGTCTGGTTTCCGCGCATCACCTGCCCGGCGCGCACGGGGCATTAGTTCGAACGCGCCGGGGTGACGGACTTCAACACCCGCAGTCTGAGTGAGGGAGGGAGGGAGGGAGGGAAGGAGGGAGAGAGAGGAAGAAAAGAAAAGAAAGGGAGAGGTAGAGAGAGAGTCTGCTCAAGGAGATTTAGGGGAGAGAGGGAGAGAGGGAGAGGAGGAAGGAAGCAAGGAAGTAAGGAAGAGATGAGGAGGGAGGGAGGTAGGGATGGAGAGGGACAGAGAGGCGAAGAAATTGAACTCAAATTAACGCACATAAACACGCGCGCGCGCGCGCGCACACACACACACACACACACACACACACACACACACACACACACACACACACACACACACACACACACACACACACACACACACACACACACACACACACACACTTGAAATAACAATCACATAGACAAACCCTTCAGGACAAAAGCTCTTGTTTTTCGGGGCAAACGCACCAGCAGATTCAGGGTTCGAAGATTGTGAAGGATTCATCCTCCTCAGCATCTCATTCTCTCCCTCCTTTTTTTCTTCTCTCCTTCCTTGTTTGTTCGCTTGCTTCCTCCTTTCGTGCTTCTTTCTGTCCTTCTCTCCCTCCCCCGACCATCCTTCTCTCCCTTAGCCTCCCTCCCTCTCCGCCCCAAGAAAAAAAGACTCCGAAGGAGGGACTCGGAGGGAGCAATGAAGGATCGCACGGGCGGGTGTGTTGACCTAGGATCTCAAGGTTGTTGGCCGGGAGCTGGTTGTTGTCCCGACTCCGCCTCTCGGACCTTATACGGGTGCCGCTCGTTTGGGGGGGTTAGGTAGGGGATGGGGTAGGAGGGGGTGGTGGAGGGGTAGGGGTTAGGTAGGGTGATGGGGTCGGAGGGGTAGGGGTTCCGGAAGAGGAAGGGGGCTTAGGTGGGTAGGATGGAGGGGGAGATGAAGGTAGGATATAGGGAGTAGGAAAGTGGTGGGTTGGAGTAGGAAGGTCAAGGGATGGAGTAGGATAGTGGAGGGACTGGGTGGGTTCGGTAGTCGAGGGATGGAGGAGGGATAGGGAAGGAATAGGTAAAGGAAAGCGTAGGGTAGAGGATAAGAGGAGGAATTAGAGTCCTTATGTGCACGTTTAAGAATCCAGAAAGAAGGTAGAATAAGAGAAAAAAGGAGAAATATATAGAGAGCTGGTGTGAAGGTCTCGCTCACCTTCAGTCTAAATCTGCGCGTCGTAGAGGGTGGGGGTAATGGATGGGGTTATTTGGGTAATAGGAATGAGGTTACCTGCAGGGAGGGAAGGAGGGGGAGGGCTGCCTGTAAGGGAGGAGGGGTGGGGTTGCGTTCAGGGGGGATGGGGGTGGGAGTTGCCCTTCAAGAGGTTTGTTGCTTACTCGAGGAGAAGGAAAAGGAGAAGAAAGAAAAAGGGAA
>NC_091570.1:24024052-24026552 GCF_042767895.1 Penaeus vannamei
TTTTTTTATTTTGTATCTCCTTGTTACCGGTTTTGATTTTCGTTTGTTTCTTTCTCTGCCATCCGCCTCCTTACAACAGCTCTTAGTTGTTCATGTCAGTCCATCATTTTTTGTTCGTTTGATTTTTTGTATATTTTTTTCTTTACCTTATCATTTTGTTCTTCCGTTCATCTACAACGCTCTGACTTGTATTTCCTTTGTCTTTCTTCTTCTGGTTCTCTCCTTTATTTCCCCTCTTTTTAAGACTTTTTTCCCCTCCCCACCCCTCCCCCCCCCCACCCTTCCCCTTCCCCCCCCCCCCTTACCCTCCCCCTGCCCCCCTCCAGATACCAAGTGCTGCTCCCTCACTTCCTGGCGTCTGATTTCCCTTCTCACGTCCGCTGTCTCCCTGTTTCCTCTCTCTGTTTCTCCTTTTCTTTCTCCATGTTTTCCTTCTCATTTTCTTTCCCCTCGTCGTTGCTGTCGTTCTTCTATCCCTTTTTACTCTTTCTTTTTGTTTGTTTCGTTATTTTTCTTTCTTCTTCTCATCCTCATCCTGTTCGCATTTCCTCTCCTTTCCATACTTCTTATACTTCTGGCCACTGCTCTTCTTCCATCTTCATCTTCATTTATTGCAGAGGAGGGAGGTAGGGAGGGAAAGAGAAAGAAGGGAAGGGAAGCGAGATGCAGAAGGAAGGAGGAGGAGGGATACAGAGGGAGGAAGGGAGGGAAGAATGCAGAGGAAGGGAAGGTCAGATGGGAGAGGGAGGGAAGGAGTTCGGGAGGGAGAGAGAAAATGAAGGAGAGGAGTTAGGGAGGGAGGGAGGGAGGGAGGGAGGGGCGGTGAGATAGGTTGGATGACTCGTACTTTTTTATAGTTGACTGAGCATTGAAGGATCTCACGCAATTATCCGCCTTGGCAGTACTGACTCGGGACGTTTGCAGTGCTGCTGGCAACACTGTTTTGCGTATTGACTCTGGTTTGGGTCTCTTGTCCTCGTTTTCTTTGCTTTTGTCTCTGTTTTTGTTCTTGTTTTCTCGTCATTGTTTACTCTTTTCTCTTTCTTTTGCTTATTCTCTTCTTCCCTCAGGGCAGTTTTTTTTCTCTTTTCCTTCCCTTTCTCACTTTTCTAAAATTAACGCTTCCTTCCCTTTATCTTTGCTCCTTCGTGTGTTCAAGTTCTCTTTCCCATTTTCAAGAATAATTAGTTTTTCTTCATGGCCCCTCTTCTGCTAATTCTCCTTCGTTCTCGACCTCTTCTTGTTCATTTGATTATTCTAATTCCTTCTTCCTCCCACTTCCTCCTCCTCCTCCTCCTTCTCCTAGTCCTCCTTCTCCTCGTCTCTAATTATGCCTTAAACTTTGTTGCACCCGTCGTGGCAGTGTTCATAAAAAATCGATTTCTCGCCATTCCCCTATTTTTCTTTCCCATTTCTCTCTTCTTCTTTTCTCTTTCTCTTTCCCCCATGCCCCGAGCGGCGGGAGCGCGCCATAGTGTGACGCGCCCTCGACCTTGGGACGGCTGTATTTTAAGGAAATGACGGTTTTTTGACGCGGTCGTTGCACCTGTCGATTGCTACTGCGGGCGCGGAGGGCGTGCGGGCGGTGTGGAGGGCGGAGGACTGCGGATGTGAGTGGCATCCAGGCAGACAGAATGACAGACAGACAGAAGACGCAAGGGTATTCAAAGACAGGCAAACGCAGACAGAGTGATAGAGGGACATATACAGGCACAGAGGCAGAGGGACAGACGCACAAGGAAAAACAAAGACAAATGGGATAAACTGATACCGACAGATAAAGACGAGGAGGAACTCATCTCAAAGGTAAACACACAATAGAATGACGAAGAAACGAAAAAGATGAATAAATAAATATGTATGGTGACGTACGTAAAACGAGTGAATGATCCTGGCTCTGGCAAGCCACATGAATTCGTTCGAGCATCATTATCGAAGGGATTAGGAACCGGCGCTCGCGAGATGTCGCGAACTAATCTTCCTCCTCCTGTGCATTATCGTCATCTACCTCATTCTCTTCCTCTTCTTCTTCGTTCTCTCAGTCGTCGTCGTCCTTGTCCTACTCCTCCTTCCTCCTCCCCCTCCCCTCTCCTCTTCCTCCTCCTTCTTCTTCCCCCTACTCCTCCTCCTTCTCCCCTTCCCCTTCCCTTTCCCCTCTTCCTCCTCCTCCTCTTTTTCCTCCTCGAGTGTAGAGCAACTCGATCCTGAGACTAAATCCGAGGCGAGGCGCGCGACCCTTCCTCCTCCTGCTGCCTGTTCTGATGCTGCTTGGGAGGGAAAGGCGGAGGAGGAGGAGTAGGAAGGGGGAGGGATACGAAGAGAGTAAGGGGGAGGGAAGGAGAAGAGGCAGAGAGGGGGTATAGGTAGTGGGAAAGGAACTAATGGTAATCGGTAGTGAGAAAGAAGAGGAAGGGTAATCTCTACTGATAATAGTTTGCTCTATTCGTGCTTTTCTTTGCAACGATCATCGCCAGCATAAACACGATAACTCTCACGGAGA
>NC_091570.1:24031552-24036552 GCF_042767895.1 Penaeus vannamei
GAAGTGAATAAAAGAGAAGTGCGGTGTGGGGGCTGAAGGAATGAATGATGAGATGAGATATTATAATGATTGAATCGATAATGATGATAGTGACGATGAAAATGATGGTAATGGTAATGCTTGTAAAGAAAGATGGTAATGGTCAGGGTGGTGCAAATAATGGCAGTTATTAATGATGATATCAATGGTAATATGATAGTGATATTCGAATTACCTATAGTATTAACCGTTATTTTAGAGAGAAAAAACATAGATAGTGAATTGAAAGAGGTTGAGGAGCAGAAAAAACACAAGTAAGAGAAGTAGAGGAGATACGAAATAGACTTTAAAAATGGGGGAATTGACGCAATATAAACAAAGGAAAATGTGAAAACTTGAACAGAATATGCCACAAAGGAAAAGGAGAGAGGAAATTAAGAGGAAGGAAATCGGTTTCCTCAAGTGTTGCATCATAGCGTCCATCGATGGGAAGAGTCCATGTGAGAGTCCTTGGTTCTCGCCTCTCCCCCCCCCCCCCCCCAGCACACACTCTAGGCTTAGCGCGGAGAATGTACAGGGGTTGATGCGGACGGAGGGGAAGGGGGGAGAGGGAGGTGGGGTGGTGGTGAAGGAGGTAAGGATGGGGGAAAGCGGTGTGGGGAGGTTGGCGTGTGTGGGGTTGGTGAGAGG
Source organism: Penaeus vannamei (assembly GCF_042767895.1). Lineage (NCBI taxonomy): Eukaryota > Metazoa > Arthropoda > Malacostraca > Decapoda > Penaeidae > Penaeus > Penaeus vannamei. The sequence continues at coordinate 24,032,222 of NC_091570.1, forward strand.
AGCTGGGGGGGAAATTGGATGGAGTGGGTCGGGTGGGCGGCTTTTGTTGCGCCTTTGCTTTATCTCCAAGTATTCGAAGGAAGTCAAGCGCCGAGTCTCAACTCCTTCTAGCCCACGAGAGGGCGGAGAGGGGCGCTGCCGGGGCAGCGCGTGTGACTCGCAGATCCTGCAGTGGCGCTTGATACCCGGAGCACGGCCAGGCTTCCGGAGGGCTGCGGCTCTGAACGAGATAACGTGACTGACGCACAGAGGCAGGGCTTGTGACTAACGGCGCTTCACTATTTTTTGTTGATTTATCATGCATTCAGTTTGTTTATCTTTTGGTATGGTGAGTTATTTGTCGTCCTGGGTTACCTAGGGCCGCGAGCTTTGGTTCTTGGTACTTCATGTTAGGTATTTTGAAAGACTATGTGTTCATTTATGTTGCATGGGGCACCCATAGTTTGTCGCGACAATTTCATGTCATTTGGTTCTTTATTTACCACCTCGGCTCTGCACAGACATGGGCGAGCCTTGTATTGTGAGTAGGAATATTTTGCATCACCGAGTTTGCTAGAGGAATCGTGGCTGGACAAGCTCTGCGTAAACTGAGGCGGCAGGAATCCTTACAACCACCACTGCTCGTAGATTAAGGCTCGGGAATCATTTTCTGCGACTCAGACTGAGTGCTCTCCACTCTCCAATGGCGCCGGACACTTGATAGTAAGATATAGTACATAGAATAAACGTACGTCGCGTGGAAGAATAGGGTGACCTTTATACCTTTTTGTGGCTGCCGCCGCAAGCTGACTGTGTTGACAAGTTCTCAGAGGCCTGGAGGCCGCAGTGTAAAGTATTATGACCGATTTTTTTGCAAGATTTCCAGGTTTTCTAACGGACAATACATTGGCGTGTAGAACCCGTAGATTTATCACTGCAGTCGGAGTATCGTTACTCAACATTTGTTTTTTGTTTTTTTCATTTGTAATTGTTATTGTTGTTCTTGCGGGGGCGCAGGACACGTTTAAGTGGCATGACGCCTGGACGAAGCCCCCGTCGCTGCGTCCTTAGAAATTGGAGCGGAAGCCTTGATAAGATCCTTATCTGTGTCCGTCCGCAGGTGGAATAATACTGAGGATACCGGTCCCGCTGACGAGATGTTTTACAGAACAGTGGAAAGAGCTTAGTGCATCGTGCATTATTTATGGGCGTGAGACAATGATGGCAAAGTACTATGGTGGGCGTGGTCTCGTGATGGGTTTGGCTTAGTGTGGCCGGACACACGCCGTTCTCCCAACCGCCGCCCACGCCCCTAAGCCCACTCTCGCCCCCAAAAGAGCAGGCGGCCTTCCGAGCAGAAAGCCTAAAGTGCTTCCTTCTCGGCCGTGAAGTCTCGGGACGGCTATGGGCAGGACGGGCGACCTTGCAAGGGATTGAGCGAACACGGGCGTGGCAATGATGGCTCCCGTGGGCGTGATGCACAACAGTGCGGGGGCGCTGTTCCTGCCCGCTCACGATCCAAGTCCGCATCTACACCAGCACCTGGACAAGCATGCCCTCGAACAGGTAATTTTGTTCGTTTTTTGCTTTCCCAAAAGTCGAGATCGTGTGTTTGTTTGTGTATGTGTGTGTTTGTTTGTTTGTGTGTGTGTGTGTTTGTTTGTGTGTATGTTTGTCTGTGTGTTTGTTTGTTTGTATGTGTGCTTGTGTCTGTTTTTGTTTAAGTGTATGTTTGTGTGTGTTTTTTGTGTGTGTGTGTGTTTCTGATTGTTTTTTTGTGTCTGTGAAGTCGAGTTCGTGTGTGCTTATGTGTGCGAGTGCATTAGCATGTGTTATTACTATTATACGTAGGCATATTTTTACTCCAGAGACCGATGTGTTTGCGTTCGTTCCACAGCAAGCAAATCACCGTTCCCGATTTTCACTCGAACATCCTGACTCAGAAGCAACATCGCGACGCAGTACATCATGACGCAACCTTAGTCATTTCTTGGCTAAGGTTCTTGATTTCCGATGAAAAAATCCCATGACATCTAAAAAGCAGCCTTTGCTGACAGGTGAGTGAGAGGGCGAGTGTTAGGACGAATGGAGGGGGAGGGGGAGGACGAGTTTTAAGGGGCGGGGAAAAAAAAAGGGGAGGGTGAAGAGAGGACGAATGTGAGGGTGAGGAGAGGACGAATTTTAGGGGGGACGGGGAAAAAGGGCGAGTGGGAGGGTGAAGAGAGGACGAATGGGGAGGGGAGGAGAAGGCGAGGGGCGACGGTGAAAAAGGGGAAAAAGGGGAAAGGGGGAAGAGAGGAATGAGTTTTAGCGAGGTGAAAAGGGCGAGTGGGGGGGGAAGAGAGGACGAATGGGGGAGGGGAGGACGAGTTTTAGGGCGATGGTGAAAAAGGGCATGGGAGGGGGAAGAGAGGACGAATGTGAGGGTGAGGAGAGGGGTTTTAGGGCGACGGTGAAAAAGGGCGAGTGGAAGGGTGAAGAGGGGGACGAATGTAGGGGGAGGAGAGGACGAAAATTTAGGGCACGGGGAAAAAAGGGCGAGTGGGAGGGTGAAGAGAGGACGAATGTGAGGGTGAGGAGAGGACGAGTTTTAGGGCGACGGTGAAAAAGGGCGAGTGGAAGGGTGAAGAGAGGACGAGTTTTAGGGCGACGGTGAAAAAGGGCGAGTGGGAGGGTGAAGAGAGGACGAATGTGAGGGTGAGGAGAGGACGAGTTTTAGGGCGACGGTGAAAAAGGGCGAGTGGGAGGGTGAAGAGAGGACGAATGTGAGGGTGAGGAGAGGACGAGTTTTAGGGCGACGGTGAAAAAGGGCGAGTGGGAGGGTGAAGAGAGGACGAATGTGAGGGTGAGGAGAGGACGAGTTTTAGGGCGACGGTGAAAAAGGGCGAGTGGGAGGGTGAAGAGAGGACGAATGTGAGGGTGAGGAGAGGACGAGTTTTAGGGCGACGGTGAAAAAGGGCGAGTGGGAGGGTGAAGAGAGGACGAATGTGAGCGTGAGGAGAGGACGAGTTTTAGGGCGACGGTGAAAAAGGGCGAGTGGGAGGGTGAAGAGAGGACGAATGTGAGGGTGAGGAGAGGACGAGTTTTAGGGCGACGGTGAAAAAGGGGGAGTGGGAGGGGGAAGAGAGGACGAATGTGAGGGCGAGGAGAGGACGAGTTTTAGGCACGAAAAGGTTTGGGAGGGTGAAGAGAGGACGAATGTGAGGGTGAGGAGAGGACGAGTTTTAGGGCGGGGGGAAAAAGGGCGAGGGGAGGGTGAAGAGAGGACGAAGGGGGTGAGGAGAGGACGAGTTTTGGGGCGAGGGTGAAAAGGGTATGGGGGGGAAGAGAGGACAAAATGTGAGGGGGAGAGGACGAGTTTAGGGCGACGGTAAAAAAGGGGAGTGAGGGAAGAGAGGACGAATGGGGGTGAGGAGAGGACGAGTTTTAGGGCGACGGTGAAAAAGGGCGAGGGGGAGGGTGGAGAGAGGACGAATGGGAGGGTGAGGAGAGGACGAGCTTGGGAGGGGAAAAGGGCGAGTGGGAGGGTGAAGAGAGGACAAATTGTGGGGGAGGAGGAATTTTAGGGTGACGGTGAAAAGGGGATGGAGGGTGAAGAGAGGACGAATGTGAGGGTGAGGAGAGGACGAGTTTTAGGGCGACGGTGAAAAAGGGCGAGTGGGAGGGTGAAGAGAGGACGAATGTGAGGGCGAGGAGAGGATGGCATCGCGCTGAATTTCCGGCTCACCCTGAAGAGACGTGACCGAGGAGCGAGACAAGGGCTTGGCTCAGCTTGCTTGGCTCCGTCGCCTCATCTCGCCTCCTCATCGCTTTGTCGCCTCATTCCTCTTCCGCTTTCTTTCTCTTTTTTCGTGTTCTGTTGTGTTTAGATTTGTGTTTTTCTGTGTTCTTTTCGTCTTTGTGGTTATTATTGTTGTTTTTTGTGTATGAATTGTTATCATTGTTTTCATTTTTTAAATTTATTTAACGTATATTTTTTGTCCGTCTCCTTCCTTTCTCCTCCCTCTCTCTCTCCTCCGTTCGTCTATGGATTCATTTTTTTCTTACATTTTCCTATCACATACCGTTCACTCTTCCTAATTCCTGCTTCTCCTCTTTTTTGCCTTTATCCACATTCCCATTCTGCTCTTCTTTTTCACCTTTTTCTACCATTCCCCTTCCCTCCCTCCCTCCCTCCCTCATTTCCTTTGCTTCCCTTCTCCATCCCTCTCTTCCAGACCTTTTACACCCCCTCTCCTCCACTTCTTCCTACCCCTACCTCCAACCCCACCTCCAACCCCCCTCTGCCACGGTCCGGTCGCGGGGAACCCAAACGAAAAGGGGAAAGAAAGAATCTTATAGGCTGAGGTCAG
>NC_091570.1:24046552-24051552 GCF_042767895.1 Penaeus vannamei
TACTACTACTACTACTACTAATACTAATACTACTACTAATACTACTAATACTACTACACTACTACTACTACTATTACACTACTACTACTACTGCTACTGCTACTACTACTACTACTGCTACTACTACTACAACTACTACACTACTACTACTATTACTACTACTACTATTAACACTACAATTACTACTTCTTTTTCCTCCTCCTCCTCCATCTCCTCCTCCTCCTCCTCCATCTCCTCCTCCTCCTCCTCCTCCTCCTCCTCCTCCTCCTAGTCACTGGAATGCCCAGTGGAACAATGTTTTACCGGGAATGTCTTCTTGAATACATCGAAATCCTGAACAAAAAAAAGTGTAATGACCAAGATAATTTGAGAAGAAATGATAACAGTAAGAAGTGAAAACAAAGAAGCCGACAGAAAATAAAACAAAAGAAAATGGAAGGGCGTTATAGAAGGTGGAGGAGAAGACGAGAAATAGGAATAAAAAATGGAAATGAAACAGCCTATGATGATTGTGACAGTGTTGCCACATCTCTGCAAGTATAGGGATCGACACGGACTGTGAGCTTGCAACAGTGTGTCTAAATCTTTGTAAATGGGCTACACCTTTTCTCTCCTTTCTTGTTGTCTTTTTGTTCTCTCTTACCTTTCTCTCTCTCTCTCTCTCCCTCCCCTCCCTCCCTCTCTCTCTCTCATCTCTCCCTCCCTCACTCCCTCCCCTCTCTCTCTCTCTCTCTTTCTCTCTCTCTCTATCTATCTCTTTCTCTCTCTCTTTCCCTCCCTCCCCCTCTCCCTCTCCCTTTCCTCCCTCTCTCTCTCTAACTCTCTCTCTCTCTCTCTCCCTCCCTCCCTCTCTCTCTCTCTCTCTCTCTCTCTTTCTTCAAAACACGAGAAACTATCTTTAAAATTTTCTTAATATGCAAGGTTATCAAGAGGATGCTGGATGTGGTTTTAATCCCCGCCTTAATTAAGCAAGGCTCTTTCATCTTCCGTCCCAGTTCTGTCTTTGTGTTGCCTGTTCTCTCACGTCCTCTGCGCTCATTCTCGTTTTCTCTCTTTCTTTCTTTATCTCTCTCTCTCTCTCGCTCTCTTTCTTTTTATCTCTTTCCCTTTCTCTGTCTCTGTCTGTCTCTCTCTCTCTATCTATCTATCTCTATCTCTCTCTTTCTATCTCATTCCCTTTCTTTCTCTCTCTTTATCTATCTCTTTCTCTCTCTCTTTCTATCTATCTCTTTCCCTTTCTTTCTCTCTCTCTCTCTCTTTATCTATCTCTTTCTATCTATCTCTTTCCCTTTCTATCTCTCTTTATCTCTCTCTCTTCCGCACTCTCTTCTGGTGGTGATGATGAAATTGGCAATGATGGTGATGATGACGATGTTGGTGGTCATGATAGTGATGATGGTGGTGGTGATGATGAAATTGGTGATGATGAAGTTGGTGATGATGATGATGATGACAATGAAGTTGGTGATGATGATGATGATGACAATGAAGTTGGTGATGATGACAATGAAGTTGGTGATGATGATGATGATGACAATGAAGTTGGTGATGATGACAATGAAGTTGGTGATGATGACAATGAAGTTGGTGATGATGGTAATGGCGATGATGATGATGGTGGTGTTAATGAGGATAATGATGACGTTGAAAATGGTGCTCATAAAAGGAAATGAAGCCCCATTACTCCACAATTCACAAACCTCCATCAACTTAATGTCACTATTTTGAAACCCAGCGAGTTGTCGTGACTGTGATGTAATTATTATGAAAATGATAACGTCAAAAGGGATGGAATTAGAAGGACTACGTGTCCAGATACACGCACATACAATTACACGTACACAGACAAACACACATATAGTCACGAACACATATACACAAACACAGACAAATACACATAGTCACGAACACACATAGACAAACACACACACACATAGTGACGAACACACATACACATACACACGCACACATGGTCACCAACACACAAACACAGACAAACACACATAGTCACGAATACACATACACAAACACACACGCACATGGTCACCAACACACATACACATACACACGCACACATGGTCACCAACACACAAACACAGACAAGCACACATAGTCACGAACTTACATACACAAAGGAAGGAGGGAGGGAGAGAGAGAGAGAGAGAGAGAGTGAGAGAGAGAGAGAGAGAGAGAGAGAGAGAGAGAGAGAGAGAGAGAGAGAGAGAGAGAGAGAGAGAAGAGAGAGAAAGAGAAAGAGAAAGAGAAAGCGAGAGAGAGAGAGAGAGAGAGAGAAAGAGAAAGAGAAAGAGAAAGAGAAAGAGAAAGAGAAAGAGAAAGAGAAAGAGAAAGAGAAAGAGAAAAAGAAAGAGAGAAAGAGAAAGCGAGAAAGAAAAAAGAACCCGAGAGAAATAGCGAAAGAAAGAGAGAAAGAAAATGAATAAACAGACAGACAGAAAGCGAGACAACCAACCAACCAACCAACTAACAGGCAGACAGACAGACATAGCCAGCCAGACAGACAGGATCTCGATCGTCGTGGCAACAGAAGCTCATAACCAGGAGAACTGAGCTCATAAATTGATGTCGAAAGAGGAATAATGATTTTAATGACTTTTATGCCTTCAGTCATCTCTTTACTTGGCTATTTCTGGACCAGACGGAAAGGGAGACGGAGAAGAAGCTAAAAATGAAGGTATAATTTGTAATAAATCATTTTTTTATTATATTTATCACCGGAGAAGAAGCTAAAAAGGAAAGTATAATTTGTTTGAAATTATATTCATCACCGGAGAAGAAGCTAAAAATGAAGGTATAATTTGTAATAAATCATTTTTTTAAATTATATTTATCACCGGAGAAGAAGCTAAAAATTAAAGTATAATTTGTAATAAATCATTTTTTTTATTATGTTTATCACCGGAGAGGAAGCTAAAAATGAAAGTATAATTTGTAATAAATATATATTTTTAAATATATTCATCACCGGAGAAGCTAAAAATGAAAGTATAATTTGTAATAAATCATTTTTTTTATTATATTTATCACCGGAGAGGAAGCTAAAATTAAGGTATAATTTGTAAGACATTTCTTTATTATATTTATCATTATTATGTTAGATTAATGATCATTGTTATAGTTGTTGTTATTACTATTATGATAATGGTAACATGGATATAGTTATAATGATAATTATTATGATTATTATATTTCTTTTACTATATCATAGCTATTGTTATCATTAATATCATTATTTTTATTACTATTATTATTACTATCATTGTTATAATCACTATTATGTTATTATTGTTGTTACTACTATCATTATCATCATTATTACTAGTATAATCATCAATATCATAAGAGAGAGATAGAGATAGAGAGATAGAGAGATAGATAGAAAGACAGCTCTCTCTCTCTCTCTCTCTCGTTCTCTCTCTCTCTCTCTCTCTCTCTCTCTCTCACTCTCTCTCTCTCCCTCTCTCTCTCTCTCTCTATATATATATATATATATATATATATATATATGTATATATATATATATGTATATATATATATATATATATATATATATATATATATATATATATATATATATATATATATATATATATATATATATATATACATATAAAGACAAATAAAAAAACAGATGGTATGGGAGAAAAGAAAACCGAACAAAATTTGAATATTTATAGACAAGAAGAAGGCTACTTCCCCGACCACTTGCAACAAAGAGAGTTGCAAAGACCCGGCGTAATAGCCAATGCCATTATCATGAGGTTTGTTGGGAGGACGGGGGGGGGGGGGATGAGGGGGCAGGAGGAGGGGGATGGGTAGCCACTTGGGTGGGGGGTGGGGAGTGGGGGAAGGGCAGAAGGAAGAAGGGTAGGGCGGCCACTTGGGGGGGGGGGGGTATGGGCAGAAGTAAGGGGGGTAGGGCGGCCACTTGGGGTGGGGGGATGGGCGGCCACTTATGGGGGGGGAGGGGTATGGGCAGAATGAAGGGTTGGTAGGGGTATGGGCGGCCATGTAGGGAGGGGGGGGGGCGGCCATGAAGGAACGGGGTGTGTGTGGCCAACCATGAGCGGCCATGGAGGAGGATAGGGGGGGGGGGCATGAACAGGGGGGAGGGGGGAGGGAGGAGGGGTTAGCCAGAAAGGGGAAGGAGGGGTATGAACGATTAAAGGGGGGGGGGAGGTGAAGGACAAGGAAGTAGGGCATAAAATCTAGCACCTGGGGGCGTGATGCATCAGATCACCCAACCTACATAACCACCTATAAATGCACACAGATTACCACACACACGTACACATACACAGCCCCCAAAACACGTATAAACAACTACGTAGAAACAAGCACATACATATCTACAATCATCTAGGGTACACACATAAATGCACATACATAGACAATAACATATATAAACATGAACACACACATACAGACTACAGAGCTACAGATACATATGTGAACAATTATCAATATGAACACACGTAGATACCCATGAATGTAGAAATTAACACACACACACACAAACTACTACAAGTATACTCACAAACACACATACACACACCACAAACACACACACAACCACGCCACACACACACACACACACAACCACGCACACACACACACACACACAACCACACACACACACACAAAACCACAGAAACTCACACACACACACACAACCACACACACACACACACACACACACACACACATACAGCCACACACACACACACACAAAACCACACAAACTCACACACACACACACCAAAACCACACAAATTCACATACACCCACACAACCACACACACACACACACACACTCTCTCTCTCTCTCACACACACACATACACCCACACCCACTCAAAGGCGCGACGCCCACACACACTCTCCATAGTCACATATCCAAAGGGACAGAACATAGATTTTGATTTATGATAATCAACTTCAGTATTCGTACCTGCCTTCATCCAATGAAAGGAATAATTAGC
>NC_091570.1:24056552-24059052 GCF_042767895.1 Penaeus vannamei
TAGAGAAATGAGAGAAAAGAGAAGCGAATAAAGAAAGAATGAGAGAGAAATGAGAGAAAAGAGAAGCGAATAGAGAGAGAATGAGAAAGAAATGAGAGAAAAGAGAAGTGAATAAAGAAAGAATGAAAGAGAAATGAGAGAAAAAAGAAACGAATAAAGAAAGAATGAGAGAGAAATGAGAGAAAAGAGAAGCGAATAAAGAAAGAATAAGAGAGAAATGAGAGAAAAGAGAAGCGAATAAAGAAAGAATGAATGAGAAATGAGAGAAAAGAGAAGCGAATAAAGAAAGAATGAATGAGAAATGAGAGAAAAGAGAAGCGAATAAAGAAAGAATGAATGAGAAATGAGAGAAAAAAGAAACGAATAAAGAAAGAATGAGAGAGAAATGAGAGAAAAGAGAAGCGCATAAAGAAAGAATGAGAGAGAAATAAGAGAAAAGAGAAGCGAATAAAGAAAGAATGAATGAGAAATGAGAGAAAAGAGAAGCGAATAAAGAAAGAATGAATGAGAAATGAGAGAAAAGAGAAGCGAATAAAGAAAGAATGAGAGAGAAATGAGAGAAAAGAGAAGCGAATAAAGAAAGAATGAATGAGAAATGAGAGAAAAGAGAAGCGAATAAAGAAAGAATGAGAGAGAAATGAGAGAAAAGAGAAGCGAATAAAGAAAGAATGAGAGAGAAATGAGAGAAAAGAGAAGCGAATAAAGAAAGAATGAGAGAGAAATGAGAGAAAAGAGAAGCGAATAAAGAAAGAATGAGAGAGAAATGAGAGAAAAGAGAAACGAATCAAGAAAGAATGAGAGAGAAATGAGAGAAAAGAGAAGCGAATAAAGAAAGAATGAGAGAGAAATGAGAGAAAAGAGAAGCGAATAAAGAAAGAATGAGAGAGAAATGAGAGAAAAGAGAAGCGAATAAAGAAAGAATGAGAGAGAAATGAGAGAAAAGAGAAGCGAATAAAGAAAGAATGAGAGAGAAATGAGAGAAAAGAGAAGCGAATAAAGAAAGAATGAGAGAGAAATGAGAGAAAAGAGAAGTGAATAAAGAAAGAATGAAAGAGAAATGAGAGAAAAGAGAAACGAATCAAGAAAGAATGAGAGAGAAATGAGAGAAAAGAGAAGCGAATAAAGAAAGAATGAGAGAGAAATGAGAGAAAAGAGAAGCGAATAAAGAAAGAATGAATGAGAAATGAGAGAAAAGAGAAGCGAATAAAGAAAGAATGAATGAGAAATGAGAGAAAAGAGAAGCGAACAAAGAAAGAATGAGAGAGAAATGAGAGAAAAGAGAAGCGAACAAAGAAAGAATGAGAGAGAAATGAGAGAAAAGAGAAGCGAATAAAGAAAGAATGAGAGAGAAAAGAGAAGCGAATAAAGAAAGAATGAGAGAGAAAAGAGAAGCGAATAAAGAAAGAATGAGAGAGAAATGAGAGAAAAGAGAAGCGAATAAAGAAAGAATGAGAGAGAAAAGAGAAGCGAATAAAGAAAGAATGAGAGAGAAATGAGAGAAAAGAGAAACGAATAAAGAAAGAATGAGAGAGAAATGAGAGAAAAGAGAAGCGAATAAAGAAAGAATGAGAGAGAAATGAGAGAAAAGAGAAACGAATAAAGAAAGAATGAGAGAGAAATGAGAGAAAAGAGAAGCGAATAAAGAAAGAATGAGAGAGAAATGAGAGAAAAGAGAAGCGAATCAAGAAAGAATGAGAGAGAAATGAGAGAAAAGAGAAGCGAATAAAGAAAGAATGAGAGAGAAATGCGAGAAAAGAGAAGCGAATAAAGAAAGAATAAGAGAGAAATAAGAGAAAAGAGAAACGAATAAAGAAAGAATGAGAGAGAAATGAGAGAAAAGAGAAGCGAGTAAAGAAAGAATGAGAGAGAAAAGAGAAGCGAATAAAGATAGAATGAGAGAGAAATGAGAGATAAGAGAAACGAATAAAGAAAGAATGAAAGAGAAATGAGAGAAAAGAGAAGCGAATAGAGAAAGAATGAGAGAGAAAAGAGAGAAAAGAGAAGCGCATAAAGAAAGAATGAGAGAAAAGAGAAGCGAATAAAGAAAGAATGAGAGAGAAATGAGAGAAAAGAGAAACGAACAAAGAAAAAAAAGGAAAAAGAACGAAAAGAAGAACCTGATGAAAGTGAAGCAATGCAGAAGGAGGAAGTGGCGGCGGAGAGCCGGAAATTGGAGGGCGAAGAGGAATAGGGAAAGGGAGAAGAACACAGGAAAGGGAAAAGGGCAATTAGGGATTAGTGTGAAATAAAGGGAAGGACAGAATGGCGATGACGATGGCGGAAAGGGAAGAGGAAAAGGAAGAGGGGAGGAGGGAATGCGAGGAAAGGGAGGGAGAGAGGAGAAGGTGGGAATGAGAGAAAAGAGAGGAAGAGAGGAGAAAGAGAGGAAGAGAGGAGAAAGAGGGAATGAGAGGATAGAGAGGAAGAGAGGAGAAGGAGGGAATGAGAGAAAAGAGAAAGAGAGGAGAAAGAGATGAAGAGAGGAGAAGGAGGGAATGAG
>NC_091570.1:24064052-24073778 GCF_042767895.1 Penaeus vannamei
CCACTACCCCCTCTTTCCTTCCCTCCCTCCCTTCTTCCTCTCTCTTCCCTCTCTTCTTCCTCCCTCTCCCATGGGCATCTATCCTTCCCTCCTTCTCTTCTTCCTCCCTCTCCCGCCTCTATCCTTCCCTCCCTCTCCCCCCTCTATCCTTCCCTCCCTTTACCCCCTCTATCATTCCTCTCTCTCTTTCTCTCACTACCCCCTCTATCCTTCCCTCCTTCTCTTCTTCCTTCCCTCCATCTCCCCCCCCTCTATCCTTCCTCTCTCCCCTCTATCCTTCCTTCCTTCCCTCCCCTCTTCCTCTCTCCTCATCCCTCACCCTCATGCCTCCAGGGAAGCGGGAACCACAATCCGTCATGTGGATTTGACTTCGCGCGGATATTCCTCAAGGCTTTTCGTGGTGTTTTGCGGGTTAATACAACCGGTTGCAATGATTTTAATTTACAAAGTACTTTATCCACATTTCCTGCATATAGCTGTTCGTTTTTTTGGGGGGTATTTTCGTATTGTGCCTATTCTTTTTTTCGTTTTTTTTTGGGGGGTATTTTCGTACTGTGTGGCCCTCTCTTCTTCATCCCACTACCCCCTCTTTCCTTCCCTCCCTCCCTTCTTCCTCTCTCTTCCCTCTCTTCTTCCTCCCTCTCCCATGGCCATCTATCCTTCCCTCCTTCTCTTCTTCCTCCCTCTCCCCCCTCTATCCTTCCCTCCCTCTCCCCCCTCTATCCTTCCCTCCCTCTACCCCCTCTATCATTCCTCTCTCTCTTTCTCTCACTACCCCCTCTATCCTTCCCTCCTTCTCTTCTTCCTTCCCTCCACCTCCCCCCCCTCTATCCCTCCTCTCTCCCCTCCATCCTTCCTTCCTTCCCTCCCCTCTTCCTCTCTCCTCATCCCTCACCCTCATGCCTCCAGGGAAGCGGGAACCACAATCCGTCATGTGGATTTGACTTCGCGCGGATATTCCTCAAGGCTTTTCGTGGTGTTTTGCGGGTTAATACAACCGGTTGCAATGATTTTAATTTACATAGTACATTATCCACGTTTCCTGCATATAGCTGTTCGTTTTTTGGGGGGTATTTTCGTACTGTGTGTGTCTAATTTTTGCTCGTTTTTTTGGGGTTATTTTCGTATTGTGTCTATTTTTTTCGTTTTTTGGGGGGTATTTTCGTATTGTGTGTCTATTTTTTTTCGTTTTTTGGGTATTTCGTATTGTGTCTATTTTTTTTCTCGTTTTTTAGGGGTATTTTCGTATTGTGTCTATTTTTTTTTTCGTTTTTTTGGGGTATTTTCGTATTGTGTGTCCAATTTTTCGTTTTTTGGGGGATATTTTCGTACTGTGCATGTCCTTTTTTATTTTTTTATCGTTACGTGCGGTTGGTACAAATTGTTGGTTCAAGTCGAGTGCTAAGAAAGGATATGAATATTAAAGGTGAAATTGGGAATTGTTTTGTTAACGCTCGCTTTAAATGGAACTCTTGGGTAGTTTAATCTTTTTATGGTGATAATTATTCATGTAAACTTGGTACTACACACTATATTCTGAAGCACGGACCGTCATTCTGAAAAGCACACGCGTACTCTGAAATAAAAACATGTAGATCTACTCTGATGCATGCATTCCGACACGCATATGTACTCTGTGTACTGTACTTCGACATAGTTCCACCTTTAATCAAACAAGTTACTCTTTTCTTATCTTAACAAACTCCCTAAAGGTTGATATCTGTCTATAATACTAACTTAGTCTATCGAATTTTCTAATTGTGTCTACAGTACTAACTTACCCTGTCTAAAGGACTAACTTATCCTGTATATAGTACCAATTTCCCATGTCTACAGTACTAACTTTCCCTTAGAGTAAAAATCCTGTCTATTAGTACTAACCGTATCTGCAGTTCCAATTCCCAATGTCAGAAGTACTAACTATCCTTATCTACGATGCAAAGTTATCTTAGCTACAGTACTGACTTACCCTGTCTACACTACCAACTTATCCTGCCTTCACTAACAACTTAAACTATTAAAAACATCAACCTACCGAATCTATAGGATTAACTTACCCTTTTTACAAACCAACCAACCTTGTATACACTACCAACCTACCTTGCCAACAGTACCAACCTACCTTGCCAACAGTACCAACCTACCTTGCCAACAGTGCCAACCTACCTTGCCAACAGTACCAACCTACCTTGCCAACAGTGCCAACCTACCTTGTCTACAGTACCAACCTACCTTGTCTACAATACCACCCTACCTTACCTACAGTACCAACCTACCTTGCCTGCAGTACCAACCTACCTTACCTACAATACCAACCTACCTTGTCTACAGTACCAACTAGCTCTGTCTACACTACCAACATACCCTGTCCACGCTACCACTTCACCCTACCTGCAGTACCAACCTATCCCATCTTCACTACCAAAAGTACAAACAAATCCTACCGACCGTACCAAGTTTGTTCATGGTCTGACCTGCTACTCGAGGTTCCGTCGGGTAGAGCAATAACACCAGCCTCTCGGGTATAACTCAAGGCTTTTGTTAACACTCTTCTTTTCATGGTTCCTGGGGAGGGGTTTGGAGGGAGGGGTGAGGAGGGCAAGGAGGATGGGAAGGGGGATGGAGGGCAGGGGGATGGGAAGGGGGATGGAGGGAGGGGTGAGGAGGGCAAGGGGGATGGAGGGGTGAGGAGGGCAGGGGTGAGGAGGGCAAGGGGGATGGGGAGGGGAAGGGGGAGAGGAGGGGAGATGGGGAAGGTCCTATCGATTATTTCCCGGAATTAAAGGTCTTTGCAAGTCATGGGGTCAGGGAGCGATTCCTCTCTCTCCGCCTCTCTCTATTTCTCTTTATCTGTCTGTCTTTCGGTTTTATCTTTCTGTCTCTTTCTTTCTTTATTTCCCATTCTTTCTCTTTTCTTCTCTCTCTCTCTCTCTCTCCTTCCTCCCTTTCTTTGTCTGTCTGTCTATCCATCTCTCTTTGTTTCTCTCTCCTCCTTCTATCCCTCATCCACCTCTCCTTCTTCCTCTCTCTATCTTTCTCGCTCTCTGAGTCGCTTCCAGGAGCCCCAGACACATTGGACTTCTGAATGGAAAGGCAGAATTAACGACCATTTTAAAATAGGCATCAATATTATTCCTCTCTTCCTCTCAGGCTGACAGTTCGGATCTTCCTCAGAAAGAGAGAGATTTTTAGGGTTTACTGTATTATCATCTCTCTTTCTCTCTGTTTCTTTCTCTGTTTGTCTCTCTCTCTCTCGCTGTTTGTCTATCTCTCTCTGTCTCTCTTTTTTCTGCACTTCTCTCTCTCTCTGTATCCCCTCTCTCTTTCTTTCAATCTCTTTCTGTTTCTCACTGTACCCTTCTCTCTTTCTTTCTCTCTCTCTCTCTCTCTCTCTCTCGCGTACAAGGGCAGACTGAACCAATTCCCATAAAGGTAATGAAGCTCTGAGATTTTCGTTTCATATTTCATCAGCTGTTTCGAAATCTACTTATAAGCTCTCTCTATTTTTCCCCTATGTGTGTACTTCGGTCTATATTTACATTCTCTCTCACATACATACGTACATATGAGCAGACAGTCAGAAGATAACGTACACAGAGGCTCCTTCAGGTATCTATCCCATCTATGTACAAATATTCACTCATGTAAACATAAGAGACTTACAGACCCCCTTATCCCCCCCCCTCCCCCCCCGCATACATCCA
Organism: Penaeus vannamei; assembly: GCF_042767895.1. Taxonomy (NCBI): domain Eukaryota; kingdom Metazoa; phylum Arthropoda; class Malacostraca; order Decapoda; family Penaeidae; genus Penaeus; species Penaeus vannamei. The sequence continues at coordinate 24,067,757 of NC_091570.1, forward strand.
AATCACGTACAAACCCCCCACCTCATCCCTCCCCTCTCCCCCCTCCCCCCTATCCACCCTCCACCCGCGCATCCAAACCACTCGCACATCTTCTCTCTGTTGTAATCTCTCTCCTTCTCAGTCAGTTTATCTCTCCTTCTCTCTCTCTCTCTTTCTCAGCATTTCCTCTCTCTCCTTCTCTGTCAGTTTATCTCTCCTTCTCTCTCTCTCTCTCTTTCTCAGCATTTCCTCTCTGTCTATCTCTGTCTCTCTCCTTCTCCAACTTTCTCAGCATTTCCTCTCTCTCCTTCTCTGTCAGTTTATCTCTCCTTCTCCAACTTTCTCAGCATTTCCTCTCTCTCCTTCTCTGTCAGTTTATCTCTCCTTCTCCAACTTTCTCAGCATTTCCTCTCTCTCCTTCTCTGTCAGTTGACATCTTCTCCAACTTTCTCAGCATTTCCTCTCTCTCCTTCTCTGTCAGTTTATCTCTCCTTCTCTCTCTCTCTCTCTCCTTCTCTCTCTCTCTGTCTATCTCTGTCTCTCTCCTCCAACTCTCTCAGCATTTCCTCTCCTGTCTCTTTGTCTGTCTCTTTACTCTCTCTCTCTCTCTTTCTCAGCATTTCCTCTCCTGTCTCTCTGTCTGTCTCTTTATTCTCCCTCGATTTACCTCTTCTTCTCCCCCCCACCCTTTCATCCTTCTCCAACTCTCTCAGCATTTCCTCTCCTGTCTATCTGTCTATCTCTCTATTCTCCCTCGATTTACCTCTTCCTCTCCCCCCCTCCACCCCCTCCACCCCCTCCACCCGCGAGAGAAAAAGGACGAGGACGATGACCTTTCTCCCTCCTCGCTCATCGTCGTTACAAGCACAAAAGTACAAGCGTTTCCCCAATTGGTCGATGACGCCATCTTGTCTTCTGGCTGAAGGAGAGGGGGTGGGTGGGGTGGTGTGGGGGGGAGGAGAGGTGAAGGGCTCGGGGGGTGGAGGGGCGGTTGTGAAGGGTTGGGGAGGGGGTGGAGGGTGGTGGTGAAGAGTTTGGGGGTAGGGGGGCGGTTGTGAAGGGTTGGGTGGAGGGGGGGAAGGGTGGTGGTGAAGAGTTTGGGGGGGGGGAGGGTGGTAGCCAAGGGTTGGGGAGGAGTTGTGAAGGGTTGGGAGGGGAGTGAAGGGTTGGGGGGGTAGTGAAAGGTTGGGGGGGTAGTGAAGGGTTGGGGAGGGGGGGGGTTGTGAAGGGTTGGGGGGGGTAGTGAAGGGAGGGGGGGGGGGTGACGAGGGTGTTGGTGAAGGGTGTGTGGGGGAAGAGGTGGGGGATGAGGGGTAGGGGAGGGTGTGGTAAGGGGGAGCGGTACTGAAGAGTTACTGAGTGAGAGAAGGTTCACATATCCGAGATGAGCTGATGAATAGATAGAGGGATATGTAAACATTTATGTATGTATATGTAAATATATGCATATAAAAATGTTAATAGATGTGTACACACACGCACACACAAACACACGCACACACACACACACACGCACACAAACACACGCACACACACGCACGCACACACGCACACTCACACACACTCACACACACGCACAAACATATGTATACATACATACATACATATATATATATATATATATATATATATATATATATATATATATATATATATATATATATATATATATATATATATATATATACACACACATACAAACATATAGAACTACATATAACTACACATATAACTACACTTCTCTTTTCAATAAAAACGCTATATTTTCTCATTTGCTTTGTTAGGGAAAGCATTGTTTGTATAGGATGGGGGGTGGGGGGGTGGGGGTGGAGTCCTGAGGGTGGGGGGGGAGGTGAATAAACATTGGAAGTTTACAACACATTTTCGTTCCTCATTTAACATGCAACATGAAAACACACATATATGCTTCTTGGGTAAATGTTTGATCGGAATTAGGATGAGAGAGAGAGAAAGAACACGAGAAGAAATTAAGTGAATTAAAAAAAAACAAACAAAGCATAACAAAACAAAAGAAGACAAAACAAACAAAAACAAAAAAGATAATAAACAAAAAGGAAAAAAGAGAAAATCAAATAAAGAAAGAAATGGAAAAAAACGAAAAAGAAATATGGTGTATACAAACAACTTCCATTTTGTTTATCACACTGTTGATGTTACTTGGCCATTTTGTCGATGTTTTGAGTCTTTGAATAACATATTGACGGCATTTAAGAATTTGACTGCCATACTTCCGAAGCTGCCATGTGACTACCATCCTTTCGAAGCTGCCATTTGACTACCATACTTCCGAAGCTGCCATTTGACTACAATACTTCCGAAGCTGCCATTTGACTACCATACATCCGAAGCTGCCTTTTGACTACCATATATCCATGGCTGTCATTTGACTACCATACTTCCGTGGCTGCCATTTGACTACCATACTTCCGTGGCTGCCATTTGACTACCATACTTCCGTGGCTGCCATTTGACTACCATACTTCCGAAGCTGCCATTTGACTACCATATTTCCGAAGCTGCCATTTGACTACAATACTTCCGAAGCTGCCATTTGACTACCATACATCCGAAGCTGCCTTTTGACTACCATATATCCATGGCTGTCATTTGACTACCATACTTCCGTGGCTGCCATTTGACTACCATACTTCCGTGGCTGCCATTTGACTACCATACTTCCGTGGCTGCCATTTGACTACCATACTTCCGAAGCTGCCATTTGACTACCATATTTCCGAAGCTGCCATTTGACTACCATAATGACTGTTTTATTCTACCATCTAACAGCCATACTATGTTATTTGACCACCTGACTACCATACTGATGTTATTTGAACATTTTCCTGACAATGCTTTTTGAAGTGAAAACAGTGTTTGAACATTTTACGAACAGTGTTATTTGAACACTTGGCTGCCGTGTATACCATGTTATTGGTACTACCATCTCATATAACACATGTGGAACAGTATAGCACGTTGTTCAGATTATAAAGTCCATTTTTTCAAACAGTATAGCGCGTTGTTCAGATTATAAAGTCCATTTTTTTTTTCAAAGAGATACAGTTCATTTTTGCAACTAGTGTACATAGAGAAAAAGACATTCCTCTTCTGCAACTAGAACACACAGAGGGAAAAGAAGAGAGAAGGACGAAAGAAGCCAAAAAAGAGCAGAAGAATAAAGGAATGAAAAACAGAGAGAAAGAAGAAGAGGCACATAGAGAAAAATACATTTCTCTTCTGCAACTAGAACACACAGAGGGAAAAGAAGAGAGAAGGACGAAAGAAGCCCAAAAAAAGATAGCAGAAGAACAACGGAATGAGAAACAGAGAGAAAGAAGAAGAAGCACATAGAGAAAAAGACATTTCTCTTCTGCAACTAGAACACACAGAGGGAAAAGAAGAGAGAAGGACGAAAGAAGCCCCCAAAAAAGAGCAGAAGAACAAAGGAATGAGAAACAGAGAGAAAGAAGAAGAAGCACATAGAGAAAAAGACATTTCTCTTCTGCAACTAGAACACACAGAGGGAAAAGAAGAGAGAAGGACGAAAGAAGCCCCCCAAAAAAAAGAGCAGAAGAACAACGGAATGAGAAACAGAGAGAAAGAAGAAGAAGCACATAGAGAAAAATACATTTCTCTTCTGCAACTAGAACACACAGAGGGAAAAGAAGAGAGAAGGACGAAAGAAGCCCAAAAAAAGAGCAGAAGAACAACGGAATGAGAAACAGAGAGAAAGAAGAAGAAGCACATAAAGAAAAAGACATTTCTCTTCTGCAAATAGAACACACAGAGGGAAAAGAAGAGAGAAAGACGAAAGAATCCCCCCAAAAAAGAGCAGAAGAACAAAGGAATGAGAAACAGAGAGAGAGAAGAGAAGAAGAAGAAGAAAAAAAAATAAATGAAAAGAAACAATATTCCGGCAAAGAGACTGTCAATAGACTCTCCGTTCTCCTGAATAGAAATCATCAAGTCATTCCTCAAACACAATGAACCTTTTTTAAACATTTATCAATAGTTCCAACGACTGTGACTGGAGGAAACAAGACCACAGTTTCAATACCTTTTCGAGTCTTTCTTTCGAGGTAGGAAAAGGAATAAAGAGAATGGATAAGAAGATGAAGATTGAAATGAGATAAAGGGAGGGATAAGTATATTGAGATGATTGATAAAAGGAATAAAGAGAATGGATAAGAAGGTGAAGCTGGAAATGAAATAAAGTGATAAAGGAAGAGATAAGTATATTGAGATGATTAATAAAAGGAATAAAGAGAATGGATAAGAAGATGAAGTTGGAAATGAGATAAAGGGAGAGATAAGTAGATTGAAATGATTAATAAAAGGAATAAAGAGAATGGATAAGAAGATGAAGATGGAAATGAGATAAAGGGAGGGATAAGTATATTGAGATGATTGATAAAAGGAATAAAGAGAATGGATAAGAAGATGAAGATGGAAATGAGGTAAAGGGGGAGATAAGTATATTGAGATGATTGATAAAAGGAATAAAGAGAATGGATAAGAAGATGAAGTTGGAAATGAAATAAAGGAAGAGATAAGTACATTGAAATGAAATGATTAATAAAAGGAATGAAGAGAATGGATAAAAAGATGAAGTTGGAAATGAGATAAAGGGAGAGATAAGTATATTGAAATTATTAATAAAAGGAATAAAGAGAATGGATAAGAAGATGAAGTTGGAAATGAGATAAAGTGATAAAGGAAGAGATAAGTATATTGAGATGATTAGAAAAATGAATAAAGAGAATGGACAAGAAGATGTTGGAAATGAAATAAAGGGAGAGATAAGTATATTGAAATGATCAATAAAAGGAATAAAGAATGGATAAGAAGATGAAGATGGAAATGAAATAAAGGGAGAGATAAGTATATTGAAATGATCAATAAAAGGAATAAAGAATGGATAAGAAGATGAAGTTGGAAATGAGATAAAGGGGGAGATAAGTAGATTGAAATGATTGATAAAATAGAATAGAGAAAATGACATTTGGATAGAATAGAATTGAGAAAAATGACATTTGGATAAAATAGAATAGAGAAAATGACATTTGGATGAAATAGAATAGAGAAAATGACATTTGGATAGAATAGAATTGAGAAAAATGACATTTGGATAAAATAGAATAGATAAAATGACATTTGGATAAAATAGAATGGATAAAATGACATTTGGATAAAATAGAATAGATAAAATGACACTTGGATAAAATAGCATGGATAAAATGACATTTGGATAAAAGAGAATAGATAAAATGACATTTGGATAAAATAGAATTGAGAAAAATGACATTTGGATAAAATAGAATAGATAAAATGACATTTGGATAAAATAGAATAGATAAAATGACATTTGGATAAAATAGAATAGATAAAATGACATTTGGATAAAATAGAATAGATAAAATGACATTTGGATAAAATAGAATGGATAAAATGACATTTGGATAAAATAGAATGGATAAAATGACATTTGGATAAAATAGAATAGAGAAAAGGACATTTGGATAAAATAGAATAGATAAAATGACATTTGGATAAAATAGAATAGATAAAATGACATTTGGATAAAATAGAATAGATAAAATGACATTTGGATAAAATAGAATAGATAAAATGACATTTGGATAAAATAGAATAGATAAAATGACATTTGGATAAAATGACATTTGGATAAAATAGAATAGAGAAAATGACATTTGGATAAAATAGAATAGAGAAAATGACATTTGGATGAAATAGAATAGAGAAAATGACATTTGGATAAAATAGAATAGATAAAATGACATTTGGATAAAATAGAATAGAGAAAATGACATTTGGATGAAATAGAATAGAGAAAATGACATTTGGATAAAACAGAATAGATAAAAGGACATTTGGATAAAATAGAATAGAGAAAAGAACATTTGGATAAAATAGAATAGAGAAGAGAAGATTTGGATAAAACAGAATAGATAAAAGAAAGTTTGGATAAAATAGAATCGATAAAATGACATTTGGATCTTCG
>NC_091570.1:24079278-24084278 GCF_042767895.1 Penaeus vannamei
TTATTATTTTTATTTGGAGTATTCGATTTTTTTAATTATTTTTGTTTGGAGTATTAGATTTTTTTTATTATTTTTATTTGGAGTATTCGATTATTTTATTATTTTTATTTGGAGTATTCGATTTTTTTATTATTTTTATTTGGAGTATTCGATTTTTTTAATTATTTTTGTTTGGAGTATTCGATTTTTTTTATTATTTTTATTTGGAGTATTCGATTATTTTATTATTTTTATTTGGAGTATTCGATTTTTTTTATTATTTTTATTTGGAGTATTCGATTATTTTATTATTTTTATTTGGAGTATTCGATTATTTTATTATTTTTATTTGGAGTATTCGATTATTTTATTATTTTTATTTGGAGTATTCGATTATTTTATTATTTTTATTTGGAGTATTCGATTATTTTATTATTTTTATTTGGAGTATTCGATTTTTTTATTATTTTTATTTGGAGTATTCGATTTTTTAAATTATTTTTATTTGGAGTATTCGATTATTTTATTATTTTTATTTGGAGTATTCGATTATTTTATTATTTTTATTTGGAGTATTCGATTATTTTATTATTTTTATTTGGAGTATTCGATTATTTTATTATTTTTATTTGGAGTATTCGATTTTTTTATTATTTTTATTTGGAGTATTCGATTTTTTTTATTATTTTTGTTTGGAGTATTTGTTTTTTTTTTATTATTTTTATTTGGAGTATTCGATTATTTTATTATTTTTATTTGGAGTATTCGATTTTTTTATTATTTTTATTTGGAGTATTCGATTATTTTATTATTTTTATTTGGAGTATTCGATTTTTTTATTATTTTTATTTGGAGTATTCGATTTTTTTATTATTTTTATTTGGAGTATTCGATTATTTTATTATTTTTATTTGGAGTATTCGATTTTTTTAATTATTTTTATTTGGAGTATTCGATTATTTTATTATTTTTATTTGGAGTATTCGATTATTTTATTATTTTTATTTGGAGTATTCGATTTTTTTATTATTTTTATTTGGAGTATTCGATTTTTTTTATTATTTTTGTTTGGAGTATTCGATTTTTTTATTATTTTTATTTGGAGCATTCGATTTTTTTTTTATTATTTTTATTTGGAGTATTCGATTTTTTTTTATTATTCTTATTTGGAGTATTCGATTTTTTTATTATTTTTATTTGGAGTATTCGATTTTTTTATTATTTTTATTTGGAGTATTCGATTTTTTTTATTATTTTTATTTGGAGTATTCGATTATTTTATTATTTTTATTTGGAGTATTCGATTTTTTTTATTATTTTTATTTGGAGTATTGGATTTTTTTTTTATTATTTTTATTTGGAGTATTCGATTTTTTTTTATTATTTTTGTTTGGAGTATTCGATTTTTTTTTCTTTGGAGTATTCGATTTTTTTATTATTTTTATTTGGAGCATTCGATTTTTTTTATTATTTTTATTTGGAGTATTCGATTTTTTTATTATTTTTATTTGGAGTATTCGATTATTTTATTATTTTTATTTGGAGTATTCGATTTTTTAAATTATTTTTATTTGGAGTATTAGATTATTTTATTATTTTTATTTGGAAGATTGGATTATTTTATTATTTTTATTTGGAGTATTCGATTTTTTTATTATTTTTATTTGGAGTATTCGATTTTTTTTATTATTTTTGTTTGGAGTATTCGATTTTTTTTATTATTTTTATTTGGAGTATTCGATTTTTTTTATTATTTTTATTTGGAGTATTCGATTATTTTATTATTTTTATTTGGAGTATTCGATTTTTTTTATTATTTTTGTTTGGAGTATTCGGTTTTTTTATTATTTTTATTTGGAGTATTCGATTATTTTATTATTTTTATTTGGAGTATTCGATTTTTTTATTATTTTTATTTGGAGTATTCGATTATTTTATTATTTTTATTTGGAGTATTCGATTATTTTATTATTTTTATTTGGAGTATTCGATTTTTTTATTATTTTTATTTGGAGTATTCGATTATTTTATTATTTTTATTTGGAGTATTCGATTTTTTTATTATTTTTATTTGGAGTATTCGATTATTTTATTATTTTTATTTGGAGTATTCGATTATTTTATTATTTTTATTTGGAGTATTCGATTTTTTAATTATTTTTATTTGGAGTATTCGATTATTTTATTATTTTTATTTGGAGTATTCGATTATTTTATTATTTTTATTTGGAGTATTCGATTATTTTATTATTTTTATTTGGAGTATTCGATTATTTTATTATTTTTATTTGGAGTATTCGATTATTTTATTATTTTTATTTGGAGTATTCGATTATTTTATTATTTTTATTTGGAGTATTCGATTATTTTATTATTTTTATTTGGAGTATTCGATTATTTTATTATTTTTATTTGGAGTATTCGATTATTTTATTATTTTTATTTGGAGTATTCGATTTTTTTATTATTTTTATTTGGAGTATTCGATTATTTTATTATTTTTATTTGGAGTATTCGATTATTTTATTATTTTTATTTGGAGTATTCGATTTTTTTATTATTTTTATTTGGAGTATTCGATTATTTTATTATTTTTATTTGGAGTATTCGATTTTTTAATTATTTTTATTTGGAGTATTCGATTATTTTATTATTTTTATTTGGAGTATTCGATTATTTTATTATTTTTATTTGGAGTATTCGATTATTTTATTATTTTTATTTGGAGTATTCGATTTTTTTATTATTTTTATTTGGAGTATTCGATTATTTTATTATTTTTATTTGGAGTATTCGATTTTTTTATTATTTTTATTTGGAGTATTCGATTATTTTATTATTTTTATTTGGAGTATTCGATTTTTTTATTATTTTTATTTGGAGTATTCGATTATTTTATTATTTTTATTTGGAGTATTCGATTTTTTTATTATTTTTATTTGAAGAATTCAATTATTTTTTTATTTTTATTTGGAGTATTCAATTTTTTTATTATTTTTATTTGGAGTATTCGATTTTTTTATTATTTTTATTTGGAGTATTCGATTATTTTATTATTTTTATTTGGAGTATTCGATTATTTTATTATTTTTATTTGGAGTATTCGATTATTTTATTATTTTTATTTGGAGTATTCGATTATTTTATTATTTTTATTTGGAGTATTCGATTTTTTTATTATTTTTATTTGGAGTATTCGATTATTTTATTATTTTTATTTGGAGTATTCGATTTTTTTATTATTTTTATTTGGAGTATTCGATTATTTTATTATTTTTATTTGTAGTATTCGATTTTTTTATTATTTTTATTTGGAGTATTGTATTTTTTTTATTATTTTTGTTTGAAGTATTTGATTTTTTTATTATTTTTATTTGAAGTATTCGTTTTTTTTTATTATTTTTATTTGGAGTATTCGATCTTTTAAAATTATTTTTATTTGGAGTATTCTATTGCTTTTAATTATTTTTATTTGGAGTATTCGATTTTTTTTAATTATTTTTACTTGGAGTATTCGATTATTTTATTATTTTTATTTGGAGTATTCGATTTTTTTTATTATTTTTGTTTGGAGTATTCGATTTTTTTATTATTTTTATTTGGAGTATTCGATTTTTTTTTATTATTTTTGTTTGGAGTATTCGATTATTTTATTATTTTTATTTGGAGTATTCGATTTTTTTTATTATTTTTATTTGGAGTATTCGATTATTTTTTTATTTTTATTTGGAGTATTCGATTATTTTATTATTTTTATTTGGAGTATTCGATTTTTTAATTATTTTTATTTGGAGTATTCGATTTTTTTATTATTTTTATTTGGAGTATTCGATTATTTTATTATTTTTATTTGGAGTATTCGATTATTTTATTATTTTTATTTGGAGTATTCGATTATTTTATTATTTTTATTTGGAGTATTCGATTATTTTATTATTTTTATTTGGAGTATTCGATTATTTTATTATTTTTATTTGGAGTATTCGATTATTTTATTATTTTTATTTGGAGTATTCGATTTTTTTATTATTTTTATTTGGAGTATTCGATTTTTTTTATTATTTTTGTTTGGAGTATTCGATTTTTTAAAATTATTTTTATTTGGAGTATTCGATTTTTTTATTATTTTTATTTGGAGTATTCGATTTTTTTATTATTTTTATTTGGAGTATTCGATTTTTTTTATTATTTTTATTTGGAGTATTCGATTTTTTTAATTATTTTTATTTGGAGTATTCGATTTTTTTATTATTTTTATTTGGAGTATTCGATTTTTTTATTATTTTTATTTGGAGTATTCGATTTTTTTAATTATTTTTATTTGGAGTATTCGATTATTTTATTATTTTTATTTGGAGTATTCGATTATTTTATTATTTTTGTTTGGAGTATTCGATTTTTTTATTATTTTTATTTGTACTATTCGATTTTTTTTTATTATTTTTATTTGGAGTATTCGATTTTTTTATTATTTTTATTTGGAGTATTCGATTATTTTATTATTTTTATTTGGAGTATTCGATTATTTTATTATTTTTATTTGGAGTATTCGATTTTTTTATTATTTTTATTTGGAGTATTCGATTATTTTATTATTTTTATTTGGAGTATTCGATTTTTTTATTATTTTTATTTGGAGTATTCGATTATTTTATTATTTTTATTTGGAGTATTCGATTTTTTTATTATTTTTATTTGGAGTATTCGATTATTTTATTATTTTTATTTGGAGTATTCGATTTTTTTATTATTTTTATTTGGAGTATTCGATTATTTTATTATTTTTATTTGGAGTATTCGATTTTTTTATTATTTTTATTTGGAGTATTCGATTTTTTTATTATTTTTATTTGGAGTATTCGATTTTTTTATTATTTTTATTTGGAGTATTCGATTATTTTATTATTTTTATTTGGAGTATTCGATTTTTTTATTATTTTTATTTGGAGTATTCGATTTTTTTATTATTTTTATTTGGAGTATTCGATTTTTTTATTATTTTTATTTGGAGTATTCGATTT
>NC_091570.1:24090065-24095065 GCF_042767895.1 Penaeus vannamei
AGAGAGAGGGAAGAGGGAGAGGGAGAGGGAGAGGGAGGGGGAGAGGGGGGAGAGGGAAGGAGAGAGAGAGAGAGAGAGAGAGAGAGAGAGAGAGAGAGAGAGAGAGAGAGAGAGAGAGAGAGAGAGAGAGAGAGAGAGAGAGGTAAATCAACGGATCCGGTCAGCGGAAGAGGATACAGAAGAAATGAAATTATTTTAGGAAATTATTTTAGGAAAACATTTTACAGCAAGAACTAACAACAAGAAATGACTAAAGTAACAAAGACATAGAAAAATACGCACATAAATACTACAAAGGACATCATGTTCTTGACCTTTCCGTTGAGATCGTGATGTCATGGTGTTGGGCCCTTTCCCTTGGCGCCCTTTGACCTCCGCGTGTGACCTTTGACCTCGTGGGCACTTTGACGTCACAGTTGTAGGAGATCATAGGGCGGGAAATGGTGGAAAGATGAGGGTGATGATGACTATGCTGATGATGGTGATAACTATGATGATAATGGTGATGGTGGTAACATGTTACAGTGTTGCTGTAATTATTTTTGTTGTTGACAGTGTGCATAACAGTGAAGATAGCGGTAATGATATAGAAATAGCAATAATGATTACGATAATAATAATAGTAATAATAATGACATGATAATGATAATAATTATAATAATGATAATGATAGTAGTAATAATGACAATAATGATGATAGCAATAGCAGCACCAGCTATAAGAACAACAGCAAACCAAATAGTAATAATAACAATGATAATGATAATGAATAGATAATAAATCATGGTAAAGATAGTAATGGTGATAATGATAATGATAAAGATAGTAACAAAGATCATGATATTGTTAGCAATAAGTATCATTGTTATTATCGATCTGTTGATATTTCTTGTTATTATTTTTATTATATCAATTGTTATTGTCATTACTAATGTTACTGGTATTATTATTCCTGATATTTAACTATGATTACCATTACCAGTTTTTACCAAATCATTATTCGAATCGCGTTCAGTTACCGCGCGTAGGGAAGGAGAGGAAGCGTGAGGGGCGTCACTTTAGGGGTGGAAGCGTCACTCAGCTCCCTTCACTCAGCACTGGCGTCACCCCCCCCCCCTTCCCAGAATCCCCCTCCCCTCACCCGGTCGTCCTGATCCCCCCCCCCCCCCCATCACCGTTTCCTCCCCTCTCCTCCCTTCTTTCCCCTCCCCTTTTAGTTTCTGGTTCCTTCTCTATCCCCCCCCCCTCCATCCTGGGCTTGTAACTCTTAACTTTTCTTTTGGTGGGGGGAAGGGGGGGTAAAGATTCAACGTCACGTGTCTTAGTTTTCTGCTTTCTTCCTCCCAACTTTATTCCTTCTTTGCTTTTCTTTTTTTACTTAAATTAAATTCCAAGGGTAGGGTATCATTTATCAGAGTTTCCAAGCTGTTTTGATTTTCGATCTCTTTATTCTAGCTTAATTTCCTGCGGATGTTTTCCTTTTTCCATTTTATCAAATATAATTTCGAGTTTATCGCTTTATCAGTAACTACTCAGTGTTTTGGTTCCTTTCTAGCTTCAATGTCCGTTTCATTTTCCTTTCTCCTCTTTTCCTCTTTTGTTAAATCCAATTTTGAATTTATTCTATTATCAGTAGTTTAGGTGTGTACTTCTGTGCATATCTTTTCGCGTTTTTATTTCATTTTGATGCTGTTCTTTTGGCATTGTTTGCCCTGCGCATTAATTGTATACTCTCTATTAGGAATCTTTATTTTATCTTCATTTTTTATTCTTCTCATCTTTTCTTAAATCTAAATTTGAATTATGCGTTATATTATCTTCCTTTTTTCTCTCAAATATAATCTTAGATCTCATATGCGGATGGAACGCATTCATTCGTAAGTGTTTTCCCACATTTTCTTTCCTCACTCTTTCTCCTCGCTTCACAGACAAGAGAAACCCGATTAATGTTAAAGAACTGTCGTGGTTTGTGCGGCGGCGCGCGGGAAATCCTGTCGGCCGCCGCAACGTTTTGCGGACTCGAGCCGGTGATCGGGCGCTGGGGCTTTGCGTGCGGCATGAGCGTATTTCGTTTATTTTTAGTGTTTGTTTGCTTACTTATTTGTCTATTTGTCGTTTTACTTATTTGTTTTATTTGTTAATTTATTTTTCCTTGGTTTATTGTTCTTTTATTTTTGTCGTTATTTTGCGAAGTCGCGGCGAGGATCGGGCTCTGTCTTTGCGGGGATATGAGCGTATTTTTTGTATTTGTTTCTTTGTATTTGTTTCATTCTGTATTTGTTTTTACTATATTATTTATTCATTTGAGAGGCTATGATTTCTTCGCCGGATTAGCATTCGAAATTTTTACTCAAGGTTAATGTGATATCCAAGCCGCACTTTACGTATTTGTTTATTTATTTACTTTTCTCTTTATTTATTTTTCAGAGTTTTAGTCGGTGCTTTGCCTTCCCGATGCTGTTTAATATCGGAGATTTTACGGAGGGTTTATCTGATATCGAATGCGTCCCTTGTTTGTTTGTTTATTTAATGTACTGTTTGTTTATTTTTCTTAGTCTGGCAATGTCGACGTCTTCGTCGATGATCATTTGATATCGATATTTATTGGGAATTCAATGCCTTTTCGTTCTCTCTTTCTTTCTTTAATGATTAATGTGATTGTATCTGGCTGTGTATTTTTTATAGCAGTGTTTGTTTGATTTCGGAAAGCTATATATGGTTTATTTCATATTATTGGCAGGTGTATATCATTTTTTTCTCGGATCATAACTGGTTCAGTACTTTTTATTCTATAATTTCACATCGAGTAATTATATATCCTTGTCTCCTAATACCTAAGACAGACCTGGGCAAACTACGGCCCGCGGGCCACATCCGGCCCTTTGTTTGTGACTGAATATATAATTTAGTAAATGTATAAATTATTAAATATATATATTTATCAAATATATAATCTATTAAATTTATAATGCACTAAATATATAATTTAGTGCATTTTACAAGGGAAGAAAGTTGAGCAGAATTAAGTTCAAGTTACCGCTGGCGTGGCCCTCTGACGCAATTCAGGGTTCTCAGGTGGCCCCTTGTGAGAATTAATTGCCCACCCTGACCCGAGACTACTATTTCTTGCACTCATGTTGACTGTTTAATGTAGGATTAACGTGTCCTCTTCGATGTCAAGACGCGACCGTTTTCTTTACGTAGTCGCAGTTGTGTCATGCAATCGCTCTTGTGTAATGCATGGTCTGATTTAACCAAGAAGCGGATAATGGTCTCCTTGCATTCCCAGGGCATAATAGGAGCGTTCATTGCCATGCGTCGCCATTATAATCGTCGTATAATTAGATATCAAGAGGGCGCGGAAAGTTCGCCTCTTCTGCATACAGTACGCACCTTCTTCTCTTCCTTCTCCTCCTCTTCCTCCTCCTCATTCTTCCCTTTTTTCTTCTTATGATTATTATTCGTCTTCTTCGTTCTCATTGCCGTCGTCATCATCACCATCAGTTTTCAAGTTCGTCTTCTGCTTCTTCTTTTTATTCTCACTTTTCGTCTTCTTCTATCTCTCCTCTTCTCCTTTATTCTCACCTTCTTTGTCTTCTTCTTTGTCCTCTTCTTTTATCTTCCTCTCCTCCTCCCTCCTCCTCCTCCTCCCTCCTCCTCCCTCCCTCCTCCCTCCTCCTCCTCCTCCTCCTCCTCCCTCCTCCCTCCCTCCTCCTCCCTCTTCACCCTTATTAGCCGAGCCACGTGCCCTCATCTTTCTGTCGTTCCCTCCAACATTCCTCCCTTTTCTTTCACCCTCACCATCCCTCTCGTTTTCCTCTTTGCCTCCTGACCCTCCCTTAACCCTTCCTTCTACCTTATTCCTCCCCTTTCCCTTAATCCTCATTTCTTTATTTCATTTACTTTCCCCTCCCCCCTATCCTTCTCCCTTTGCTCACTATCCCTCCCTTTCTCCCTCAACTCGCCATTTCCTTCCTTCACTTCCATTCTTCCATCATTCTCCCACATTTACCCCCTCTTCATTCATATCCACTTCCCCTCCCCCATTTCTCCCTTTTCCCTCATCCTTAATCTCTTCACCTCCCTCTCTCACTCATTCACCTAACCCTTGCTCCCCATCCCTTTCTTTCTCCCTTACCCTCCATTACCTTTCTTTCTTCATCTTCCCCCTGCCCCTTCCCCCTTCTATATTTCTCCTCACCCTTTCCCCTTCTCCATTTCCGCCTTCGCTCTTTTCCCCTTCATCCTTCCCCCTCACCATCTTATTCCCTTTACCCTTAACCTTCTCCCATTTCCACTGATCCTTTCCCCCATGTTTCCCTCCACTCTTTCCCTTTTCCCTTCTCCCCAACCCTCCCCCTCTTCTGTATTTCCTCTCTTCTCTTCCCCTTCTCCCTTTCCCACTCTTTCCCCTTCTCCCTTCCCCACTCTTTCCCCTTCTCCCTTTCCTACTCTTTCCCCTTCTCCCTTTCCCACTCTTTCCCCTTCTTTCCTTTCCCACTCTTTCCCCTTCTCCCTTCCCCACTCTTTCCCTCTTTTTTTTTTTCTCCCTTCCCCCACTCTTTTCCCTTTCTCTTCCTTTTCCCACTCTTTCCTTTCTGCTCCTTTCCCAGTAATTTTTCCCCTTCTCCTTTTCCCCACTCTTTCCCCTTCTCCTTCCCTGCTTTTCCCTTTCTCCCTTCCCCCACTCTTTCCCCTTCTCCCTTTTCCCACTCTTTTTTCCTTTTCCCCTTCTCTCCCTTTTTCCCTTTTCTCATTTGCTCCTTCTCCCTTTCCCACTTCCTTGCCACCCCTCTTCTCCCTTCCCACTCTTCGTTCTTCTCGATTTTTCTCCCTTTCCTTTTCTCCATGTTCGTTCTTCCCCTGACCTCTTCTCCCTTCCCTCATGATTTTTCTCTTTCGCCTGATTCTTCCTTCTCCTTTCTGATGTTTTTCTGATTTGCTCTTTTTCTTTCTCCCACTCTTTCCCCTTCTCCCTTCCCCATTTCTTCCTCTTTCTC
>NC_091570.1:24100065-24102565 GCF_042767895.1 Penaeus vannamei
GTGCCAAATACTTTGGGCTTTTCATTAACATCCACTTAAGGTCCCCAGCCCCCTCCCCTCTCCCCCTCCCCCGCTTCCCGCGTTACGTTGATAGATTGCTGTGCGTCCTCACGGAATCGTAAGTACTCCCCCCCCCTCACCGGGCCCCTCCCCCCCACTATCCTTGACAGCCACAAACCTATTAAAGATCTGTCATAGAGAGACAGGCTCGGCTTTGCCACTCTTGCCATGCCATTCGTCACTATCAGACCATCTCCCCTCCTTCCTTCTTCTTCCTTTCTCCTCCCTTTCCTCCCTCCTCCTTCCTGCTCTTCTCTTCATTTCTTCCTTCTTCCTCGCTTCTCTCCTCTTCCCTTCCCTCCTCTTCCCTTCTCCCTCCTTCCTCCTTCCTGCTCTTCCTCTTCTTTCCTTCTCTCCTCTCTCCATTCCCTCCCTTTTTTCCTTCCTGCTCTTCTCTGCATTCCTTCTTCCTCCTTCTCTTTCTTCTTCTTCCCTTCTTTCTCCTTCCTCCTCTTCTCTGCATCCCCCCCTCCTCCTTACTTTCTCTTCCTCACCTTTTCTTCTCAACTTCCCTCATCCCCGTCTTCCTCCTTCTCCCATCATCCGTCCTTCCTTCCTTCTTTCCCTCCTTCCTTCTCAACTCTGCCCCTGCTCCCCTTCCCTTGCCCTTCCTCCCTTCCTGCTTTCCTTCTCTCCTCTTTCCCGGCGACGTGTCATTTGGGCAACAAGCTTCTGATATCAATGAATGAGCTAAAGATTTTTATCCATGAAGACATACACACATACACACACGGTTGAAATGAGGGACAAAGAGACAGATGCAGACAGATAGATGTAGGGACATATACATACACACATACAAAGAGTGAGTGAGAGAGAGAGAGAGAGAGAGAGAGAGAGAGAGAGAGAGAGAGAGAGAGAGAGAGAGAGAGAGAGAGAGAGAGAGAGAGAGAGAGAGAGAGAGAGAGAGAGAGTTGTTGTTTTTCCCCATTCGTGAGCTCTGCCTCATTCACTCGCTCCCTCTCAGACTCGCACTGCCCCTCTTCTTCACACTTGGTGCATCTGTGTCACTAATTCCCCCTAAACCTCATCATTATTTTCATTCATGCCAGCTGTTCCTTTCAATCTTCACAAGAATGTCTTCTGCTCTCCATTCTCCTCCCCTTCCTCTCCTCTCTTCTTTTCTCTTCTCTTCACTTCTCTCTTCTGCATGACCATTCTTCTCTTCGCCTCTCATTTGTCTGCCCTCTCTCCTCCTCCTTGGTTTTCTCTTCTTTCTGCTCTCTCTCTCTCTCTCTCTCTCTCTCTCTCTCTCTCTCTCTCTCTCTCTCTCTCTCTCTCTCTCTCTCTGTCTCTCTCTCTCTCTCTCTCTCTCTCTCTCTTCCTCCTCCCCACAACTATGTTGTGGTGGCGTTCGATAATGACAATACATTCGTAAGTTCTCCTTCCGTTAAATGCGAGAGCCTACGAGATTTTAGGGTCTGTACTTAAGACATTTGTTAAGATTAGAAGGTAACAAAAAATCGAACGTGTCAACAAAGTTCTGTTTGGGAGGTCTTGTTTTTTCTCTCTTTTCCTTTTTTTGGTTATTTTATTGGCACCGATCTCCTCCCTTGGCATTATGGCACTCTAGGTATGTTGGTTAGTATTAGTCATCCAGCACACTTATGATCTGTTTGCATTTATGTGTACGTTGGCACTCTCCCCCTGCCTCGTCGTCTCCCAACACGCAGTGGCACCTTCACCTTCCCTGACCTTCAGCCTATGGTGGCACCGTCATCGTCCCGTACCTCGGGCTGTGGTGGCACTTGCACCATGATGGCTTCCTTGGTGTTCGGTTACTTTCATGAAGGTGGATTCAAGTAGGACTTGCTTTGAGGAGGAGCCGTCTTGCTTGTTTCTCCTTTTCCTATACGTCGCCGTCGTCTTCGTCTTTCTTGTGCCTCCTTACTCCTTTTACTCCCCTCCCCCTTTTGCCTCTTCTCTCCTTCTCTTTATTTCACCTCCTCTCCTCCTTCCTCATATTCCTCTTCCTCTCCTCCTTCCTCATATTCCTCTTCCTCTTAATTGCCATTTATCTGTCACATTAGTGATTGGTCCACTGTACCTGCTTCAGGATACATGTGGGTAAGAAGGAAAAAAAGAGAGAATTATGGTCAAATTAGGTAAAAAAAAAAAAAAAAGCAAAAGAGAACGAATGACAAACAAATGGAAATTTTGCATGTGCGCAGTATTTGCACAAAAAAATCGAATAGTCGAATATTTTCCCGTCATTACAGCGGTCGCCGGGCTGACCGCGCAACGCAGGCAGTATCGCGAGTGCCAGCCACGTGAAGTCCCCCTCCATCCTGTCTTCAGCCCTTTGTCCGCCTTGATGTGTCTCAGTGACTCGATTACTTTCGCCGGGGAAGTGTTTACGGCGTATACCTCAGTGCTTCGATTGCTCACGCCCGGGAAGGTGTCCACGGAAGTGGTGGAATAAAAACGCTCTTGGATAGGG
>NC_091570.1:24125065-24132565 GCF_042767895.1 Penaeus vannamei
GGCGAGAAAAGGTTGAACGAGAAGTGGAGAGAATTGCAAAAATAAAGTAATTAAAGCGTAAATTGAAAGTCCTGGCGAAGGAATGCCCACCTCCCACTCCGATCGCCCAGCACGTGGTGATGCTCATGGCGACTCTGGGGAGGTGGGGGAGGGAGAAGGGGAGGGGGTTAGGAAAGGGAGGAGGGAGGGAAGTGGGTAAGTGAGAAGGAGGGAGAGGAATTAGGGAGTGAGGATAGGGAGAGGGCGAGGAAGAAACACTTGGTGAAGAGGGGGAGAGTTGGGGAAGAGGGGAGAGGAGTGGAGAAAGGGGAGGGGCAGACGGGAAAAGAGTTGGTGTGGGGGCTGGGGGGGGGGAATGGTGCGCCTGTGGTGTCGAGTTGCCTCCCCGCCCTTAGCGAGCCACCGCGTGTTATCAGCCCACCCTGCGAGGCGGGCGTTACGTGGGCGTATGAAAGGGTTTCTGAGGGGTCGTTGGAGGCGCGGGCGAGGAGGGGGGGCGCGTGGCGTGGCGACGAGGGCGGGGTGTGTCTCCCTTCTCCCCTTCTCCCCCGCATTATGTTTCTACTCCCTTGTATTCTTCCTCTTCAGTTTCCTCTTCTTTCCCCTCCACATCGTTCTCCTCCGATTCAATATTTCCTCCTCTCTCTTTTTTCATTTTTCACCACACACATATTCATTTTCACCCCCTTCTTCTCCCTCTCCTCCATTTTCCCCGTTCTCTTCTCCCTCCCCTTCTTCTTCCCTCCCTCCCCCAGGTGCCATATGCGTCCATCGGGGGCGTTTCCCCTGTACCCCTGGGCGCCGATGGCCTTCCGGGCGAGGGCGAGCGACGTCTCGATCTCCGAGCTATTTCACACTCGCTCGCCCTGCTGTTCCGCCGCCGTTGGGAAGGGGGTTTGTGTTGGCGGTTGGAAGGGGATGGCGTGCGGCGGCATGTGGTTGGAAGGCAAGGATTGATGGTGTGCTCCGATAGGTACGGCCGATAGCATTGGTTATCTTTGTTTACGGCGTTTGGAAGTGTTGGTGTTGTGTGCTTGTGTTTGTGTATGTGAGCACCCATGTATGCATGTATATATGTATGTGTGAATATACGTAAGCACGTATGTATGCCTATGATATGTATAAATCAGTCATGGCTAGTGGTAGGTGCTCTCGTAAATCACTCCTCGCGTTCTTCCCCTTGCAATCAGTTGTAGTAGAAAACCACCACATCCAAAGAAAAGTGGAAGGGACGTAGCGTAATGCCGTCGCCGCAGAACACTTCGGCGGCGGTTCCGACACACTCGCGGCGGTGTCCCGAGGACCGGCGAGGAGGCCGACAAACCGGCAAACAAATCTGCCCAAACAATCAGCTTTCTATGTGTGTCGCGCACTCGTCCGTTGGCACGGCGTCCGCTCACGGCCTCCCCGGCAGCGCCACGTTCGTGGAAGGTTTCGGGATTGATTTTTGATGCGTGCGTGAGGGGGCCGCGGACGGCCGGGAGGTCCTCGCGAGCAGGAGATGGATTTCCCGCTATCCAAGGGCCTGTTACACTTTCTGGACAAATTGTTTGGAAAGGTGAAGTTGTCAACCGTAGCGCAGTGTGGCGGCACATGTGTGCGGGTTTGTTATTGTAGCGGCGGCTGCGGCGGCGGGTCAGCCAGCCAGCTCAGTGTGAGACTAACCGTGGTGGTGGGCGGATGCAGCGCGGCGCTCTCTCCGCTAGGTGTATGTGGCGTGCAAGGCAGTGTTAACGGCAGGGCTGGACAGCCTCTGTTTTGTGCTTTGAGAAGTGTTGCAAGATAAGCGTGTGCTTAGACAAAGAGGGCTGACAGGCACATATGGTGCAGCCGCGAGCCAGAGGAGGAACCTCTCTCGCCCTCTCTCCTTTCCCCGTGGACGGTCGGAAAGGTGGGGGTTCGTCGCCGGAGGGAGGGGTTGAAGGCCCCCTCGCCCCCTGGCTGCGTCTGTTGCCGTCGAGGCCTAGCCAGGACACCGCAGCCCCTCTGCCTGGACGAGGGGCGAGCCGACGCACCCTCAGGATACACACTCGCCCCTGCCCTCATCCTGTCGCGCTGAGGGGAGGGACGCGGGTGGCGCGGTGCAGAAGGACCCAGGTGCGGCGAGGATGAGGGCGCACCTCCGCAACTCATGGTGAGGAAGTGTTCCGTGTCAACGCCTCCCTCAGGAAGGCAGTGAAATCGGCCGCCGCCCGTGCTGGCCCGCCGACAATTAGCCTGTAAATAAAACGTGATGGAAAAAGCATGGAGTGTGAGCTGCGCGCTACTTTCCAGCGCTCATTCACGGGTGGCGGAGGAAGTGAGCGTGAAAATAGGGCCACACGGGCGGCCTGCGAATTGAAGGGCATGCTGTGTATACCACTGTGTGTGTGTGTCACTTGGTCTATGTCTATGATTGTATTTGTGTGTGGGGTGGGGGGGGGGGGCAGGTAGAGTAGCCCCCGCCACCACCTTGACTCCTGCTTCTACGGTAAAACTACGCCCCGTGCTGGAATGCGCCGCGGTGAAGGGCCCCGCCGCTGCGCCCTTGCTCTGGAAATGCGCCAGGAATCGAGATCGAAATGGAGGCCGGACGCGGGGAGGTGTGAGAGGGGATAGGAGGAGGGGTAAGACACCCACGGCGTTGAAAAGCGGCAGGAATCAAGGTGCCAAGCTCAGTGCCGTCGTGGGGAGGCTTTCGGGGGACAGAGCGTGGTGAACCCGTGACATTTTTTTTTTGTTATTTTCCTTTTTTCGTGGAGCATTGTTAAATCCACGGTAACTGTGGCAATATTTCGATAAATGCCTCCACGAAATCCCCTTTGTTGCGCTCAAATGGATGGGGCAGTGGGTTATAATCACTTGACAGGACAATGCTGTTTGTATCGAAAATTGCGCAACGAACTGTAACCCTTTGGCAATTCAGTTTGCAACCGAAATGGCGAATATTTGGATTAATCAACAAGATTACAGTGTTCCATATCTGCGAAACTGCTGTGTATATTAGCAAAAATAATTTTCTTATATCCATACGGTGGCAGTGTTATACAGTGTGGGTCTACACTATTATGTTGAACTACGTCCTTCATAGTACTCTCTTAAGTGTGATGTCCCTATTAGGTTATGTTTATGTCTTATGATAATTACTCCATCATGACAAATGCAACAGATGCCCGTGTGTGAGTGTATGTGTGTGGATAAGGGTGAGGGAGGGGAGGAGGAGGGAGAAGGAAGGAGGGACAAACAGAGAGACGGACAGATAGACAGTGTAAGTAATTGAGTGGGAGTGACTGAGTACGTGTATGTCTGCATTTGTGTTTCCGCAAGCACCCCAACATTTATGCGATTTCAGTGTGCTTATTTCTTTAGCATTCTCTTGCCTCCGCATGACGTCACATGTCACGGTCACCGCAGCAGGTATCGGTTTCGCTAATGAAGAGCCGGCGAGCGGCGGCCGCCTCCCACCGCTCCCGCCGTGGCCACTGCCTCGTGAGTCGAAAGTCGTCGACGAGGCTCCACGCAATTCCAGAGTACTTGATTCCTTCCTTCCTGACTTGTTTGCTTGTTTCGTGCGGGGGAGATCTTTTGGTGAGAGCGAAATAAGGAAATACATTTTGGCAATCCAGTTTTTTTTTATTTCGTTAATCGGTGTGTTTTCCATTATTATGACAAATATAAGCGATATGTAGATCAATAATGCAACTTTTCCATTGCTGTGACACGGTTACAAAAATTATATCCATATTTTCTCTTTTCTGCTTCTTCAATGGAAAAAAAATGTAAAGCAAATGCATTGTTTTTCAATGGTTATGATTGAGAAATTCTGACTTTAGCAACAACAGTTTCTGCATGCAATATGTGTGTGTGTGTGTGTGTGTGTGTGTGTGTGTGTGTGTGTGTGTGTGTGTGTGTGTGTGTGTGTGTGTGTGTGTGTGTGTGTGTGTGTGTGTGTGTGTGTGTGTGTTTATAGTATGTGTGTGTGTGTGTGTGTGTGTGTGTTTATAGTATGTGTGTGTGTGTGTGTGTGTGTGTGTGTGTGTGTGTGTGTGTGTTTATAGTATGTGTGTGTGTTTATAGTATGTGTGTGTGTGTGTGTGTGTGTGTGTGTGTGTGTGTGTGTGTGTGTGTGTGTGCGTGCGTGTGTGTGTGTGTGTTTATAGTATGTGTGTGTGTGTGTGTGTTTGTGTGTGTGTGTGTTTATAGTATGTGTGTGTGTGTGTGTGTGTGTGTGTGTGTGTGTGTGTGTGTGTGTGTGTGTTTATAGCACCTTTCGAAGGCCGTGGAGAACCTCTTTATTTCCGTGGCGGGCGTGTCCGATTCGTGAGAAATGTCGGTCGAGAAGAAATGTCCAGAAATGTCATGAACTGCATTTCTGAGATGGATATTCGTGTTCTTAAAAAAGCGGGAAGGGGAATTGTAAGATCATTGCAATATTTTGTATGCATTGTTATTTTTTTGTTTTGTTTCGGTATCATTGTTTTTGACGCTGTTAGGTACGAGATCTGATGGTTTCGTTGGTGAGATGTGAAAAGTCTGGAGCTTCTCACAGGTCGCGCTCAAATGGGTTAGAACATGACGAGCAAAAATGGAGGTGGAGGTGGAGATGGAGATGGAGGTGGAGGTGGAGGTGGAGGTGGAGGTGGAGGTGGAGATGGAGGTGGAGGTGGAGGTGGAGGTGGAGGTGGAGGTGGAGGTGGAAGTGGAGTTGGAGGTGGAGGTGGAGGTGGAGGTGGAGGTGGAGGTGGAGGTGGAGGTGGAGATGGAGGTGGAGGTGGTGGAGGAGGAGAAGAAGAAGAAGGAGAAGAAGAAGAAGAAGAAGAAGAAGAAGAAGAAGAAGAAGAAGAAGAAGAAGAAGAAGAGAAGGGGGAAGAGGAAGACAAACGCGAACGTTAAGGAAAAAGAGAAACAGCAGATGAAGGAATGAAGAAAAAATGGAAAGAAAGAAATGAAAATGAGGGTTGATTAAGAGATGGGGAAGGGGAAGGGGGAAGATTGAGTAAAACAAGAAATGAAACCGCTTATCGTCGACGAGGAAGAACCGCTGGTATCTTAGCTTGTCTCGATATCTCGTCTCGTGTTTGCTCTCACAACAGCATTACGCGTGAGTTTCTTGCTTGCGTGAAGGAAGAGAAAGGAGAAGCAGAAGAAGGATGAGGATGAGGAGGAAGAGGAAGAGGAAGAAGAGGAGGATGAGGAGGAGCCGAGTGAGAACGCCTCATTGAGGATCTCATTACCTCACCGCCGCCGATTGTGAGGGTGGGGACGGGAGGGGTGAGAGGGGGAGAGGGGCAGGGTGGAAGGAACTCGGACTCGCGAACAACAGGTGCGAGTCAATTTTTTTCTTAGTCGTCGGTAGAGTCGGGTGACGCCGAACACTGACTCACATGACTCACCTTCTCGTTGCAGTTGACTCAGGACGCCGCGCGGATCTCCCAGATGACTCACTCAGAGATTAATTGCTGTTGTTGTCACTGGCGTGTCTGCTCCTTTTGAGTCGTAAAGGGTTGATGACCTACCTGTCGCGTGTAGAAATCTGTGTGTAGAAATCCCCCCAGTCGTGACTTCCGGGGATTTCTGTCAGTTTTATGTGTTATTCGATTAAGCGCAAGAAAGTCCGCTTTTCGATTCGGCGATCCGCGCGTTCTCTCTCTTCATGCAACGTTATTCGCCCCTTGTGTTTTCTGTTGGTTAGAGATCGCACGTCGCTTTCCACCTCCATTTTCTTCCAGCCGTTTGTGTAGGTTTTGTTCGTGTGTTTGCAGGGAATCGCAAGCCTCTTCCCATCGCCGTATCCCCGCGCGTAAATTCGAAATCATATTCTTTTGAGCTTGTATCAGGTTAGTTGGTGATTTTTTCCTTTTTATACTCTTAATTACCCATTTTCTCTCTCTCAGAAAGCCCTTTCCCTATTAATTTACTTTCTGGAATTTGCTTAGGATTTACCCACAGATGTATTTGGATAGATATGAATGTATTAATAGCATGCAGGTAATCTTATAAGCGTGTTAAGATACATAGGCCATGTGCTTCAGTGAGTCACGATGTGCAGTTGTGCGATGAGTGTTGAGTCATCGCTTCACGTCGACTTATATTAGTGTCGCTTGACGCGTTTTATATTGACTCACGATTCATCACTTACCACTGACTCACAACACTACCTTTTGACTCATCGTTTTGCATTGATTCGTGAAATATCGTCTTACTCATGTCTTCACGTTGAGTCGCATTAGTATCACTGTCTCATTTTTTTCAGATTTACTCAAAACATTAGTCTTTGACTCATCGATTCACCTTGACTCAGGCCGCCAAGTTTTGCATCGCTTGTTTGACTCATAACACTAGCTCTGACTCATTTTTTCAAAGACTCACGCCGCAACCTGTTGACTCATCCCTTTACGGTGACTCACGACGCCCAGTGACTCTTCATTAACACACTGACTCACAGCACGTTTTTCTAACTCATTCACGACACGAGACAGGAGGCGGTGCTGGTGGGCGGACCCGTGTGTGTGGGCGTGTGGCTGAGAGGTTGCAGCCTGGGTGATGAAGTGATGTTGCAGGGAACGTTGCAATTATGTAGTCCAGAGCTGGGTGATGGAGCGATGTTGCAGAGGGACGTTGCAATTATGTGGGCCGGAGCTTGATTAAGGGCGCCCGTGATAGAGGGCGCGTGTCAGGCCGTCTGCTCGCCTGGCGCTCGGCGATGGCCTGTCCGTTGCAAAGGCCCTCAAGTGCGTCCATTGCAACTGCACACCTACCCTTGGGAGTGAGCCTGCAACGCGCGTGTCTGTGTTACAGCGGATGCACTGCGAGCTTGCAGGAGGGAGGGAGGGAAGGGGGAGGTTGAAGGATAGGGACTAGGGGTGGGGGATAGGATTTGTTGCCGCAAGTGGTCTGTTGCGCGGTGTTGCAAGGGCGGGGATAGGATGCATGGGGGTTGGTTGCAATATATTTTTTCGGTTGGGTGGGTGTAGTGGAGTGGGGGTGGGGTGCTTACGGGGGTGGATTGGGATTGGTTGCAGTGGGTAGATGTAGGGGGTTGGGGGTTGTGGAATGGGGTGTTTGCAGATTAAGGGGCCAGAGGAGGCTTGGTCAGAAGGTGGTAATTGCAAGGCGTGGAAGAGGGAGGAAAAGGGGTGCGCACGGGGGGGGGGGGGGAGGGCGGATGAGGGGTCATAAGATGCGGGGGAACATTGTGAGGAACGCCCTTTATTCGTCTCAGACTCCCCGATGCGGAAAGATGTCGGGGCTGTGATGCTGGAGGAGCAGATGCGGGCGCGGTGGGACTGACATCAAGGGCTTAGAGGCGCTCTCGGGAGGGCTCTGTGTGCGTGCGTGTGTATGTGTGTGTTCACGTGGTGTCTGTGTGTTTACGGGTTTGTATATGTATGAACTTTTATGAGTGCTCGTGAACGTACAACCAGTCGTCTGTGTGTGTCCGTGTCAGATGACGCACGTGTGTGCATTTACGCCGTGCATGGCAGAAGGCGCCTGGAAGTTGCATGGCGTAGAAGGGCCAGG